>NC_056731.1:1986533003-1986623003 GCF_019279795.1 Protopterus annectens | reverse complement strand
TACCAGACCCAACCTAGCTGTAGCTCCCTTACATAAAGGCTAGAGTTGTTAGAGGGTCTTAACCTCTAAAGGGTGTCTATTCCATACAAGAGGTATTCTCTCGGAAAGATATATATCCTGCCAACAAGTCCTGTCTTATGTTTTGATAGAAGTTTAGGTCTCCTACGCAAGTGTTTAAGGCATAATTCGTTTTGTGGATGTGTAGGAGTTACAGAGGACCAAATCTTTCATAACTCTGAAAGCAAGGCAGAGATCTACTCTCAATAGTCAGTAGAAAAAGAGTAAAAGCGCATTAAGGCCACAAGGTTAACTCAATTAAGACATGCCCTTAATTATTTTAAAAAGGAAATGTGTTTTAAATTGGATCATGTGTCTAGCCAGCTGCATACCAAATATGCTATTCTGTTATTGGTTTAGGGAAAGATTACTTACGTGGATCTAGAAGATTTTGTACCTGATGATTAGTCTTCTTCTTTTGGCTTTTTCCTGGTTAGGGGTCGCCACAGTGGATCACCTGTCCACTCATGATTGACAGTAGAGTTTTACAGTGTTGAGTTGTCAGCCCGGTGCCAACCTTACACAGAAGGCACACGCATGCACTCACTTCTCACCTAGGGCCAATTTAGAGTGTCCAATCTACCTACAGCATGTCTACGTGACCACAGGGAGGATATGCAAACTCTGCTCAGAAGGCACCCCAGCTGAGGATTGAACCGGAGAACCTCTTGCTGTGAGGCAGCAATGCTAACTGCTGCACCACCATGGTCGCCCATACCTGATGATTAGTTTGCCTATATAAAATGATTTTCTAAAAAGTAATTGGAATATGGTGATCAAAAGATATTTAATTGTAAATGAAGGTGCCCAAGTCCTTAATGACAGAGTCAAGTTTTTTTGGGTGGGGCACCTATGTGATGCCAGCAGAAATGCCCTGGATTTCCAAAGGACACAATGCTGGATTTTTTTAGTATTTATTTCCCTTAAAGCTGAGGTCCTCCTGGAGAATATATAGGTCAAATGGGGTATTTAAGATAGCTCTGAGTTTCAAGTCATCTGCAAACCTCATCAGCCACAGGCCCTTGCTGTCTGCTTTAATATCAAAGAAGTAGACAACAAGAGAAATGATCTCATCACTGACTCATAGGTTCATAGGTTGGTACTAGGCTATCAGGCCTAGGGCCTATACAAGCCTAGCTATAACAATTCCCTGGCTATTTCTTACCACAGTATTTACTTCCCAGAGGACACTGTTGGTAACCAAACTTTTAGCTGAGAGTGTGCCAACAGCACCAACAGACTGGGTTCAACCAGTCAGCATTTTTGCTATTCCAAGAAAGCAAAACCACAAGAAGATTCCACGAAGAAATACTGTGACAGGATCCAATATTAAATAAAAACTTCTATTTATTGTCCAGAATAACAAATGTTAGGTTTCATCAGAACAAGCAGAAATCAATTAAACACATGTCAAAATTGTTTCTTATACAAATGTGTAAAAATGTATACATAAAATACACACAAACTTCATTCCATATTTGTCTAAAATTGTATCCTTCTTAAAAATAACACAGCTGCACTTAAAACAGATGCTAAACCCTAATAATAAGTTTAGTGGGAATGTATTATTATACCAGAGGGTACAACCAACATTCAATCTGATCTTTTTTTGCTATTCAGTGGGCAATATAGGGGTTTACATTTAATTGTGTTAATTTATCAATGATACCTGAATGTGGAATGGTACTGAAGGGTTTGGCCAAGTACAAGTGTGAGCCTATTTACCTGAACTTAGTGCATTAGTGACGTGTTAAAAAAAAAAGTCTACCAGGCTCAGAAGGCAAGATCTTTCTTTAGAAAATCCATATTGGTTTAGTTTCAAGTGTTTAAGACTGACTATTTCATTGTTTTTTGATCCATAATGGTGCACTCTTTCTGTGCAGATATGACTGGTGAGGCTGATAGGTCTGCAGTTGCCTAGGTGAGTTGTGGGTCATCCTTTGTGGAGTGTGATGACTACAGCAGTTCTGTACACCTTTGGTATGAATCCACTGGAATGGTGGAGACTGAACAGATTTAATAAGGTGTCAACCAGACAGTGCTTTACATCTCCAAGTAGACAACTTAGCAAATTTTTAGAGCCCTTGAAGACATTACTTGCTCAGAGCGGATTTCTGGGGGTGGTGTAAGCATGCTAATGTTCTGTGAGCAAAGTGGGGGATAGGGGTAAATTTTGAGTTGAATCTGTTCAATAATATGCTGGCAATGTGTTAAAGGTGATGGATATGTAATGTTATTTTGTATTAGAACAAAGCACTATTTGCTATTATTTCCTAGGTTAAGAAAACTTTATGGTTGTTCTTACTAGAGGTTGTAATGCACAACTCATACTTGCTCTTGGAGTATTTAATTTTGTTACAAAGTTCTTCCTTGATCATTTTCTGCCCCCCCCCCCCCCCAAGCTGATGGATTGTTAACATTGTATTTATGGGGTAGAAGTTTCTTTTTTCCTGTTGTTAATTTCTTGATACTGTGTTTCCACCAAATGGGTTAGTTCTTAAATTTGGCACAATATTTTCATCTTATAGGGAATAATGCCTCAATACTAGGTTGCAGCTGGGTGTGGAATTTAATTTTGAAAATTGTAGAGTGTAAAACAAGTTGTCTAGGAGAAAAGGGTGTTTGAATTTCAACAGGTCACCAGTTAGCTGGAGTGGATTTACTTTAGAACTATTTTCATAGGTTCATAGGTTAGTACTAGGCTATAAGCACTAGGGCCTATACAAGCCTAGCTATAACAATTCCCTGGCTATTTCTTCCCACATTTACTTCTCTGGACCCCTGTCTAGCAGGGCAACTGATATGATCCCCAGGGTAAATTTCCTATCGCCCATCCAGTCATTAAGGTTCCTTTTGAAGAGGGCCAAGGAGGCACTCTGCTTGGCATGTATGGGCAGTCTGTTCTAGAGTATGGGGAGTCTCTGGGTCAGGAACCTATCCCTCCAGCATGTTTTGTTCATTGTGATGACAATGTTTAGGTCCCTGGAGCATGTGGCTCTGATGGATTAGGATTTCTTTAAGTGCAGCATGTCCAACAGCTCTAGGTTTGACATGGCCTTGTATGTTAAGCAGAGATTGCCTCTGAGTAGACAATAAGTGACAGAGTATAGCTGGAGTTTTTTTAGTCAGTCAGCATAAGGCATCTGCTTTAGGCCTGTGATTCTTTTAGTGAGGTATTTCTGTGGCCTTTCCAGTTGTTTCAGATGTCTTGTGAGGTACATACCAAACAGGGCATTGTACTCTATGATAGGTCTAGTGAGGGAGGAGTACCATGGGACAATGACATCCTTTTTTCTGGATTAAAAGCCCTTAGTGATGAGGTGTGCCACATAGAAGGATTTCCTGTCTGTTGTGGCGATGTGGTTATCGAAGGTGAGACCACTGTCCACCTGTATTCCTACGTCTCTTATCACGCCTTCGTTGTTTAGTGTACTGCCACTTATGTGGTAATTTATGGGTACATGTTTTTTCCCAAAGAGGATAACTATACACTTCTTAGCATTGAGCTTGAGCCCATGGCTCTGGCACCAAGCATCTGTTTCTGTAAGGCCCTCTTGTAGAATATCCACATTATTTGGGCATTCAATAATGGCAACCAGTTTGCAGTCATCTGCAAACTTTGATAGCCAGAGACCCTCAGTGTTGGCCTGTACTTCAGAGATGTAGATGCCAAACAAGAGCAGTCCCAGGACTGAACCCGAAGGTACTCCACTTGTCACTTGTCTGGAGCTGGATTTGGAGTCGGCTAATTTTACAGTGTGAGTTCTGTTAGTAAGCCAGTTGGCAGCCCATCGAATGACATAGGAATTTATGCCCAGATTAGTAAGTTTATCTATAATTCCAGAGTGGGGGATGGTGTTGAAGGCCTTGGCAAGGTCCAGATAGGCTGTGTAGACTGCCTTACCCTCGTCCACAGCTCTAGAGACTGACTCAAAGAAGTCAGTCAGGTTCAGGAGACACGATCGGCCCTTCACAAACCCAAACTGGGTGGGGTCCAGTGTTTGAACGTTGCCAATGTCTTTGTTTATAAGTTCCATGATAATACATTCCATGGCCTTGAAGATCAGACTCGTCAGACTGATGGGATGGTAGTTCCCAGGATCCAAAGTGGATCCCCCCTTGTGAAGTGGGATAACTGTAGCTGTGCACCACTCAGTGGGCATAAAGCCTCTGAAGATGGAGGGATTTTAATGTGACTCAGGTCTCACACATAGAGTAAATGTTATTGCAAGATTGTCAGACTTGACCAGTGACTTAGAAACTGTGGGATCTGAGCACAGTGGGGGGTTGTATATATGAGAACCTAACATTTTAGAGTCCCTTGTTGTCATTTTGACTAGCTGTTGCTAGGAGTTGGCATTAGTGAAATTTGGGAATCTCTGTATATATTTGTTTGTGGTGCTGTAGATTTTGCAATTAATGCAGGGATAGTTGAGGCCACCCAAGTTAGATTCTGTAGGGAGAGATGCTAATTTGTTAAGACACGCTTCATACTCTGCCAGTATCATAGAGTTGGTACAGAAACGAGCTGCTATATATTGTTGGACTTTCCTAACTTTAAGAAGAATCTGAGAAGTTCTAGATCATTGTCCTGTATAAGTCTTTGGTAAAATGATTTCTTTAAAATGCAGACATGCTCCTACCAGCAACAATATCCATTTCAGCATTGGGTGTTAAGTATTAGTAGGCATTAAAAATGTTACACTATGGGGGTGTTGTTACCATATGCATATGTCAATATTTTCAAGGGTCTGTAATGCCTGTAAGTAGAGCAACTTTTAGTTTAGGATTCTAGCACTGGGCAGTGCTACTTGTATATGATTATGACCACTCTATCCCAGGTGGATATATACTGTATCCCCCTAGAAAGACACCAGTAGTTATGCTAATACTTAAGGTCAATTATCTGTTGTGTGTAGTGCAGCATTATTATTGACAGGACACTTTTCAGTACTAGTTTCATTCCCTTTCCAGGTGTATATTAAGAGAAAGGAACAAAAGACAGATTCACCATGACAATAGTCCTATGATCCAATCCTATGATCCAAGAAAGTGACTCACTCCCATGACTACAATAATCACGTCGTATATGTACCTGGGATGAAAGGACTTAAGGAATTTAGTGATCATATGTGCCATGGGAGCTGACAGACAACTAATTGTTTCTTTCTCTTTGTTCATCTTATTTCATGGAGCATCTCTGCATCTAACTGATGAATGACTAGAACAGGGACCTTACCAGATGAATTAGCTTTAGTGTAGCTGCCTTAAGAACGTCTGTATGCTATTTATGTGACCACTGCTAATGTCTACGGTCTATATTATAACTTTGAATGATTAAAAGAGCAAACGCTCTTTAATCGAAAGCACTAAATCCCAAGCATTTGGAACAGCAATTTTTTTCCCAGGGGAAAAAATCGCTGGGCCACAAAAAAAAAAAAATCCAAACACAAAATAAAGTGGAGGGATTCGCCCCCACACCCCCTTACTAAAATATACCAACTCCGAGATCACACCACAGTGGAGGAAATGGCAAAGTCCCAAAAATTCTCAGTGATTTTTTTCCTGGGAAAAAAACACTGTTCCATGTGTTCAGGATTTAGTGCTTTCGATTTTAAGGGGTCAGTTAAAAAGCATTTGCTCTTTTAATCATTTGAAGTTAGAATATAAACCCAATGTCTATATTTCCTACAGTGTCAGAATGAGCTGTATATTGGATATGAGCTGTTGATGCTTGACTACATGCAGAATTTAGATTTAAGGGTTTAGGCTAATGCCTGGGCTTTGTAGCCTTAGAAGACTCAGGTAAAGAATTTTTAAAGGCACCAGCAGGAGAAAGCTTAGCGTTTGCAGACTGTGGATGTTACATAGATGTGGGTGGGTGTAAGACAATGTTCAACTCATTGCATGAAGCTGGCTGAGAAAGGGACACCTCTAGTTACGCATTTACACCTCTGTAGATAAAAACCTTTGGATTTAGTAGGAGTTTATTATCAGTGAGCATGCACTGCTCCAGGATTCACAAATGCTGTAATGCTAGCAATAGAGAAGTTATTTGTTTGTGTTGACTTTCCATTACTGACCAATACTACTAGATGTGAAGTGATGGAGACTCTAAAAAGGGTCCAAGGAAGTATTACAACTATGGAAGTTTGTTGGAGTTGTATATATTCAGCATAAGCCTGCACTGCCTAGTGCAACTGGTACCCAAATCAACACAGTGTAGATAACACTCACAGGTTCATAGGTTCATAGGTAGGTACTCGGCTATTGGCCCTAGGGCCTATATAAGCCTAGCCAAAAAGGTACCCTGGCTTTTGCCACCCAAGAAACTTATTTTCCTGTGCCCCTGTCGAGTAGAGCCACAGAGGTGATCCCCTGGTGAATTTCCTATTTCCCAGCCAATCATCAAGATTTTTCTTGAAGAGTGCTAATGAGGAGCTTTGTTTGATATAGATAGGTAGTTTGTTCCAGAGTATGGGAAGACTCTGGGACAAGAATCTATCCCTCCAGAATGTTCTGCTTATTGTGGTGACAAGGTTTAGGTCCCTAGATTTCTTTAAGTGGAACATGTACAACAGCTCTGGGTTTAGCATAGCTTTGTATGTTAGGCAGAGGTTGCCTCTGAGTAAGCAATATGCAATGGAGTAAAGCTGGAGTATTTTTGAGACAGTCTGCATAGGGTATCTTTTTGAGGATGGTAATCCTCTTTGTGAGGTATTTCTGCGGCCTTTCCAGTTGTTGTAGATATTGTGTGAGGTACATAGCAAAAGGGGAATTGTACTCTATAATGGGTCTAATGAGTGATGAGTAGAGGGGAACAATGACCATTTTCCTGGATGAGAAACATTTTGTGATGAGGTGTGCCATGTAGAAGGATTTCCTGACTACTGTGGCGAAGTGATTATCAAAGGAGAGACTACTGTCCACCTGTGTCCCAAGGTCTCTATCGCACTTTCAGTGTTAAGTAGACTACCACCTATAGTAGCTCATGGGTACAGAGTTTTTACTAAAGGGGATGATAATGCACTTTTTGGCATTGAGCTTGAGGCCATGGTTTTGACACCAGGCATCTGTCTCTGTGAGGCCCTTTTGTAGGATGTCCCTTTCATTAGGAGTTTCGATTATGGCTCCTAGTTTGCAGTCATCTGCAAACTTCATTAGCCAAAGAACTTCTGTGTTAGCCTGTACTTCAGAAAAGTAGATACCAAACATGAGAGGACCCAGGACTGATCCCTGTGGTACTCCACTTGTCACTGGTCTGAAGTCATATTTGGAGTCTGCTACTTTCACAGTGTGGGTTTTGTCAGTGAGCCAGTTGGCAACCCATCTTGTGACATAGGAATTTATACCTAGTTTAGTGAGTTTATCTATAATTCCAGATGGGGATGGTGTCAAAAGCCTTGGCGAGATCAAGATAGGCTGTGTGAACCACCTTACCCTCATATACGGCTTTGGTGACTGCTTCAAAGAAGTGTAGCAGGTTTAGGAGACATGATCTGCCTTTTACAAACATGGACTGGGTGGGGTCCAGAGTTTGGAGATTACCAATGTCTTTTTTTATAAGTTCCATGATGATATGTTCCATGGCCTTGCACACCAGGCTCATTGGGCTAATGTGGCGCCAGTACCCGGGGTCCATGGTGACTCCCCCTTTGTAGAGTGGGATAACCGTTGCTGTGCTCCATTCAGTGGGCACAAAGCCTGAAGTGAGGCTATGATTGAACATGGTGCTTAGGTGGGGTGCCAGTTCATTCTGCAGTAAATGTAGAACGCAGCCTGGGATGTTATCAGAATGCATGGATGCTGTGTTCTTGGCTTTGGAGAGTGTAGTTTTTACCTGTGCATCTGTGATTACAGGAACTTTGCATTCTTCCGGTATAGAGATGGGCCCTTTAGGGGGTGAGAGGGGGGTAAAGTTAGCACTGAACCTATCTGCCAGGATTTTGGCAATATCAGTTGGTTCTGTATATTTAGTGCCATTGTACTGTAGCTCAGAGCAGATCTGAGTGTTCCAATGAGATTCTTGACATAGCTATAGAATACTTTGTGGTTGTCTTTAGAATCAGTGGTGATTTTGTTTTCGTAACTAGCTTTGGATGATTTTATGAGGGATCTCAGCTTCTTACTGAGGTTGACCAAGGAGTTCCTCCAATCATGGGATTTTACTCTTTTTTGCAACAGTTTCTTTCTTCTGTTGTAGAGTTTGTTTATGACAGGGGATCACCAGATTGGCTTCCTTTTTTTAGAGAATAGCATCTTGGTTCTGTTAGGGATAGCACAATCCATGCACTCATGTAAGTGCTTATAAAGTGCATTTGTGTAGGATTCAGCAGTTGTACCTCTATTGTCTGTCTGCATGGGTGTTGTGAAGTTTGCCACTTCAGTCTTAAGAAGTGTGAAGTTGGCTTTGGAGACATTTTTTACAGTGGTTTCCCTAATGGGGGGTGGGGGCGGGATGTGGATGTCTAGGGTGATTAGCTTGTGGTTGGATCTGACCAACGAGGAATTGACCTCTGGTGTGGAACACCAGTAACCCATGTTGGTAATAAACAGGTCTAGGATATTGCTGCCCCTGGTGGGGGTGTGGATAAGTTAATCCAAGGCATTGGAATTTATGAATTCCAGAAAACATTGAGCAAAACAGTTGGTACACGAGTAGTTTTCCCAGATAATGGTGGGGTAGTTGAAATTGCCCATAATTAGGGTGTTGGGTTATACCCTAATATTTTCCAGTGTATCAAGAAATGAGGACTAGGAATCCTGGGGCATGGTGGGCGATCTGTAGCAAGCTACAATTTGGATTGTGGTCTTGTCCAGAGTTAGTTGCACTTGGATAATCTCCTCAGGGATTTTCACCTGGACCAGATTATTAATTGTGTTACACCTTACAATACTGAGTTATGGAGCTTATAACAAGAGCCTTGATAGTTTGTCACTGTTCTCCCTCAGCCTAGTGGCTACTGATCCCTCTAAGACTTACTCCACTGTATCATGTAGTTCCTAGCTTTCTTTGGTCACACCAAAAACTAAAGTTGGAGGCTCCTGCTTGATAACCTCTCCCTGAAGAGATGACTCATCTGATAGCTCATTGATGTGCAGCCTTTGGACATTTCAGTTTTCTAAGCTGCACTGTCTCTTGTGGTGGGTCTGAAGCAAATGACCAATGCAAAACCTGCATACAAACATACAGCAGGTCAACTCATGGCAAATACAGCTGGACTGGCTAGAAGAGTAGAAAGTAGCATGATACATATGCCTCAGAAGTTACGTTGCAACAATTCCCTGCCTGAAACATAACAGCTATAGAGAGAAATGAATAATCGCAGCTAGATTATGCTATGTACATTACATATATTTTGTATGGACTATAAATAATCAGCAACAGGATACAATGTATGTAAAACAATGATTTTACTGGCCACTGTCATGTAGCACTTCTTTAATATCACAGCCCTTGTTGGCAGTCTAATAGAATGGACTGCAGAAGAAGAAAACAGGTAGTATCTAATACATAACAACTGCAACAGCATGACTTACCTGTGCAGTGTGTGATGTATAAAGTAATATGGAATTGCACCCAAGTATCACCTTGAGCCCACATCAGACACTAGCACAGTGGTGGCTGGTGACTTCAAATCAAAGGGGGGTTGCAGGAGACAGCTGAATGGGTGGGGCCAATGGGAAGGGCTCTGGCCAACTAGAAAGGGGAAGAGCTATGCTCAAAACCACAAAAGCTGGAACCTTAGTTAAATAAGCTGCCCTGGGTGCCAAACCATCATTATGAGAGTCCAATTAAGACAAAATGAAGTGTAGAAAAAAAATATTTCAATGCATTGGTTGCATGACAACTTACTTAATATCTAGATGGAAACAAAAAGGTTGTGACGCATGAAAAAATAAATTACTTTTTAAATACATTACTGGAATGCCAGTCAAAATCAAATATAAGAAAAAGGGTCTATATCAGCATTTCGGAAATTTAATAGTTTGAATCACAAAATATCAAACTGAAATGATTGAACTATTAAATTTTCGACTGCCGATATAAAAGAAAACAAAAAAAAAAAAACCCAAAGGGTATAGGCGGGGAGGAAAGACCCTCTGCACCCCCCACACTCCCATTACTTAAATATACCAACTCCGAGACCGCACTACATTGTAGTAAACAGAAATCTCCTCTTACAGAGATTTCCGTTTACCCGTTCGATGTTCTGCACTTTCAGCATTCTCGCGTTGACAATATCGCATTCGATATTGTCAACATTTGAGATGCTGATAGGAACCCTAAGAAAAACAAGCAGCACTCAACTCAAACCACTTCTCCTTGCACTGCAGTTCTAATTATAATTTATATTCAGCTTTATAAATGTACCAAGTAACATGATGAAAGTAGCAATCTCTGTGATACCCCTACTTGTAAAAATGTTTCTTATCCAAAAAAGACCTGCTGCCTGACAACTATCTACTTGTTTCATGGGGAAAACTTGATCAAAGTAAAAAATGAACAGCAAACAAGAAACAAGCTCAAGATAAATTGCTTAAAGGATTACTGCACAGGTTATGGACCAGACATGATAGATTGGCATTCTATTTAGTTTATGGGTAAAGCCTGCAAAGATGACTGCAAGTCTCCAACAAATGTAATGAGCTTCTGAAAATACTGTAATCCTGTCCTTTATTACAAATACTGTCATAGGCATTTCAATCCCCAAGGCTTATACATTATCTAGTTATGTAAGTATTCTCTGCATGGCAACAACAAAAAGACTTTCAGTGTTGATAATTCTTTACAGTATGCTTATTAAAGCTTACTTGCCTCTTACAATCTCAGACAAGCTTACCTGATGGTCATTAAAGCATTGGTTCTTAAGCACAGAGCAACAGGCATTTTCTGAATAATAAGAAGCATAAATCAACAGTATAAAAATATGACAGAAAACCAGAACATTCAGCAAAATCAAGCAAGGACAGATGAAAAGCCACTGTAGTACTTGTCTACCTTGGATGGGAGGGGGTGTTATTCTGCACACTTACACACTGCATAACTGCTCCTTGCCTTGCTTGGGCACATCCAGAGTCACTACATGGGGAAGTGAGGTGCAACAAGTATGTCACAATTTGAAATGTCTCTGGCTGACTGTAATGGCCCTGACACATCTGCTATACCTCTCAACCTCAGAGCAAGAAATCTGGGCAAAACCATACACAGAAGTGGGACAAAGGCCCAAAAATAAAAATATTTAAATACTGCTCTTATCGACTTTCTTTTTGCATTAGTATGAATTTTCTGAAGGGTATGAAATTTGAAACTCAAATGTCTGTCATTATTTTCTAACTTTAATCTTTAATGATTTGCCACTAGTTTGCCAGAAACCACACATTTATGAAAAATGGACCAAAAATGTGATGCAATATATAGCCACACAATACAGCTGGGAACCTGTCAAAGATGGGACACTTTTTAATATTAGTACTGTTAACTTGAGCAGCTGACAAAATAAATGAATCTACATACATTTCTGAAATGAAAGCAATCTATAACTCTGATTATTACAGTTATTTATCAATGGTAAACCCTTCATGTTTTCTTTCAAAATTGCCATTTTGTGAAGGGATTATTAGAGGGAGTGCAACATTTTGAGCCAAAATCAGGGACAGTTGAGATGTTTGGATATGCCTAATTCTTTAAAGCAATGTATTTGCATGTACCTCTCAACCTGTTAACATAGGAAGTCTGACATGGCCAAATATATTGGGGGAACATATAAACAGTAAAAAAAATTGCTCTTGTATAAACGTAGTTGATAGAATAATAGGTCACACTTGAGCATGCATTTTTCTGAAGGTTATGAAGTCTGAAACTCAATGTCTATCATTATTTAGTGACTTAATTCCTAAATGATTTGCTAGAAAACCACACATTTTATGAGGAACAAATTGAAAATAAGAAGCAAAAATCTATTCATTCCATGAAAATCTGGACAGTTGAGAGGTATAGTTCAATCGGGGCTGTCTTTTGAGTTTACCACCCTTCCCCCTCACAAAATCATGGTTGAATGGAGCACCCCCCCTGCAGTCATTCCAATGTCCCATTACTTGCCTATTTTGCCCCATTTACCATAAACACTGTAACGTGCATACTGCTTTACTTCTACGATGATTTGGATTTCATTTGAAAGTTGTATTTTGCATTTTACAGCACAAGCACTAAGACATCTGCTAAACAAAGCAATGCAGTCTCACAATGAAAATAGACTTAGCATTAAAACATCTCTTCCCTTGAATCTCACATTAATTGAAACAGCATTGAAATACACATTCAAGGAAAATACATATGGCTAGTATAAAGATTAACTTTGGGCTGTTTTCAAATGATAGGCCCCTTGCACACAAAACATACATATGTTATGTGATACACCTTCTTGATTGCATTGAATTATATTCCTTGTATAATACAGTACAGTTGTTAGAGGGTGTTTAAAATGAATTATTTTGAACATTTTTCCCATAAACAATGAAACAAAATGCATGCACCAATAATGACAAAACTGCCCAGTTGAGAACATTTCCATCATAAAGTCTACTCAGACTTCTACAATTCACCATTATCAGTAAATATGTACAATCTCTGCAGAAGTAAAAGTCATCTAAATAATTCCACATTAAAGAGATCTGTAACTAATGAAGATGTTGCTGCTAGCAAACAACTTTATATTTAATTGTTTCATCTACAAATAAACTGCCTTGAGAAATAAATTGCCTATGTTACATTAACAAATGATAAGCTAGTAATATTGCAATAGGGAATGGATGGCAAACTGATAACAGGTTCATAGTTACTAGGTATCTTCACCGAAGAAGACATTCTTTGTACGGCAGCATCCACCCCCTGTGGGAGTAGAACCCACAGCCTTTTGCATCAAAAGCAAGTACACTACCTGTTCTGCTATTAACAATTCAAGCAGACGCAGCATAAGCAGCATTAAACTTCTCTTCCCCTGCATCTCTCAGCTCCTTGTAAAATTTACTCAACACTCAACTGTATCTCTCAACTTTGCAGCACAAAAAACCCGAAAAAACAAAATTTATTGAGGGGGGACCAAAAACCAGGGGCACATTTTAAACATTGCTTGTATAACCTTGGAAAGTTGCTAGAATAAAATGCTTAGTTACCACCATACATTTCACTGCCAAGTCTTGAACCCAGGACCCTGTGCAAAACAGTTAGAGCAACATACCACTATGCCAAACCAGCTGTTTTGTGAAAGAGTGGAAGACTGAAACATAAATGGCTACCATTTAGTGAATTCAGTTCTTACCATAGCTCTCAACCTTAGCACAAAATTCCTGGACAAAGCCAATAATGGGGGAATACAGTCCCAAAAATAGGGACACATTTCAAATACTCATCTTATAAACTTAGAAAATTGCTAGAATAAAATGTTTTGTGTTACCATGTACTTTCTGAAGAATATGAAGTTTGAAATTCAAATGCCTGTCAATTTTATTTATTTAACATTTGTTAACCAGGAAAGTCTAACTTGCAACAAAAGCCAATTTTCAGCAGAGGCCCAAGGAGAAATACTGCAGACACATGTCTTTCTAACATGGGAGGACACCAGAGCAAACCCACACAAACACAGGGAGGACATGCAGACTCCACACAGAAGGCACCCCAGCCAAGAATCAAACCAGACAACCTCTAACTGTGAGGTAACAATGCTACCACTGTACCATCAACTATTTAAGGAATTACAAATTCAGAAACTACAGATTTTATGAGGAACAGAAAAAAATATGAGGTAAAAATCTGCAAAAGTTTCACAAACGGTGGTGGGTAGGGAATTCAGGCTCTTGTTAGCTGCATCCAAGGTACAGGGTTCAAGCCTGAGGTATTCTCTAATCACCACCAGCAGGTATCCTGAGTTCTCTCTAGCCACCAGTATAAATCAACTGGGGCATTACACACACACACAGAAATAAAACATTTAAAATCAGTCTTGTCATAACCGGTTTTAATTGTCTTACATGCAGTGTAATACAGACATTAGTCAGTAATTTTCATTCATATAGAACGTCAGATGATGATTTCATTCAAGTCTTCAAGCAGTCTCCACAATAATATTCTCATATTGCCATGATATTTTATATATATATATATATATATATATATATATATATATAAAATCAGTCTGTTTGCATAACAATCATAAAAAAGCAAAATACTCAAAATAATCTACAGCAGTGCGCCCAGGTCCTATGCACAACAAACGTATGGTTTCAACAACAATCTGGAAAAATGTCTTTTACTGGAAAATTAACTCCAAAAAAGTATAAATTATCTGAATATCATGTATTAATTCCAAAGCTATCTGAAAATGCATGATATTATGGAGTCAATAGATGTACACAGTTGCCAATGACAATGAACTGCAAGACAGATTGTTTGCCTGATTATTAAAAGTGCTATATGAATGCTATATCTGTGCAGGAAATGACCCCAGCTTCATTAATACTGTCTCAGAAAACTTGCAGTTTGTCTTGTAAAATAAGACCTATTTGCCATAGTTCAAAGCAACCTGTCACTACTAAAGCATAACTTAGATTATCAAACTGGCAGGGGATGTGCTACCTGCTATACTGTTATAGTTTATTTTTAATTTACCCCTTCTTTCCCTAGAACATTTCAGGAAAGATTTTTAAATAAGGAATATTATGCATGTTTTAATCTACTTACATGCTCTTAATAATAGCTGTGTAAATAAAATTGCATACATACATAGATTCATCTGCATGTGCCGAGCCATATTCAAACTTTTACTTCAGCACACCTGCCTTGTTGACAAATTGCATAAAAAGTGCCAGCTCATTAACAACACCTGTCTGAGTGAGGTATGTAACAAGACATGATGGTGTATGCACTACACTGAATTAAATAAATGGTGAGCGAGCATCACTGTGTAGCAAAAACCTTTGGAGATACAGCTTGCCATATGCTCAATCCTTTTTAATTTAATAATAACTAATTTCTTCACCTTATTTTACACAAAGTAAAGCCTGAATGTGTAGCAAAATTCTAAACTGTATCCAGTCTATTATAAAAGTACTTATTTAAAAATGTTAATAATACGATGCTGCTTTCTAAGTACTGCTTTCTGCTAAATAATACATTTCTTAAATCAGACATTTTAATACAGTAATGAATTGTGTGATTTTTAATAATGTCTCCATATGCTGTTTGCCTGCTAGCTCCCATGGTGATTCAGCCAACTGACATCTCTCATGTTCATAACATCCGAGTGATGCCTCCAGGTGCATCTGCAGTTAATTCCCACTGACACTTCTAGGTGTCAAATATTGCTTGTTCATATCTGCATCAATAATTCTAAAACCATGCTATGTACAAGGTTTTAAAATATTTAATCTTAAAGCTTACACAATAGCATACTCAACTGTAATAATGTTTGACCTCTATCTAGTGCAGGTAAATAGATATTAACTGTTGTTTTATGATATTAATTAATATAGATATAACATTCACATTTTTCTAAATATCTCAACAAAGTCGCAGACAGAACTGATCTCCTTAGCCTCATATGAAAGATGTATAAAATAAACAACACTGGTCTTTTCAGAAAGTATTAGCAAACTTATGTTTTACTTGTTTCATAGACAGATCAATTCACAAATTGAAGGAGAGCCTGGCCGAGATAAGCAGTATACATATTTGCTGTTGTAAGGTACAATACTGCAACTCTAAATTTGCTTCAGTGACCTGTTACGATTGCAATCTATGTATTACAAAGCCATGAAAATTCACTTTCTTAATCGCTGCAAAAGTCCCAAATCATTTGAATTCCTTCTTTCCAATACACAGTTCATTTACAGGCTATAAACTTCCCTTGGAGAAGACCAGAACAATAAACACAGTGCAGATACACTGTTGGATTTTACACCACTGGACACGGACAGGCTACAGTAACACTTTTAAACATTGCTTTGACCACAGTTAAATAAATGCAAGGTAGTCATCATTTTCATTTCTGACACAGACTTCAAAACTGCCTAACTCTCAAAAAAAAAAAAAAAAAAAAAAAATAGTGGAACACTTTTGTACATAGTCTACAGTTGTAGACTTTTTTTCTCAGAAACACCAGCAAAATATACTTTTTTAACCAATACAAATAAACATAGACTTTGGATTCCTAATCACACTGATGCCTCTCTCTCCTTAATCTAGACTGCTTTTCAGCAGTCCAGATTTACAGAAATTAATAAAAAATTTAAAAAAAAACCCGGAACTCGACGAGCATGCGCAGTTCGAGTTCTGGGACTTTGCAAGTCAGTCGGACTCGCTTAGAGCACTACACTACAGCCACTAAATATTTAATTTATAAATATTTTCTCTATTTTAAAAATGAAATGTTCCATTCTTGAATCTACAGCTGGGGGGGCTGCAGTCCTGCAGTCTGATGGCACGAGCCACCACTGCACTAGCATGAGGTAGCAAATACAGTGGCAACCATTCAAAAACTCTAGTGATACACACCACAACACACACACACACACACGCACACACGCACACACACACACACACACACACACACACACACACACACACACACACACACACATGCACACACACGCACACATATATGCACACACACAGCTAGATAGATATAGATTAGATAGATAGCTAGCTAGACAGACAGACAGACAGATAGGTAGATGGTTTACTATCAAAATTCCGAAACTCACTCAGTCGAGTAATTACCTACTCAAAAAAAATAACAAAAGCAGTAATGTTGACACATTAATATTCGATATTATCAACATTACCCAACTTGCCTTGCCATACAGTGCTTTCCAACTAACACTTACCCTCCTGCACTCCCCATGTGGGAGGCTACGCCATCCATACCTCCTGCTAATTATATATACAAACTCCAAGATTTTACTACAGTGAGGAAAAGGGTAAATTTCCCAATCCCCACTGTAGTACAATCTCCAAGCAAAACATTGACTTCACAATAGCAAATGCACATTAACATTCGCTGTTGTGGAGTTGAACATATTTGGTTCAGAGTTATGTGAACTTGAAAACAACTTTTCGACCATCCAAGTTCTCGTGAGTGCCGTCTGAAATTTTGATAGTAAACCTAGATACATAGATAGATATGAACGTATACAATATGCACTTAATTAAATTATTAGTAGTGAACTAACACTTTGGTCAACAGACATTAGATCAACTTGACTGGGTGACTGATAAAATCACAAATGTATGCATACAATTTATATCTGTGAACCAAACATAAAATTAATCGACTAACCTACCAACTATTTACAAACAAAGCCTTCGATACAATACCCCACTCGGGCATTATAGATAAGCTCACCAGCTTAAATATAAACCCCTATGTCACTAGATGGGTTGCAAACTGGCTCAAGGACAGAACCCACATGGTTAGAATTGCTGGAGCCATGTCAGACTCCAAACCAGTTACAAGTGGCGTCCCACAAGGCTCAGTCCTGGGACCTCTCTTGTTTGGTATATATTTCTCGGAGATACAGGCCAACATGGAAGGACTGTGGCTGACCAAGTTCGCAGATGACTGCAAACTGGGTGCCATAATCAACTCTCCAGCCGACACAAGCATCCTCCAAAAGGGCCTCATAGAAACAGACAACTGGTGCCAGAGCCATGGCCTCAAGCTAACGCCAAAAGTGTATAGTCATCCCCTTTGGCAAAAACAAAGTGCCAACAAATTACCACATAGGTGGTAATCCATTAAGTACAGAAGAAGTAATTAGGGACCTGGGGACCCAAGTTGATAGCAATCTCTCATTTGACAACCACGTGGCCAAAGTGGTTAGAAAAACATTTTATATAGCCCACCTAATCATGAAGGGATTCACATCTAGATTAGGGGAGGTCATCGTGCCTCTTTACTCATCCCTCATCAGGCCCATAATCGAGTATAATGCCCCTTTTGGGATGTACCTTACCAAACACCTGCAGCAACTGGAAAGACCCCAAAAGTACCTCACCAAGAGGATCAACGGGCTCAAACAGATGCCATATGCTGCCCGGTTAAAGAAACTCCAGCTCTACTCAGTGGCATACCGCCTGCTCAGAGGTGACCTGTGCCTTACGTATAAGGCCATGTCCAACCCGGAATTAAGGGACATGCTGCACCTCAAAAAATCCAAATCCCATCGAGCTACATGCTCGGGAGACTTGAACCTCAGCACTGAAATAAATAGGACATGCTGGAGGGACAGATTCATAACCCAGAGGCTCCCTTCACTATGGAATAAAATCCCAGTCCAGGTTAGGCAGAGTCCCTCATTGACTCTCTTCAAGAGGAGTCTTGATGAGTGGATGGGAGATCGTAGGTTTACCCCGGGTATCACTTCTGTGTCACTGTTAGACAGAGGCACAGTATACTAACCTCGAAAAAGGGCATAGCAAAATTAATTTAAAATGGGTGGCAAAAGCCAAACATACTCTGGCTAGGCTTATAAATGCCCTAGGGCAGATAGCTTAGTATGAACCTATGAACCTATGAACCTATGAACAAATGCTGCAGTGTAAATGTACACTAAACACACCAAAGCACCACTAATGCAAAACTCATCCTATAATGAAACTTCTAAATAGCCTAGATAAACGTCATAAAAAACAGTGTTGAATGATGTAGTCCACTGCAACTTCAAAGTACCTGCTAACTACACAGCAGTTATGCAATGCAGCCTCACTGCAACATCAGAAAATACATATTTTCATATGGGGGCTTTGCTCTGCTACACCCTATGCATGGGGGTTCTAGATACCTGTCAACTTCTTAACACAAGAAATCTGGACAAAGTCTAAAATACTGGGGGGGGGGGATAGAAACAGAGTTTAAACACTGCTCTCATAAAGTTAAAAAGTTGCTAGAATAACACAATTTGTGTTTGCATGCATTTTCTCTAGGATATGAGGTCTGAAACTCCAATGTAAGTAATTATTTAGTGACTTCAACCCACAGTGATTTATCAGAAAATTACAAGTTTCATGAGTACCAAGCTAAAAGTAGGAGGCAAAAATCTGGGCATTCTGAGAAAACTGGACAGTTAAGAGGTATGGGGATCTAACCTCACCATATACGCTAGCTCCAAGGTCACACAATTATGACCAAACTGAATCACTTACATTTATGCAATATTAGACAGCCCATTACTCAACTATTGCATAAAGATACTGCAGCATAAACAGATGAATTTGGCCATTAAACAAGTCATGCAGAGAAATCTGTACTCAATGAAAGCAGTTGTTGATGAACTAAACAGGAACCATATGGATAGATACCTAGATAGGTAGACTGATATATTTCTCTATCTGTCTCAGTGTGTGTGTGTGTGTGTGTGTGTGTGTGTGTGTGTGTGTGTGTGTGTGTGTATCTATAGTTATGCGTATATATATATATATATATATATATATATATACATCTAAGCTCCATTTATGTTGTACTGACATTTTCAGAAAACATGGCATGTCAATAACAAGTGGGGTCTGGCTTTACTGGCCAAAAGTCATAGACATTCAGAAGCCATGCAACTGAATCACTGGTATGTCTTTAAGGAGAAATTTATACGTATTTGGTGAGCCTCTAGTTCAGGAAGTTTAATGTATTACACAGTGAAGGTACTAGGTTAGATGTTTTTTTTTTTTAGTTTTTACCAGTTTGCCTTAGAGTGTAGTACCAAATATAAATTTTGCAGTTCGACAATTGCACAGCCACTGTTAAAACGTCCCATTGCCCCCAGTGGACATCTCTTATGTGTGCTGCAGGCAGTATTTATGTGCTGTGTAGAATGCTGTACAGCACAGAGCACCTGTCTTAAACACATATGATTCCATGAGAATTCAATGTAAATGGCATTCATTAATACAATGTAAGGCATAGCAGCGCCTGCACATCACCATGCCATCGGTGAGCCCCTAGTCAAGCCAAAATTAGTCTGGGAGCATTGCCAATGAGTGAGTGAGTTAAGTGCATTATGTACAAGACTATCCTAACAAAAGCTATTTACAGTTAGATATTAGTATTTCTCTAATGCTCATCACATGTATTTCTGCACAAACGTACTCAGATCATGTTTAGCTGAATCTGGTTTGACACTGTGCTACTCTTGGGACCGTGGTACTTTGTTGAATTAAAAAAAAATGTTAAGGGATGATCAAGGACAGATTTAGCAGAACAAATGCAAAAGATAATTTTAATAAATGCACAACACTTACCTGTCTTTAAATAGAGACATTCTAAAATACAATAAAAATGTTTACATTTGAGGTAATATAACATCTAAAACTGGAAAATGTTTCACTGTCAGTGCCATTTTAAAATATGTTAAAACATACATTCAGTATTAAATGTGGTGGATTGTTAATCAAAGTTCTTGGTACAACACTGCAGTGGGCTGAATTGCTCTGTATTGTGAAACAATAATGTGAGTTTAAAAAATAAAAGTTCGAGTCAGCTACAAAAGCAGCAACATTTAAAACTCATTGTTTTATTTTCTGTGTGATTTTCCTGCACCCCCTAACATGTAGAGCTGTAATAATGAGAGGGAAATGAAACTCATGAGCAGTGTGTCTACAAATAAGGTTCAGCGGTCATTATTTTTCAGCATGAAAGATTAACGAATAGCTATTTATTCAAACACATGAAGATGTCCACTTTTTCTTGCATGGTCTCAGTGCAGTGCTGTAGTAGTGCTATAAAGACCTACAGATTTTAAATTATATACTTTTTTGTAGGTTAAAACTAATATTATGTTAAACTATAAAATAAATGAATGCGGCTTGCTCGCATAGTTTTCTGTAATGCAGAATTCTGGAGCAAAGATGAAAAGTTTAGATTTTTAAAGAACACATTCATTCTTTTCATGTTTGTAATATAAGAATAATGTAAGGAAACATTTTAAATTTTGATACAAACCAGCAGATATGAAACAATCCATGTTATGGTGGATGTGCATATTCTCCCGTTGAGTCTACACATACTAGAAATCATCCTCCTGACCTTAAATGTGAAGGTCTGAATTAAAATCTCATCCAATAACCATGGGGGGTATAGTACTTCTACACTACGTGGACTTCATTTCTGCTCAGCAGTAATAGGAAGTCTAAATGACAGTCATTGTCCATTCAGTCATGAGGTTTCCGTGTTACTATTTAAATAAAGTTTGCCAAGGTAAACATGGTACCTTGTTTCTATGCAATCAGGCTATCAATGCAAATAGACTATGAATTAGTTAATTATCCTGGAAGCTAACCCAAATGTACTACATAAGGGTTGTTTACATGATGTATGCTCCACAGAAAATGTAGGAAACACGTTTTCTATGCTATGCTTCATTGTAGAAATGCATATGCCGGTATTAAGTTTCAAAATACTGTCTGGCTAAATAAAATGAATTTTTGATTTATCTGTGCAATAAAGATGTTGTGCATTAACTGGGTCTCATTTAAGGAAAAAAAAACACAAATTTTCTTGGTTTGATTCTCCATGTTTTTTTTCCAGGTTGACTCCATTTATCCAAATTGTGAAATGATTCTTCAACTTGAAAAAAATAGAACTCTGTGCTTAGAGAAGAATGACCATATCAGTGCAAACTTTACTGGTAACAACTACATACTTTATTTTCACTTTAATATATCGTCATGTTATTTTCTGTGTGATTTTCCAGTGCTGTCACACTGGGTGTCTAAATATGTTATTATATGATGACAGCGGTAAATTTATGTGTTGATATATTTTCTTATCTGTTTTATCTATGATTATTTTTGCCTTTGGCCCAGATTAGGACTGAAAGTTTCCCACTGGTCAGTTCACTCACCTGGTTAACAAATGTAAAATGAAATAGAAGAGTAAGTCATGTTTAACTATATACTAAGCACAACATTTTTTTGTAAGAAAAAAGCTTGGAAACGTGTACTCAATCTAAAATGTAGTGAAAGAGTAGTATAAGCCATGCTTGACCATGTATTATTAGTACAGAAGTTGTTGTAGATGAAAAAACTTGAAAATTGCACTAATTGGACTCTGCAATCATCCAGACAGCAAGAGCTGCATCAGTGGATTTTCCTTTTTAATTACTTATCCTTATTTTTAATACAGTTAAAGTACCATTTTAGCTTGTCTTTTAACCTAAAGAGCTAAGGTTTTTCCTGGATTATTTAATTATTCATTTTAGTGACTTGCATTGTCTCTACTGAGTACATTTCTAAAGTCTGAACTGCCAGTGAGTAAAACTGTGTTTCTGATAATTAAGACAGTATGGTTAAAATGTGACTGTACAAAACTATGATTGCTAAATGTAATTATTTTCTTGTAAGATTATGGAAAGTTCTTTTAACAGCAAGCACAAGGAATCCATTTTTATCCTTCTAGTGAGATCATTTAAGAGAGAATAATCCACCTTTAAGACAAGGATTATATTTGTGGTATCCTAAACTGGACATATATTTCCCTTCTGAAAATAACCAGTTATCCAAGAGTCTCTTCTATGACAGGACTGATGCTAGCAATAGATGCTGGTGTGTTGTCGCTAGGAACTAAGTAAGGTAAGAGCAGAAGACAGAAACTTAAGTTAAAAAATGTGTACGATCTTCTGCAAAGGTTATTTATATTATCCAGCAGCTATAAACAAGGAAATAAACTGCTGCTATACAATGTCCTTTCTTGAAGTTGGTATACCTCTAGGCTCATTGTTATTGCCCTGTGTTAGCGCTCATGGCCTTTTATCTGTTTCTATAAGATGCTTGTAGTCTAAGAAACTGTCATAATTGAAGTAAAGCATCCTAAAAATTGAAAATAAAAATATGTGGGACAAAATCTGACTAGAATATGAAAGAACCACAGAGAAGTATGCATATAATAATAATAATAATAATAATAATAATAATAATAATATTTGAATTATTACTGATGATGTTGTAGCTGCTGTTGTATTCTGTCTCACTTATGCAAACGACTTTGTCATTTTTACCCACAGGAAGATAATTTCTCCAGTATGCTGAAGTTTATTTTCAGTATATTAGTATAGTCAACCAGATAGAACACCTGAAATGCGGATCACAGTGTACTGATAGCATGTGTGATGCCTTTGCCCTGGCCCAGCAATCAAGGAGCCTCAATCCTCACCACTAACACCAGAGAGGGTGTCTCATATATGAGGAAAGAATAACAAATACACACAATAAAGTGCAATTTCCCTTAAGTACACACAGAGATCACAGTCAGTCTGAGGCTGGTTGCTCCCTTGCTCTCAAGGTCCCCAATAAGACTCCCCACTGGTGCAGCTATAGGGTCCAGATCTCAGCCTAGCCGACAAGCTAATCTCCAGTACCCTCTCTGTCTAACCAGTGCTTCATGTCCCTGCCCAAGTAGCTGACACACACACACACACACACACACACACACACACACACACACACACACACACACACACACACACACACACACACACACACACACACACACACACACACACACACACACTTTGAGATAAGTATTTATACAACTTCACAGACAATCCTGGAAAAGGCTGACACAGATTCTTCAGCTGTGCCACTTTACCCAGACTATATGGTACTAATTACTGCCACGACCAGCTAATAATTATCAGCTACCCAAAGCCCCTTAAAAGGGTGTCCAATTATTACTGTGCAATACTATTATCCAATAGTATTGTAACTTAAGACATCAAGGCTTATTGGAAGGGCTTAGTACAAGATCACTTATAAGCATGCAATGTACTCTAGAGCTTAAATTATCTCTACATAAACCAGCCACCGTTGAAAAGGGTTTAAAATATTTAATAATAAATACTAAAAACATAAGACAATGCTACTACACCACAGTGCTATTCAAGAGTTCAGAAATCACACAGAAACTTAAAATAATTCCGTAGTACAGTTCTGACATAACAGAAAAACACTTAGTCTAATCTTTTCTAATTTCCTAGCTATTGCTACAAGAAAACACACTTCTAAGATAACTTACTTAAGAGCATAGTCAGTACTGGTATAGATTTCCAAGATCAAAATGCTTATGGTCTCTCTCCGAGCAATAGTTTTTAAAATCACTAACATTTCTGCTGGGCCCTCCCAGATTACATCATCCTCATTTAGTTTCCATTACATCATTTCTTTGACACTTAGCCTGGAGTTCCCAGGCCAACAGGCTACATTATTTAGCAAGCTAACACCTGCTCTGGAAGCTACAACAATCAAAGACATATCACATGTATACTCTAGTAATTATTCCTTAAGTTAAAACAATAGAATGAATGTGCTAGTCCAGACCAAATGGCTCTGAGCTCTGGAGATCAAAAGAACATACAAGACATAATTTTAATTTCAAAGAACAGATGTGAAATGCTTGACTTAGTTTTCTTTACAGCAGAGGGCAATGTTTCCACATTGTTGAAACAGCATTTCTTTACATTTAAGACAACAAGCCTGCAGTTTACGTTTATATTCACAAATGACAGAATTATATACACAATTCTATCTGGCTAGACTGGCAGCCTTCACCCTTTTCTACCAGTCTTCATAGCATGAATGTTTTCTTTGTGCTGTAAATAAAGAAATAATGATAAATCTAATTTGGAATCCATATGTATTGCCTCTAACAGGAATGTCCAGAGATGCTAAAAATGTGAAATAAAATTTACAATTTGTATTAGTTAGCTAATGTAGAATTGTAGAGGAATTCTATCCAAACTGTGTGTAAAGGTCTCTTTCGTTGCAAAGGGGCTAGACAGTGTATGTGTGTGTGTGTGTGTGTGTGTGTGTGTGTGTGTGTGTGTGTGTGTGTGTGTGTGTGTGTGTGTGTGTGTGTGTATCTGACTGCATGTGTCTCTTGTGTAAGTAATCAACAATTTATGCTAGTGATAGGCCACTGGACACTGGAGCATGGATGTAATGTGATACATTGACCAACACAGGTTTAACAGTACTATCTACTAAAGTTTTCAGACTTTCAGATGCACCATGTTCTCAATGCAAAGGTGCAGCAATGCTGAAAACACTTACAATGTATCTTAAATAAATCAGCATCGGTTTTCTTTTCTTAGAATCAGGACTTGGAGTGAACTTCCAACCACAGTCATGAAACTTTGACTACATCAACCATCAACTCTTTATACTTCTCTTAACTTCTCATTTAATGATAGATCTGCTTATAAATATTTTCTTCTCATGCAATTAAATAAATAAGCTGTCTGGTATTAATTATGTTCTGCTGCTGGTGTAGAAGAGCATATTTATTTTTAGTTTATTGATTGAATTTGGTGTGTTACCTTGTTGTTTATTTTATATGGAATATGGATATGTAGTTTGCACTTTATATTAATTAATAGGTATTTGCCATGGTATTATAATTACGTTCTACCTTATGAAATGTCTGGAGTGGAGCCACATGGGTCAATTCAATATCATGGTTAACAAACCTGAATAAATAAATCTTTTTAAATGAGTTCTTTACCAAGAGAGCAATAAACTGCTTTTACTATATTTTAATGATGCAACGGGCTAAGATACTGTGTGAATGAGCATGTTACTGTCGACGTACATTGTAGATATCATTTCACTACAGGAATACCGCACCATTTGTATTTTGACCGCAATGGTGCCTGATCAACTAATTATGTTCTTTTGACCACAAATGGAAGAATGAAACAGGTAACTTTTAATAAATTAATAAAAAACAAACTGCATCCTTAGGGGAATTTTTCCCTACAATTCTGAATTCAGTAACAGCTTTGTACACACATAGCCTCATGATTCTTCTTTACAAATCCTATAAAACCAACATTTTTTAAAGATATTTGTTAGGTTCCTATTAATTATGGAGTTAGTGGTGACACTTGGAGCTATTATCAATTGTTTGTGGAAAACATACAATGTGTACCTGTCTGCAAACCTTCTGGTAGGTTTTCTGCATTTAGTGACAGGCAATGTACCCTTCTGCTGTTTGCTTGTCTAATTTTACCCAAGCAGTTTCTCTTCCTTCTGGCTGTAACCGATGTGCTATTACAACATAGAATATCAGAATGCTTCATCCAAAATGAAAAGTTGAGAGTTGGGAACTTAATCCTTTTTCCCACTCAATCCCCCTAAAGTCCAGATCCACTTAGAGAAGCCAAGCTGACCGTAGAGTGCTGTGCATTATACCCAGGGATCAAACCCCTGTGCTAACTTGTTAATTTCTATGTAAGTCAGCTTTTGCTAGAAATACCTCTTTTCGGGACACATTAGCATGAATCTTACTAGAAGATTGTGGCATATATTTTATCCAGTATTATACAATGACTGGTCATTGCTATTCCGAAGCAAGAACTGTGATTGAATAGCCCAATACGCATGCCTGTTGTAAAATGACCATACAGCAGGAAAAAGTCCAGCCACTAAAGTGCCATTGAGTGCCATATGCTGGGCAACACCAAAATATATAAAAACTCAGGTATGTTCTACAAGTCTAAAGAAGTAGAAATGTACCTGATTTTCCTTATATTTTCCACTGCCCCTCATAAAAGCCTGACTTTTTAAGCATTAACAAAAGCAATAGCATTTCTCTTTTCTCCATTCCCTCTCTTGCACTGCACTGATCTACTGTGCAAGTGAGGGAAAGCAAGTCTCATATGCATGCGCAGTACGCCAGTGTACAGAAGACAATGTGGAAGAAGACTGAAGTGTTGTTATACAAACACATTATTTAAGAAAGATAAGGTTGTTGTATAAAAGCAACAATGCACTAATGTTTGTGGGCATATCAAGATTTACCAGTGGGGGCTTTGTTTACTCGGGCTTTGCCCTCATGATCAAACAACGACATCAGCCAGAGGCAAATGCTAATATACCCACACACAGTCATGGATTATTAAATATAAGTTTAGGCTATACATTTTATCCAAAGCGGCATGTCACACTGTTTCAAGGGAGTCTGCTGTAATATACAAGTCAGTGTGTAAACATGTCAGAGATGAGAACAAATGTTTAGCCATACAAGATCCCATGCATGTAACCATTTTTCAATAGTTTTGCAAAACTATTGAAAATGTCCTTGTATTTTTATTGACAATTTATTTTTGCAAAGCATTTTATTTATTTATGTATGTATGTAAGTATGCATGTATTTATTTCTTTCAGAAATGCCTTAGCACATCTGAAAACATATGGCACTATATTTTAGAGTTTTCAATATGTTATGATTTTTTTAATTATTCTTCGAAGCACAAGTGATCTGAATGGGTATTTCTCTCAGTATGCATACTTGAGGGAATTGTACCATTTACCAGTATGGGTGATCACAAATCAGTTACTTGTTAATTCATTAATTGTAAGTAATTGTTGGTTATGAAAATATGTGGAAAGTAACTGCAGCAGTGTATTTTCAGCACAGTGCACTCTTCCCTTGAGTGACTGACCATCGCAAATAAGAATGATACAGCCATACTCTGCATGTTAGTAGTATATTTAACTTGCTAGACAGATAGAGAAAGCCTGAAGAGCATAGTATCTAAGGAGATACAAATACGACAAGAATACATTTACCGATACGTCTAGAGGACCTGTTGTTTTGATGCTGTGTCTTCTTTCCAGTAATACACTGGTCAGGCATTTGACTCAAATGATATATGACATATCATGAGTAACCTTACTGCAAATAGTGCTGTACCTTGAGTAATTACTTTGTTGAAAATTCTTTCATGTAAGATTTTATCAGTAACCTCAATCTGTCCACAGGTTCTACTATGAAATGCTGAGCAGCAAAACCCTAATCATCTGAAATACCAAAACAAAAGGTGCTTCAACAAAGTATTAGTTTAAGGGTGTGCACAATTGTAAAACCAGCTTATTTCACGTTTTTATTTTTTATATTTTTTCCCCTAACAGATTTGTTTGTTTTTCACTTAAATTGTACAGGTTATAGGCCACATTAAAGATGGGAAAAGTTTTGAAATGACTTATTGTGGTCTCATTTTTTTATATCACAAAAACCAGGCATTTTAACAGGGGTGTGTAAACTTTTCATATCCAATTTTTATAGAATCTCGAGCCCATAAAGTAGAAAATCCAAATACCTAAAACTACACAATCATGAAGCCCTAAATCCTTAAACCGCAAAACCCCAAAATTCAAACTCCCAACACGTTCAAACACCATTACAACACACACTCACACAACTAAATAAGCACACACACCTACCTTTATGATATGCAAGGGGGCAAGCCCCCCTGCACACCCCCCTTACTTAAATATTCTAACTCCAAGGTCGCACTACATACACACAGAAACAAAACACCACCACGCAAACTACATTCCTCTCGCACACACACATCACAGCAACAACACACAGTAACACACACTATAGCCCCTACCCAACAACCTTAAACATAAACACTTACCTGAATCCACAAACACATTGCAACACCAGAACTGCTAATTCAAAATCAACTGCGTTCGAGATTTTGAATTCCGTGCTTCTGGAGTGATCTTCTGATTCTTCCACTTTATGAACTAAAGATACTGAAATTCGAGATGTCAGTATTTCGACCTTATAAAATGTTCCTATATATATATATATATATATATATATATATATATATATATATATATTTATATATAAAATGTTCCCATATACAGTAGGTGTATATGCATGTGTGTGTGTGTATATATATATATATATATATATATATATATATATATATATATATATATATATATATATATATATACCAACTCTGCAGTTGTACCAACACAAAGAATGGAGAAATCCCCAAAAGCTGTGAGCCACTGCATAATTAGAATCATGCCAACACTGATGTCCTGTGGAAAAAAATAGTTAGCATTGTGCTTCGAGTTAGTGATGCTTAAAGAATCTCAACTTGGACACCTGTAGAGACACTGTGTACACAATACTTCTCTTTAAGTTGCAATTATCATGTAGTTAGCTGTTTCTTCATGAAGAATTCACAAAGCAAAATGAATAGCCGAGCTTAGGTTTAATTGGCAGATGTAAGCAATTGTCACAATGTGTTGTAATGTTTATTGCTTTTAAATACCTCCATTCCATTACAATCAAATACTGAAAAACTGCTGCAAATTATTTAAAAATGCTATACATTTTTTTTTGCCTAAATCATTTTGTCATTATTTAACATTCTAATGGAAGATATCAAGTTCCAATATATAGTAAGAAAGTTAAAGCTAATCAATTTAATGTCGCCTTGTCTTTCTACTTCACATAAATACATCCATACTTTGCTTCATGCCCTTCCAGTTAATGCTGTGTATTACTCTGAGTAACAAGCAAGGGTGTAGAGTTATGATCTCCCCACAATCTGTTTCATGCTTTCACCAGCTTATGTCTTTATCAGTTACTTCCAGTAGCTTCTCACTGTGTAGTCCTTTGCAGTATTGTAATTATCAGAAAGTTCTATATATAATTTTAGTTTCAAAGGAGATAGCTGTCTTATTAATTTCTTAATGTTGTCTACTGGTCTATCCATGCATTTTTAAATCAGTTCTAGTAATGGATATGATATCGCAAGCTGAGTAGGTTAGAAGCATCCACATCTGGGGCAACAGATACGGGTAACATCTGTCTCATCTTATTCTGTGAGATCCCTGAGTATTCCCAGGTAAGGTGAAAGATATGATCTCTCCGACATGTTCTTTGCCTGCACAAATGCCTTGTTTTTCTTCTTCCCTGGGACAAAAAGATCCCTGTTAATTAGAAGGATGGAAGTACATGTTAATGTCAGAGTTCTGTGAACTCCGAGATTTCTGGGACTGGCAACAGATTAGGAAACGCATCGGGAAGCTTAGTGATAATTTTCAAAAACATGCTAATACTGTCAGTCCAAATGACAAAAAGGGATTATAACAAAGACATTTTCCCATAATCTGCAGTTTTATGGCAATGGGAGAAGAAAACATTTTGACAATAATGAGAGAAAGAGATATAATGGAAATACAACCGAACAAGGAACAAATGCCAAATACAATAAACAGATATTTTATTCCAGTCCAAAAATAATTACTTGTACCTCTAATAATGTGATAATTGTGACATTAACAAATTGGACTATGTCCAGTTTGTTCCATTATTTCTGGGATTTCTGAACTACATTTACAATCAGTTGCTTTGTTCTGAAGCTTGATTTAAAGTTTGTGGCCACAGCTGTTCCTACAGTTTCTGTAACTAAGATGGATTTTATGAACTTGACAAGCAGTATTCCTGAGCTTTGCCTTATCCTATATGAGGGCGGCTTTTTTGTTCTGATGTTGATGCCTGTGACTGTCATACTTATAACACACATAATTGTAACAATAATGTGAATGAATATCTGAATTTGGATTACTTTATTCCCATATTTTAAAGTAACTATGTATAATTTTAACTGCAAAACTAATAATAATAATAAGTCTCTGATTGTTTGCATTTTGAAACTGAACAGGTTTTAACAGTTTTCATAATTATAAAGACAATTCAAGTTGACTAAGAGAAAATGACAAGGTCTAAAAACAATATGGTTAGCCACGCACAGCAAATGATTAAACCAAGTGAGAAAAGGAATGAGGTTGCTGTACTAAACGTGGAACAATATGCATTTATGTGCAATCAGCAATTCCACGATAATGTAACTTAACAAAACATACATATGGATGACTCTAACGGAGCCAGTCAAGAATCTGTTGATTTGATTGCTAAGTATCAGTGCTTGGATTTATCAGTAAAAGTGCTGCTAAGAAACTTAATTTCAGAACCTTTTCTTCCCACTTTGAACTGCCTGCCATAGACCACTGAGGATGTTAGACCAGTTCCAAGAAAACTAGATGTCTCTGATTGTGGCAGATATCTGGATAAATTCGGGGCAGTTTTGTAAATAGTATTATCCTCACAAAGCCATTATGGTTACCACTGACCCTTAAAGATGTTGGTACACTTCTCAATAAATTCTACCATGTAGTTTGAGAAAATGTGATGTACAAGTTCACAGTGGGTATAAGTAGTCTTTGTAAGGCTATTAGTCACCATGATGGGCTATATTATTATTTTGGTAAATAATGTGTTCACTTATTTGGTAAATTTTTGTTTAACACATATTTCTTTTGAAGACATGTATATCTATAGTCATAAAGTTCTCATTCAGAACATGGTCTCTTATTTTTGATACATAGATGATTTATTTTGTTTTATTTTAGTTATTAATATGTGCTTCTGTTTACATGTAGTAGTCATCATTTTCTGGAATTTTTTTTTTTAATCTTTGAAAAAGAACTGTTTTGATTATTATTTTACGTGTAGTTTATGAAGGTTACAAATTAATTACCTGCCCATGGCTGACAAACAATATTCATACTATAAAGGGAAACAAATACTTCTATTTATGTTTATTGTCTTCTAGTGACCATCTGAAGTACAACATTCAAGCTGTCTTCTGTGGAAAATTAACTAGAACCAGAAGACCACGTAGCAACTGGTCTGACTTCCTGACTGAAGCCAGTAATATAATGAAAATATTTTGCGGCTGGGGCTATAGTGAGAACATTATTTTAAGGATTTATTGTAAAATTTGTGACTTAAGCAAAGACCTACTTCCCAAGCTATATCCCCAAACATTTGAAACAGGACTTTGGGATTAGTAGTGACAGCTTTAGGGAATATAGTATTTATATTCTTGAGTACTTTATATTAAGTAACATTCTTGTTGAACAGTTAAGAAAGCCTGGGCCATGCCTAGAGCAGATTTTTTCTTACGTACTTTCTGAACAATTACAGCTAAATTTGCTTGCATAAGGGGAATAATGTTACTGATGATACAATACACTGTTTTTTTTTAAAGATACCAGTGTTTGATGTGACACCCCCCCCCCCAGAACATACACACAATAGCAGGGCAATGCCTCCTGTGGATGCTGTAATGTATGTTGATATGTCATTAGTTAAATATGTATTCCTAATGGTAACTCATTTTAAACTGTTGGGAACCTACTTGTACAGGCAAACAAGTAGTTTATGATTTAAGTTGTCCCTGTGGCCTTTCAGTTTTTGAGGAAACATTAAGACAATTCAAACTTTGATTATACAAATGTGTCAGGGATTTTACTAGGGTGATATTAATAGCATTGCGGTTGTGTATTTTACTCAGTGTTATGAATGTCTTCTTTATGTGTTTAAATTTCTTTTTTGCAAAAAGATCTCATAAATACTGTGGGAAAGATAAAAATGAAAGATAACATAGAAAGCGAGTAGGTATATACCTAGAGATATAAGCCTGGGCATGAATTGGTAAGCACTTAAATTACCTACACTTTCTTCATACTTTGCTTTCTTTGGTCATTCATGCTTTATGCACTTTTTTATTTATTCTTTTTGTTATTGTAACATACTTTTAGCAAATTAATTTATACCTGCCTTGTTGGGTGTTTTATTTATTATGTTTGTGCTGGGCATTCAGTATTCTCTCTGAGATCGTTGTGACAGAGGTTGCAGGGTATAATATACCTATTTAAACTTCTGTTTGTCATTCTTCATGTTTTATTCTGCATCATTTTGCATTCCATGTGTGATTAATTCGTTTGAAAGACTAGAAAAAACTGACCAGCTAGAAGATGTGTCGGTACAGGCAATACCAGACAAATAAATCCACAATAATGAGTGTGGAGGAGGCAGACCACTTCTTAAAACCACCAAGCACGTTTTTTATTTGATAAACAATAAAATATATAAGCGCTTTTGTCTCAATATTCCAAAATTACAGAGACTTCATCAGATACAAATTTTAAAACAGCCCAGTTTGTTTTAAACCCTGTTACACACACATTGTTGTAAATCAAAGTTCTTTTGCATATGCAGCAAAGAACTTTAATGAAACAAAGAGAATATATATCCAAATAGAGAGTGAAATACTAGCAAATTTGCTCAGATACAAATGTTTTCATAAAATATATAGAGACCGGTTCCAGGTAGACACATATGGGAAGCCTATAGAGACCAAACTGAAAACAAAATTGTGCTTCTACGCAAAGAGTTCAGGAGATTTTATTGAGATTAAAATATTACACTGAAGCTGGTGGCTTGAAAACTAAGCAAGGGTCTGTGTATCACATAGACATTGTTTTATAAGTATCATGGCTGCCAGCTGACAGAAGAATATCATTCGCAGAACATGAAATGCACTTGCTGATACACAGCTTGGCAATAGGAAATAGCAAAGTAAAGCTAATACATGGTGTTAGATCATGGGATGGACCTGTAACACACTTAAAGAAAAATTAACAAGAATGACCACAAAGAAAAAAACAAGTATACAACAGTAGCAGAGGCTAATAGCTTTGTGTGAAAATATTGTTAAAATGTAACATTTTAAAGTAGAAGTATTGTTTATTCTAAAGAACTTAAATAAGAAATATCAACCATAATGCACGTGCAAGAGATGAACATGTTACTTTAACTATTAGCCTAAAAAGGAAAGCAAATGGAGATGTACCTAGATAAAAAAATAATAATAATAATCATAACAAGAAAATAATAATAATAATAATAATAATAATAATAATAATAATAAGCTAAGGACCTGGGAGAAGGTGTTTCTAAGTCTAGCTAAGTTTTCTCAAAAGAATAATGACATCCTGTATACAAACAGGACATTGAGTGGCTTGCATTTATAACATATCTCTGTCTATAAAGGGCATGGGTGCCAGGCCAGGTGTAAATTTTCTATTCATCATCCAGTAGTCTAGGTTGCACTTAAAATGAGTAATAGACAAACTCAGCTTCATGTGGATGGGAAACCTACTTCATAGAAGGGGCTGACAATGGAACACATGTCTGTCTGTCTTTATGTTCTAAGTCAGAGACAAAATGCAGGTCCTTGACCATGTATTTCTGGTAATTTGTGACTTATGAATATGCAAGAGATTCATAAGTGTGGGGATTGCAGCTGCCTTGTAAGCCAGGTATAGCTCACTTCTCAACAATCTATTGGAGACTGAGTAGAGGGAAGGGGCTTTAAGGTACTCTGCCAAAGGCAGGTTTGTTACGCTTTGTATTCTTTTTGTAATAAACCTCTGAGATCCTCTAATAGCTACACATTCCTAGTCAGGTACATACTGAAGGGAGCATTGTACTCTATGATTGATCTGATAAGGGCAGGGTACAGTGGGATAATGACCTGTTTGAATCTAGATGCCATGCCCTTACTTATAAGTTGCACAACATAAAAGGATTTCCACACCAGTGTGGCCACATGGTGGTCGAAGGTAAGGCTAATATCTACATGTGTACCCAGATCCCTGACCACTGTGTCATCTCTTAAGGGCATATTATCAATTTGGTAAATAGCCAAGATGGTAAAATTCTCAAAGGGTACAGTTATGCATTTCTTAGTATTAAGTTTGAGACCATGACTTTGACACCATTTGTTAGTCAGAGATAGGCCTTCTTGAAGAATACTAGTGTCTGCAAGGGAGTCGATGAAAATTCCCAGCCTGCAACCATCTGTAAACTTAATCAGCCATAGACCTTCAGTGTTTGCTTCCAATTCAGAGAAATAAGTGCCAAAAAAGAGCAGGCTCATTACCAAGCCCTGGGGGACTCCACTAGTGACTAACCTCTTGCTGGAGACGATCTCTCTTATTTTGACTTCCTGGGTCCTATCACTGAGCCAGTTGGCTATCCATTGGGTGATAAAAGGTGTTATCCTTAATTTAATGAGCTTGTCTCTAATGCCGGAGTGGGGTATTGTATCAAATGTCTTGGCCAGGTCAAGGTAGGCTGTGTGCACAGCCTTACATTCATCCAATGCTTTGGTACCCTCTCAAAGAAGTCTACCAGATTTAATAGGCATGGCCTTCCTTTAACAAAGCTAAACTGTGATGGGTCCAGCATTTCCAAGTTACTTATGTCCTCGTTTGTCATATCCATAATGATTCTTTCCACCTCCTTACATATGAGGCTGGTAAGACTTATGGGCCTGTAGTTAGCCAGATCAGTGGTTGGAGCTCCTTTGTGCAAGGGAATGACTGTAGCCATTTTCCATTCCTTGGACACAAAACCTGACTTTAGGCTCCAGGTGAAAAGTAATTCAAGTGAACCAGAAAGGTTATGTTTCATGATATTTAGTAAGCATCCTGTGATGTAATCTGGGCCCATAAATGCAGTGGGTTTTTTTTGGCCTTGGAAAGTGTACTGAAGACCTGTTCCCCAGTAATAGTTTGGAGGATTGTAGGATGCAGTACTTCCTTTGGACTTTTGGTGAGGAATGGGGCAAGAAATTTAAGATGAACCTGTCAGACAAAAGGTTGGCAATGGCCTCCAATTTAGTGTGGCTGATGCCATTTACAATAAGTTCTGCACATTGTTGCATGTTTGCCTTGAGGTTACAGACATAGCTGTAGAAAGCTTTGTGGCTGTCCTTTGCCTTTAAAGCATTAATTAACCATCACGGTTGCCTATTTATATTTGTCAGGTTTTTTTAGTATGCTGGACTTTGTTCCTCTTATGCCTGGCCAAGATTATTTTCTTTTGTTGTATAAAGGATTGATGTCATGATTCCACCAGGGTGACTTGTCTTTTGACTTCAGAGAATAACACAAGCACAGAGGTATTAAATAATGATCAAAGCCAGTGAAAGAAACCCAAACTTTAATATAAAATATGCAAATACCAATACGAGCTCCAGCGCCTCTGCTAAAAAATCAAGTAGTGCAATTATTTATTTATTCATTCATTCATTCTTTTTTTATAGTAAGTGGGAAGTTTAAGAGATTAATGAGAAAGGGGGCTTCCCAGCTGATCTCTCAGTAAAATGAGATGATGAGATGACAGTGGGAGGAGTGTACAAAGTCATATTTATAGTAGGGATGGGCAACTCAAAATTCACCAAATTTAAAAGCATGACAGGAGCAGGGTGGTTGGATGTGAAAAATCAAATCCAGACAGAGATTAGCAATACTTAGGCAGAGAACAGCAAGTCACACAGCACTACAGCTAAAGATGCCACTAAATACTTGGAATTAACTCAGGAGTGCTGTTTCGCAGCTACTCTAACTAATTAGCTGGATTTTATTCACCGTCTAATAAAGAATAATTTTCTAACTGACCCCATCCAAGACCTCTTAAAACTCCAAAAATAACAAAAAAAAAACTAAACCACAACAAAATGCGAAATAAGAGTAAAGATAAAATAAAATGGGAGTAACCAAACTTTAAATGAATAACTCCAATTCAAAATGAAATGCAGACATTAATACTTCGAGAACAGCAAGTCAGATATCAAGCTGTAATGGGAATGTGATGTAGAAAACGTTGAGCAGGTAGGAGTATATAAATATTTAGGAACTGACTGGTAATAAAACTTGAAAAATACAAACAAAACTCAGTAAGGAATACTTCAAAAGACTAAAACTAATATTGAAAACACCCCTGACATCCGGGAATAAAGTCCTAACTCTAAACCAATTTGCTCTTCCTGTTCTAACTTACAGTTTTGGATTGACTGGTCCCAGAAGGTATTGGATCAGTTGGACAGGAAAAAAAGGAAAATGATTCCTGCGTAACAAATGATATATAAAAATCATTGTATACCAAAATGATATATTCCTTACCCTGAGGGAGGTATGGGTCTCCTCAAATGATTACATTTATGTATCTGCAGTAGTAGAAACAAAATGAAAACTCCAGCAAAGCTAGAACTTCCACTGAGTGACCTCCCAAACCTCTTGTATCAGCGGCACATGGGATATATGCAAATGATCCTTGTGAACATCAGGTGTTTCAGCTCATTGGCGATTCTGACTGACCATGACTTGTTTCGTCGTTTTACTGGACAATTTCACACCAATAAGGTATACAGTTTTGCTTGCTGCACTATACCTGGTGTGAGCTTTTTTGTGGATTTACTGGTTTGCTGTCTTTATCTTCTGTTTTTATAGTCAGGAAAATAAAGGGCACAAAAACACCCAGACAAGAATTAAGTAGCATGACTGGATCTGAAGCGTACATAAGTTACCTATGGTAATCAGAAGATCAAGTCAATAATGTTTGAAGATTTCTGAATAATAAACAGGTTGAAGCTCACAATGTTACAAGGTAGGATCTTCCTGCCTGTATTATTGCTAAACCTAACAATCATACAGCAGAGAGCTTCGTAACTGATGAGGACAATGTTATTTGCTAAGTATCAAGCAGCACTCTTACATTCTCAGGGAATAAAGGCCTTCTGATAGCTTATAAATGCTATACTATACAACCTACCTATTGCTGATTAGTGTAGTTGGTTGTTTCATTGTAGCTTATACCTTTCTGGACCAAAATGTTGGTTTCTTTTGTGAAATCGCCAACAAGTAAACATTACAATTTCCTTCCTTTACAACTTTTTCTATTTTGTATATCTGTACTATAGGTGGAAGGTCCTTTTCCTTTAGCTCTGAAACCTTTCTTCTATCCTAAGACTATGGAATCCCCTATAATTCCATTGCATGTTTTCCACTGCACTCTCAACAAACTTTACTGCGGTCAGCCTGCAGATATCTGAGATCCTGTACAAAGAGTTCTAGTAGAATGCGCTCAGGTTCTGGAATATACTAACAATTTAAATTCCCGTGCATCACTGACCATGAACGAAGATCTCTAGCTACTCTGAGCTCTATGCAAAATTATACAATGACAGTCCATTAATATTCAAAAACAAGAACGCTGATTGGCCAGCCCAACCAGTGTGACGGTTGTAAATCCGAGAATATACCAACGGAAAAAGGTCCGGTTGCCTGGACTTTTTCTCATTAGTATATTTCATAATTGTTTTACTTTTCTTTCTTATTTTTAACCAAAAAAGAAAACAGAAGACCTCAAATGAACGAGTGAGATGGTGGAGACAAAAATAAGAGGATAATCAGGTACATTCTGCAAAAATAAAGAAACGTACCTGGTTATCCTTTTATATTGTCTGTCCTGGCTCTCCCAAACATAAAAAGTCTTCCAGTTTCTTTTTTTCTTTTCAATTAAAAAAAAAAAAAAAGCAATGGAGGTCTTGCTTTCACCATTGCTACCTTTGCACAGCACCGATGTACTGCATAAGTGTGGGAAAACAAGTCCCATATGCATGCGCAGTACACCACAAAAAGCCTACAGTATACTTGAAAAACATGGAAGGGCATCGTGGAGGCATTATACAAAGACATTATTTAAGAAAAGCAAGTATTTTATTTCTTAAATAATGTCATTGTATAATAGCAATAACCCATGTCAGGGTGTGAGTAATGCTGGATTCACCCCTGGTTGGCTTTGTTTGGTGACTCGGGCTTCGCCCTCATGGCCTAACCACACCAACCGTGGGTAAATCCAGCATTACCCACACCCAGCTGTGGGTTATTGCTTAAGTAAACCACATGGTTGTCTGGCAATGAGACCAGTTTCACAGCAAAGTTGAGTGGCAATGTCCAGTGTGCATTAAAATTTATTGCAGTTGAAATAAATTTCATAATCTCAAATCCTGCATCATTCATGTAAATTTGGCAAATTATTTTAAAACCCTCCTGCTCACTATCAGCCTAGATGTTGAACTCTTCCAAAAGCATATAGTTAGGCAGTAAGCTGTCAAGGCGTTCAATGAACTCCTGTATGAATAACTTCATGTTTCAAATAAGAACTACACAGTTTCTCCTTTTGGCTAGAACATACTTAGAGAAGTATTTTCCTTAATTGAAACCCAGATAACTTCAGATGATGATAAAAGCTGTTAACCTTCTAATCTTTCTCTACTTAGAGCACTGGATGATAATTACCCTGTACAAATCAGCTGCTCCAAGATGTATGCTAAAGTTGTCATTATTTCTGTTTTCCATTGTAAATAAAATGTTAATATTTCACATTTCTGTTAGAACAGTTTGCTTTGAATAACTATCACATTAGACTATTACACCTTAGATGGGGTCTGTGAAACTCAGGTGTCACTGAAATAATTAAAAAGCTGCCTGAATACCTATCTCAGTCATGGTAAATCCATATCTACCCCGGGCAGTACTAAGAAGTAGTAATCTGGATAAGCAGTGTTCATTATGAACCCCTGAGTTTACTAATGGTTCCTTCACCTGTCTCCTTAGAATTATTCCAGACATCTACTTCTTTCAAAATCTGAAGTCCATGTAGAATATATTACTTTCTCAAAAAAAAAATTCTGCAGTTTTGGAAAGTGCCAAACAGGCTGAGGCTACTAAGAGACAAATTGCAGCTCTGGAAATAGACTCATGCCTAAGACTTTTAATAGGTAGTTCAGAACTGTGGTGACAAAGGCTGAGAAAGAAACCTTTCATTGTTATTAAACACACCTTTCTTGATTCAAGGCATGCTCTGCCTTGAAACTGGTACAAAGATTATGGTAATGTTAGACGTTACTTCTCTGTTTACGGTTATACCTAACCAAATAGATTTTTCCTATGTAAAAAATTTTCTTAAAGAAGAAGGCTCTCTCACTGATGAAAAAATAGAGTTTATCTGTTATCTTATAGAGCTGATACTAGAATTTACTGCTTTTTTGTTTGAGAAGCAATATTATCTGCAGATCTCTATCGTAGCGTGTTGTGCAAACATCTTAAATGCTGAACAGTTTAATGTGCATGTAACATTTTATCGGCGTTTTGTCAATGACATATATTTTTTGGAAAGGAGACCTTAAAAGTTTAAATCATTTTCTAAGTGCTATAAATACAAGTACTTCCTTTCTTAAGTTCAGAATGAAACATTCTTGCACTCACATAGCTTTCCTTGATGTAACCCTGTATAAGGGTATAGATGGAAAGCTGCATACTAAGAGATATAGAAGACCATGTTATACATATAGTTATCTTGAACGTAATAGTATGCATCCACCACATATTTTTGAAAAACTTTTAAGAGTTTCTAGACTTCATGACTAGGAACAAGAATTTGAAACAACTATGTGTTCCACTAGTATGGAATTCATAGAACATGGTTATAAACCTTTTGAAGTTAGTAAAGCATGTGAGAGGGTTAAGTCAGACAAATAAAGTAGCAGACATTTGTTTTTTTCACGTAAAGAAAACATAAGAAAGACTGCCTGTAATGATTGTTATAGTAATGAAGCTTATTGTATGACTTTTAGTACTGACAGCATAAATATAAAAAATATTATCACAAAAAATTGGCATATTTTATCTTCTGATCCTACTCTACGTGAGTTTGTCAGTGCAGTTCCAAATTTTATTTATAAAAATAAAAAATCGTTGAAAAGACAGCTCTGTTTTCCTAATACAAGTAAGCTAAGGCAACCTAGTATTAGAAACCCTAGTTGTGGCACCTCTATCTGTGGCAAATGCACTTTTTTTCTAAATACACTGATGTCATCTAATACATTTATTCAACCAGACAATGGTAATCATTATGTTTTCAAAGTTAAAGCTAATTGTGACACTAAAACCCTAATTTACCTAGCACAGCGTGTGACATGTTCAAAGTTTTATATAGGAAAAACTAATAGGTGACTTAAGAAACGAATTAGAGACCATTATTATTGTGCCAATAAGGGCCATAGTTATAGTGCCCTAACTAAACACATTCTAGAGAAAGGCACTAACCATTGGTTCAAGTTTATGGCACTAGAAGTAATTTATGAAAGTTTTAGGTTGGGTGATATAACTAATGTCACAGAAGGGAGAGAATTAAGATGGATTCTCAAATTATCAGAACATAGATGTGCAGGCTTGAATGAATCAGTACCTCAAGCCAGTTCTGAAAGAAAGAAAGCTTTTTAATAAGGTATTTTGTTATGGGTGTCTTTATGGCAACAGCCTTCTATGGTTTCTGCCTTAAAAGAAAGCTGTGTTTAAAATGTTTATGGCTATTGTATCTGCATGTTTTTTATTGGTAGATATTTAATTGACTGTATTTTAAATATCTGAAATGTTGCTGGTTTTTGTATGGTCTGAATAAGCGATTTTAATGGGAAAGTGCTCACTTGCGTTCGAATAAAAGTCTGTTTGGATTATATATTGCTCTTTGCCATTTGCTTTTTATTAGTTTGCTGTGGTGCTGTGTTCTACATTTTTGTTCATCAGAAGCAAACAGTTCAACTCTACAATTAAATATGGATTACGTCCACAGCAGAGTGGGTGTTGTAGCTGCTGCTGCTGATGGTGATAACGCAGTTATATTCATGAGGCAGCCTGAGGGAAGTGGCACACAGTCTCCATGTTTAATGGCAGTCTCGCTCACCTACAGAAAGTGACAGTGCAAGATGTACCAGGGGAATACCCCTTCACCTCTACACCTATCTCCACACACACACACACACACACACACACACACACACACACACACACACACACACACACACACACACACACACACACACACACACACACACACACACACACACACACACACACACACACACACACACACACACACACACACACACACACACAAACACTTTAAGGATGACAGTGACATTCTGAGGTCACAGTGTTCAAAGTGTCCACAGTGACACCATTACAAAGGGGAGCCAGGTGTATGAATTATTTACAACTACCCCAGGAAACAAATAAAGCATTGCCTGCCCAACAAGATATGTGCCATGACATTGTTAAGGCTCAGAGCACTGTCATAGAAAGTCAGATGGAAATCGTTAGAGTACTCTAGGGTGTGCATGATGATTTCCAACACTAATTTGAAATGGCAGGGAGCAGAGAAAATGCCATAATATCACTGAAACATAGCATTGTAGCACACTAGGCATCAGCTGTCACCTCCAATCAAACACTATGAAGACATACCAGAGACAAGCTGGCCTCATTCTTATGAGAGGGAGGGGATGGAGTACTGTCCAGACATGTCGGGAGAGATCACATGGTTTTACTACTCTTCTCAAGACAGTAATGATGTCTGTAGTTACAGTGAGTAAGCACAACGCATTTCAAACTGGCCATGTTAATGGTCATCTACACTTAGCAGTGCCTCACATTCCAGGTCATGGTCATGCATTTGTGTCAGGTCAGTGACAGCAGGATCACCTTCGTCATGTACATGTCAACAGATAGCCCTTCCTACTGAGGTACCACACTCTCTGTGGACCAGGAGGTGCATTGACTGCAACATGAGTACAAATTATAACAGTGAGTATCACAAGGAAATGTACCAGACCATAAAAGGCACACATAGTCCAGGCCTGGTCCTGAGGTGACACCAGGAAGTAGATGCAATGATCTATATGTGCCAAGAGTACATAGGTTCATAGGTATGTTCTAGGCTATCGGCCAAGGGCCTATGTAAGCCTAGCCAACAAGATTCCCTGGCTTACACCACCCAAGAAAGTTATTTTCCTGTGCCCCTGTCAAGCAGAGCCACAGATGTGATCCTCAGGGTGTATTTCCTATTTCCCATCCACTCATCAAGATTTTTCTTGAAGAGTGCTAATGAGGAACTTTGCTCGACATAGATGGGTAACTTGTTCCAGAGTATAGGAAGTCTCTGGGACAGGAATCTATTCCTCCAGCATGTCCTGTTTATTGTGGTGACAAGGTTAAGGTCCCTAGAGTGTGTAGCTCGGAGGGATTGGGATTTCTTTAGGTGTAGCATGTCCAACAAGTTCCTCAACAACAACAACTTGCAACAGAGGGAGAGGGCAGTGAGTGGTAGGTTTATTTTTGCTATCTATGAGAGAGGTGATAGAGTTAATGAAGTGAGAGTTGAAGTGAGGGGCTAAGGGCTCAGTGATATTACTAGTGAGGGGAGCTGGGGTGGAGATTTTACCAGTGTTAAGGAGGCAGTTAATGTTTTTGTTGGCAGGTAAGAAAGTAGTTTTTTATCGTTGCTGACTCTTTTCTTGGCTTGGTTTCTAAGCTGCTGATAAAGGGTGATATCACTTTTGTTTTGGTTTGTATGCTATAGTGACGAAGCTCTGTCCCTTTGTTTCATTAGTCATTTAGTTGCATTGGATAGCCATGGGAGCTGTTTGGATTTTTGGCAATTTTTTCTGGAGGGGACAAGGTTATATAAAAGTTCAATGAATTTGCCATTGAAGTATTCTACAGCGAGGTCTAGTTGCAGGTTTTTTAAAGGGGACCAATCACAATGTTGTAGTAGTAAATTAAAGATGTTAGGGTAGAAATTCTTTTTGGAATGGGTGTATTCGCATGGGATACAGGTTTAGATATGTAATCTTTTCCTGACTAGAAATGTAGGGGCATGGTCACTTAATATGACTGGTAGAAAGCCTGCCTGGTAGTAGTGATTTTTTATTTGAGTGTTTGTCTGTGTGGGTGGGATAGTTTATAGTTTGGGTGAAGTTGCATAAGTTTATGAAGTTGGTAGGGGAGTCAGAGGAGCAGGAGAGCCAGTCAAGGTTGAAATCACCTAGGATGATGTTATTAAATTGCTTTTTCACACTAGAGGAGGAGATTAGGATAGCTTAATCTGAGGTCATTGTAATGAAGTCTGCATAGATCTGCATATAGAAGAAAATGTGTAACTCTTGTCAGTCTTGTCCAGATCAGGCATCAGTCTTTTTAAATGGACCATCATACATTCCCAGCAGCTTGTTATTATATCCCACCATTCTGCCATGCCTTCTTGGATTGGAACAACAAAGAGTCAATTAATGAACTACAACAAGACTGAAGACAAAAGCAGGTGTCACTACATCTGTTTGAAATGAGGAGAAGTGCCGCTTCATGCAATATGATAGCAGGATGTGAAGCAATATAGAAGTCCTGCGTGTGCATTGTTATATGCCAACAGTCAAAGCATACCTCATGCACAAACTGTGTATTAATACTGTGATCTTATCTGTTAGACCTGCAGACAAGGCTGAAGAAAACCAGGTAAAACTTGCAAACATCTGGGTACCTAATTAGCATATAGTCTACATATTGATTGGCATAACCCCTACTTCCATTTGTATGTGAGACACGGTACCACTCAGAAACAACTGTGACCTCATAAATCACTGAAACTCAGCCCATACAGGACATGAACTGCAGGATAATAGCTCATCGGCACAAAGGATGATATGGACTGCTTTGCAAACATTGCCATCAATATACTGGACACTGTTGCTGATTCTCAGAGGACTTTCACATCAATGCACACACTATCCACATGGATTCCAGATACATGTAAGCAATATGTGATATCCACAGACTCAAGTAAGCTCAGTATATTAACAAGAGATCCATCACTTCTGTCACTCTCCTACTTTGGACACAATAGAAGAGTCTTCGTGGGTTCTGTTTAAGCAGCTTTATTTTATACAAACACATAACTATAGAAGTTTCCTGACTTTAACTTACGTAACTTATATACAGACTAATTGCCGGAATCATACATGCTTACTCCCTGGCTGCACTCTCAAAATGGCACTAGGAATGGCACATGATTGACATTTATACATGCACATTACATCTTTGACATGCTTCTTAAAGACAGCACACAGCACATGCACTCTGATCTACCTCCTCCCTCAATAAAAACATGTGATGTTATGAATCTATTTGGCATGCAGATATCACACACAATTCTCTATCATGCATTTACACAAGATAAGGTACATATATACACAGTTAGGTCCATATTGCTGCATATTTCACACTGGGCCTGGATACTCGTCCATATCGTGTGACATAAAACGGGGAAATGGATTTAGCAACTGGAACTGTCTCTGCAAAATGTTCAGTCTTTTATTTGTCTGAAACATCTTCAGGAATGGAATCAGACATAGGAACACACTCTGAAACAGGAACCACATTTGGATCACTCTGAGATCTAGAGTCTGTGTCATTAAAATAATATTGTGATGATGATTCTGGTACAGGAAGTAAATGCCTGTGATTTCTCCTGTACTGTATACCCTCAGATTCTACAAGGTAGGACCTCGGCTCAACACATATACCTGTCATTTGACCAATCCGGTCAAAACCTTTCGCTGTTTGCATTCTCACTGTTCCTCCTTCCCTCAACGGGCAAAGATCTATGCTCGATTTGTCATAACTGGACTTCTGGATCAAAAGCTTCTTGAATAGTTGAGCCTTTATTGTTCTGTTCTTAACTTTAGGCTTCAGTAAGCTGAAAGTAACAAGTGTGTGATTCTAGTTTGCCTGGAAAGAAGTCTTTTGAGGAGGTGAGCCAGAATATTATCATGGGGTATGTTTCTGAGATTAAGTAAATTCAAAAAGACATCAGTATTGTCACACTTTGACCTTCCAAGTAATTGCTTTGCACTCTGTACTGCACGTTCAGCTAGACCATTGGACTGTGGATATTCAGGACTGCTAGTAGCATGTACAAAGTCCCATTCTCTTGCAAATTTCTGAAACAACTGACTGGTAAATTGAGTACCGTTGTTAGAATTAACTTTGTGTGGACTATCATGGACTGAGAAATGACATTTCAAATTATTAATAACAGTAGTGGATGTGACATTAGGTAGTAAGTCAATCTCAAACCAGTTTGAATAACAGTCTACCAATACTAAGTAGTGTTCATTGTTCCACTCGAAGATATCAGTGGCTACTGTCGACCAAGGTAGTTCAGGGACTTGACGTAGCTGAAGTAGACCTCTTTGCAAATGTGGTCTAGTACTATTGCATACTGAACAAGAAGAAAGTACTTTATCAATGTCTCTCAGTAATGAAGGCCACAATACTAATTATCTTGCTCTTCTCTTAGTGGATGTGGAACCTGGGTGACCACAATGCAAAATCTGGATATATTCTTGTTGTAAGGAAGCAGGAACAATAATTTTGGGAACTTTGAAAATAATGCCATCTTCCATCAACATTTCATCGCTGTAAAGAAAGTAGGTTTGCACTTCAGGTGATACACTAGATTGCATTAACAGCCATCCAGCATTAATGTAGTGATTGACCTTTTGCAAAATTGCATCAGTCTTAGTGTGATCTCTTAACTCATCAAGCCCGGTGGTAGAAAAGTTACGCACTGCCAGCCCATCAAAGTCAAAATTTTCTTCATCAAGCAGTTCCGTTGTATTTCTAGGTGATCTGGATAAGGTACCAGCCAGATAGAGTAGCTTGGCTTTTGTATAGATCATTTTGAAGTTGTGCTTTTGTAATTTGAGCAGCATTCTTTGTAATCTCACTGGAGTGGAATGCATAGGCTTTGTTAGAATAGTAACTAGAGGTTGGTGGTCAGTTTTAATCTGAATAGCTCGACCATAAATATAATCATGAAACTTGGAACATGCAAATACTATTGCCAAAAGTTCTTTCTCAATTTGTGCATATTGCATCTCAGTTTGGGTGAGTGTTCTAGATACATAGGCTACTGGTCTGCCCTCTTGAAGTATAACTGTGACTAGACCAAATTTTGTAGCATCACAGGAAAGAGTGACTGGTTTGCTCACATCATAATATCTTAATGTAGCTGGGGTGGCAGTTTTCTGCTTGAGGTCCTCAAATGCCTTCTGGTGGTGTTCTAGCCATGACCATGCAACATTTTTGCATATCAGCTCTCTTAATGGTGCTGTCAACTCACTGAAGTCTGGTATAAACTTGCCTAAATACTTGACCATGCCTAGGAAATGCTGTAGAGCTTGAACAATCTGGTGCTGACATCTCAAAGATATCTGCTTGCTTGGTCGGATCTGGTCTCAAACCAGTACTGGTAAATAAATGGCCGATGTATGTAACTTCTGGAAGCCTGAATTTGCACTTCAGAGGAATGAGCTTCAAGTTTACTTCATGATCTCTGTCTAGAATTCTCTTTAGGTTTCTGTCATGCTCTGCTTCACCATCGCCTCCAACCAATAAATCATCTACTATTATGGCACAAGGATAACCCAAAATAATTTGCTCCCATTACATGCTGAAAGACTTCACTTGCAGAATTTATTCCAAATGACATCCTTAGGAATCTGTATCTACGAAATGGGGTACAAAAATTGGTTAGTAATACAGATTTGCGATCAAGCATCACTTGCCTAAATGAACTCTTTGCATCCAAGACAGAAAAGACAGTGGCATTCAATATTAGGGCTGTGACCTCTTTGACTATGCACATTGGATGATATGGTCTCTTCAATGCTTTGTTCAGATTTCTTGGGTCAGTACATATTCTGATTTCATCTGAGTCTTTTTGTGAGCTACTACCATAGACAACACAAATTCAGTTGGTTCTGTAACTGGACAAATTACACCTTGCTGCACCATTACATCCAAGTGAGCCTTAACTTTATTCTGCATAGCTACTGGAACTTTTCTTGCCGGTCTGACCATGGGACTGACCTCTGGGTCTAACTTCATAGAATACACAACTGGAAGTTTGCCCAACTTGTCAGTGAAAACATCATCATACTCTGAGAAAATGGTTTCAGAAAATTGGAAATAGGAGATGCATTTATGTGACGAACTTCTTTGGTAAAATAAAGTAGATTAATTCTCAAACTGTCTTTGTGACCCAATAAAGACTGTACTGGCATTTGGACTACATAGAATAACAAGTTGTAACAGTTCTTGGCCAAATAACATGAAAGCATCACTGAGCCTTTGGTTTGAATTTCTTCACCTCCATAACAAGTTTCGTATTACTGGCCACATTGAGTGGTTCATTAGTTCTCACTTTAGCAAATGTATCTGCTGATATAACATTACACTTTGAACCAGTGTCTACTTTAAGCTCTGTGAATTTACCCGTGATCCACACAGTACAAAACACTTCACTCTTTGCCAATAAATTCACTCCATTAACTCTTTCACCAAGCACTAATACACCATCTACATAGAAAGCAGCCTGCTACATCTCTATTTGAGCAACTTGCTTTTTTGTGTGACCTTTCTTTACAATCGTGTGAGGTTTACTTAATTTGCAAAACTTTTGAAAATGGTTTAATTTTTTACACTTGTGGCATTGCTGACAAAATGCTAAGCATTTCTCTTTTAGACTAATAATTTGCATCACGATTGCGACAGTTAACAATAAAGCTGGACTTGGGTTTTGCTGATTCTTGCTTGTACTGTGCTGAGGATGCTCCTTTAACTGAACTAGTCTTAGAACTTGCTGAAAATGGAAAGCTACATGGTATACCTGGTAAGCCAGCAGAGGCTGTGGCTGCCATGAGCTTAGTCATACTACTGTTTGCACATCTTGCATACTGTGTACATTTGCTCTGGAGCCTACTAAGACCATGCTCTTGTCACTTGCAAGCATACTTGTATGTTTTTCTGTCACTTCATGGATCTGACAAATCTCTATGGCTTTGCTCAATGTTAAATTATTGTCATGAAGCAAGATCTTTCTCACAGCAACACTATTAATACCACACATGAGCCTGTCCTTTATTAACTCATCTTTTAAATCACCAAACCAACATGTTTTAGCTTTGTTTATCAGGTCAGTTATATAAGCTGCAAAAGTTTCCCCTGATTTCTGATCTCTCATCATCATTGCAAATGCCTCTTTAATGTAATATTTGTCTGGGGGTTGCACATCTCTCTGAACTTGCGCTTCAAACACTTGGGGTCTTTCCTTGATTCAGCCTGCAAAATAATATGATGATTTTCACCTTCTCCCTCATATACTGCTGGTGCATACACAAATGAACAATCTCATCCTGTGGCCTCTGACCCAACTAGGTTTAACAAAATGAATGCCTTGGTGTGTGCATCTTTATCTGAATAAGCTGCTTGTATAAAAATATACTCTTGCTCAAATATTCTCCAGTTTATTTATTTTACATTTGTTGACCGGGAAAGTCTGGCTGGATACATGTCCTTGTTCAACGGAGGCCCAGGGAAAAAAGCTCAATTTATATATAATACAAGTTCTCTGCGATATTCTGATCAGATACAAGTGGTAAGGGCTTTCGAAATCCATCTGCCATATTAACACGTACCAGTGAAGGGTTTTGCAAATAAGCACGAACACATACACGTACATATATGCCAGTATTTTATGCCAGTATTTGTAACTTTGTACTTTTGAAATTATGCTTTTGGGCTTTTTGAAATTATGCTACTGAGCATATTCTGTGAAACAACTCTCTCGGGCACTGTAACACTCTTGAATTTATCGTATTGCAAGATATCACCTCTTAGTACAAGAAACATATCAAACAACTGTGCGATGCAAGTGTCTTTGTAACTGGACTTTGCAAAATAAGTCTCTAGGGCACTGTAATATTCTTGAAATTATTGTCTTGCTAAAGTAATTTATCAGCATTTTAAGAAACATTTCAAATAACTTCACAATGTGAATGAACTGGGCAAGAGAAGCTCAGAGTCAATAACATTTTGAAATAATTGCACTGTACACAACATACTGAAATTTCCCCAAAATGGCAGTACCTTGCAAGGCAACTTTTTACAGTGCAAGAAACACTCTGTAATGGCAGCACTTTGTGAACAGCCACACGCAGCACAAGAAAGTTTTCAAAATGGCTATACATTGACTGTACTTCATGAAATAGTTGCACTTCACATACAATAAACTCTTTGGAATATACAATAACAGTAAAAAGCATGCACTGTAAGCACTTTTACACCCTTTGAGATAGTTTGAATAATTTTAGTTATGTCCTTAATACAATATGAAGCCATAGTTATGCCAAAACACAGCACTTTGTCAAAAAACGTACAGTTGCCTTGCTTTATTTATGGTTAATGTGCCCTTTTTCCCTTATTTCTATTTGCTTTGCTCATTTAATCTCTTTTCATGCCCATTGTACTTTCTTTTGCTTGTTTTACTCTAAACATGCCCGCTTTGCACATAAACATGCTCATTTTACTTTTCTGATAATCATTTTGTCAAATGTCATTATTTTAAACATTTCCCTTGGTTAATAAACCTTCTGTGCCTCCTGCTTGTTTAATAATGCAGTTTGTGCCCTTGTAATGCTCGTTTTTTTCTTTTTTTTATAAAATAAGTAGTGTGCACATATTCTCATTACCTTTGATTCTTTTCGGGCTCTCTTCCGTGCTCGTTTCTCTTAGTTTACCATCACTGTCATCTCTGCACCTCATGGCTCCAAATATTATTCTCTGCGATCCTGGTTCTGACACCATGTCGCTCTCCTACTTTGGACACAATAGAAGAGTCTTCATGGGTTCTGTTCAAGCAGCTTTATTTTATACAAACACATCACAATAGAAGTTTCCTGACTTTAACTTGAGTAACTTGCGTACAAACTAACTGCTGTAATCATACATGCTTACTCCCTGGCTGCAATCTCAAAATGGCACTAGGAATGGCACGTGATTGACATTTATTTATTTATTTTATTTTACATTTGTTGACCGGGCTGGTCTAGCTGGATATATGTCCATTTTCAGTAGAGGCCCGGGGAGAAAAGCTCCATGTGCAAAACAATATGAATAATACAATAGACAACATATGGTAGACCAAAAATAGAAAAAAAACAATATATAATAAAAAACATTTAAGTATGGTCATAAAAAAGTCTACAGAATAATAGAAAAAAAAAAAAAAACACATTTAAAATATGGTCATGAAAAAGTCTACAGAAGAATATATGCAAAGTATATGACGGTAAAGCAGTTAAACAAAGATGATAATAAAGAAGTAATTATGAAGAATTCAGTCACAGGAATTATATATGCACGTTACATCTTTGACAAGGTTATTAAAGACACAGCACACAGCACATGCACTCTGATCTACAACTTCCTTCAACCAGCATGGACAGGTTAAAAACTTTTCTGAAGCAATCATTAAATAACATGAGAATAAAGTCTTCTCTAATAGCTTAATAAGGCACTTCACCTAAAGTGTTTTGGAAGAGTAGTAATCCGTTCATACCAGTGTAGCTCATTTCACTTTCAAAATGACTTTGTTCATAAGGTGGCTGAACAATAAAAACTGTCTTAATTGTGTACATAATTCCAAGCAATCCCTCTCAGTTTCTAAGAACATCCTACTCAAATTGTAGCATAGCCTTTGCTCTTAGAAAGGTTACTCTTAAATCAGCCAACACAGGTTATGGCAAACTGAACTTTAACCATATCTCTCGACTATTCCAATTTCCACAGAATGTCCAGATTTTTCATCATATTTTTGGTTAATTCCTCATAAAATATGTTTTTATTCTGGCATATGACTGGGAACTAACCACAAAATATTGGCATACTTTTGAGTTTCAGACTTTATATCCTTCAAAAATGCATGCTAACAGAAAACATGTTATTTTATCAAGTAATCTGTGCCTATTTTGGGGCCTTTGCCTCCCCCATTATTTTAGGCTTTGTCCAGATTTCTTCTGCTAGAGGTTGAGAGGTATGACTTTCGCTCAAAGTTTAATTGTAAGCCAATTAACTAGACGGTAAAAATATCTGTATACACATATAAGACATGCATATACACATAGGGCACTGATCCACATAGACTTTTTTAAGACTCAGCCTGGGAAACTATTATATTAAATGACTCACATTTGGTTAACAGAAGTTGAGGGAATCAAACCCTGGGCTATAGCATGCAGCTCATACCTTTAGTTCTCTATAGAAACTGTAGTCATATCTGCATGTAGACAATTTTTTATTGCATTCCTAGAGGAAACTGAAGCAGAAATAAATAACACACGTAGTGCACATAAACTAACTGAAAGTCAGAATCGAATCTCAAATAATGGAGCTATGGTACAGAGACTTTACCACAGAACTACTAGACTAACCTGGTGATGATAGTCAGTACGATATATATATATATTTTTTAAACGAACTGCTCAGCCTTGTGCAACATATAGGTGACTCATAGTACTGTGGTCTTCCTACATCACTTACTGCCTTCGCTTCTGGCAGTGGATACATTATGAACTTGTCTGCAGCCAGTTAGGAAGCTTTAGCACTTCTTTCCCCACATAGTTGCTCTTAATTACAGAAGTGTTATCTACTTTAAAACTAAAATGATGGAATAGAAATACAACAGGTTAGATCACTTTCATAAATTTTGTTTTTCAGTATCAATGTCACAACTGAAAAAGGACTGACACACTGGCTGCTAAATTCTCACCCAAATGCTCAGAATCACCCAGAGGAAACAACTAAAGAAATGATTTCCACAGCAGCTAATTATTCCTACCAGCTGAGTTCAACTTAACATAATTTGCTTTGTTATAACTTATAAAAGCTTTTTAACTGTACTAATATTAACCTCCAGTGGTAATTTCAAGCACTCATAATGACTGCTGTGATATACAAACAATGAGCTTGTACTTTTATTTACCTAAAATATTCTAAACATTCACAAATCTTTAAATGTAGTTGTCATAATTCTTCCTCACACACTGTTTAGGGGAATCAGTAGAGCAAAATAATTTATATTTTACCCCAGCTATGTTATAGTCAGAGTACCGCCCAGCTCGGAGCGATTTTCCATTAATGAACAACTCCCATACACATATAAACAAATAAGTAAATAAATACAAGTGCAGCAATTTTCACAAGGACAGATTCATGTAGTTATCACTAACTTGATTTTTCTTTTTTCCACAGATAGCGAGCGTATCTGACAAAATCCTGCTGTTTTGTAAAATGTTGCTAGCTTCTTGATCAAAATCTGTCCCAAATTGGGACCTGCCTTAATACTGGGCAATATTCAAATAGTATCTTCGCACCTACTAAGTAAGCCACAAAAGCTATAACAAAATGCATGTCCTCAGCCCAGACCTCTTTGGTGTTTAGTGGAAAGAAGTGCAAAGGATAGCAAGGACCTTTTGAAGGTAAAGCAAATTATACCTTTCTACTGAGATGCAGTGAAATGAGGTTCCTGACTCAGAACAAGATGTTCAATCCACTATTGTAACCTAATACCTCACCTTACTGTACTGGTAAAGCATGTTTTATACATTGGCACCTAAATACATACACTTTCTTACTGCTAAGTATGCAGTCTGAGAGGTAGAAATTGGAATATCTACTTAGTGAATCTCTGAAATAGTTGAATAGGATGAAACCATGCTGGAGAAATTAAAGATTTTCTGTTTTACTCACTTCCTTTCTCCTGTATATGTTTATGTCCACACACACACACACACACACACATATATATATATATATATATATATATATATATATATATATATATATGTATATATATATATATATATATATATATATATATATATATATATATATATATATATATATATATATATGTATATATATATATATATATATATATATATATATATATATAAATAATGTGTGTGTATATACACATACATATGTGTGTGTGTGTGTGTGTGTGTGTGTGTGTGTGTGTGTGTGTGTGTGTGTGTGTGTGTGTGTGTGTCTGTGTGACAGTTGTAATCCTGTGCAGTGCAGTTGTTACATTTTTCCCATTTCTCTTACCTCTGCTCATACAATCAGATGTGCCTGCCACAGCTTTAGGAGCGCCATTGCACCTGATAGGGGCGCAGGATGATGATAACAGTATGTGACGGGGGATGCAAGCATAAACACACAGTGATTTAAAGCGATCACTTAGAATGTTATGGCATACTCTTATTTTAGCAGGAAATTCAGTATTTTCTGGCAAACAAAGGATAGAAGAGAACAATAACTCTGATGCATGATGCACAAAGCCATGGTTAAGTAACTCAGATAAATACATGCTACAAGCACATATTTACCTATGTGATACACACAATTCTATAAATTTGTGTCATTTGTGAATGCATTGCAGTTTTGTTCTGTTTACTGAAAAATGCATAGCATCATATATTTTGAAAAGTTATTTTTATGCTGGTTACATGCTGGGGTATGGCCAGTCTTTTCCAGTTTGTACTCAAAGGTCTAGTTCACAGGTTCATAGGAGTTTACTAGGCTAATGACTACAAGGGCCTTTTTTAACCTAGCCATATATCCCAAATCTCTGACAAGTTCTAGTACCCTTGATAAGTGTAAGCAGGGGCTTGGGATATAAAACATTTACAAACAGGGGCCTGGGAGATGAACCATTTTTAGGCTGCATATGTCCATTAGAGACATAGGGGCCAAACCAGAGGTGAATTTCCTGTTCTCTATCCTGTTGTCCATAATACACTTGAACTGGGTTAAGAGGAACTCTGCTTCACATGGATGGGGAGCCTGTTCCATAGAAGGGGTAGTCTCTGCAATACATACCTGTCCTCCAACAGGTCCTCTTTATATCACATGCAATGTTTAAGTCTTAGAATGGGTAATCCTGATGCTGTTTGTTTTGCAGATATGCAGGATGTCCATCACAGTGGGGTCTAACAATGCCTTCTATGCCAGGCACAGATCTCCCCACAACAGCCTGTAGGAGACAGAATACAGGAATAGGGGTTTGAGGCTGTCTGTATAGGCATGTTACTTATGCTCTATATTCTTTTAGTGAGGAATCTCTGTGGATGTTCCAATTATTGGATATGCCTGGTTAGGTGGATACCAAAGGGGGCATTGTACTCAATGACAGGTCTGATGAATGCTGAATACAGTGAAACAATGACTTGCTTGGACCTAGATGTCATACATTTGTTTATAAGTTGCACAACATAATGCCACTGCTGTAGATACATGATGAACAAAGGCTAAATTACTGTGTTTGTGTGCTTCCAAGTCCATCACTACTGGGTCAGCTCTTAGGGGTGTGTTGTCAATATGATAGTTGCCAGGGGTGGATGACTTACCGAAAGATACTCTCATGCATGTCTTGGCATGTACTTTTAGTCTGTGTTAGCCCTATTATTGCTATTTCCCTGTCATCTATGGTCCCTGCTTCCTAGTCACCCATGTTGCCCCTCCCCAGCCATCCCTGCTGCTCTAACCCTTCACCAAATGATAGCCTACTGCCATAGCTATTCACATGCAGAAATATCACACTCAGTCTTAACTGGCATTTAGTAGCAGCAATACACTGCAGTAAGGCCTTGTACCACATTAAGGTAGCCAGTTCCAAAGAGCTGTTCCATTTATGACAAATATAACACACACTGCAGGTCACTTGGAGCCCTACTTCTCCTTTGACTCTGGGTGAAGTTGTTTGGTGCTCTGGTTTTACTTCTCTTAAACATATCAGCCTATACCATTTGCACCAGATTAACTTGAACCTAGCCATAACCATTTAGAACAAAAGACACCTTAACATTCATAGCCAAAGCACAGCAATTTCAACCAGTGGCAACAAGCAGCTTCCTTTCAACTCTAAGCCACAAACATACTATATAGGCTACCAAAAAAACTCATGCAACCATTGTCTTACCTGCACATGTTGAGAACAAAAGAAAATGTAACTGTACCAAGCTCCTTGATTTGTAGAAAGCTGCAATTACTAACACTGTGAACTCCATCAATACAATGCCTACATACCCACATTTATTAAAGAAACACTAGTAGCACTCTTGACTTCTCCTCTAAATGCCTGTGCAGTATTTTTGTCCCATTCATTGCTGCCAATTATACCCCTTAATAGGCTACACCCAGTTCAGCCACACCTTCCAGCTCACCCTAGTTACCCCTTTGTACTCTTACTCCACGGGGCGTCTACTCAGACTTAGGATATCAGCTGTCACCCATATCTACACGTCACCATCTCACATTTCTGTCCTTCCTCTTGATTGTAAACTATCCCCTATTCCCCAGTTTGGCGATTTCAAACACAACTGCCAATCTCTTAGCACAAGTCTTAGGAGCAAAGTCAAAAAGTAATGAAGGAAAAGGACCAAAGTTAGAAAAAGATTTTAAGTACTGCTTTTATATACTTCTAATGTTTTACAGTAGTACATGCATTTTTCTGAAGGACATGAAGTCTGAAACTCAACCCTCATAATTTACTGATTGCAATCCTCAACAGTCCCCCCCCCCAAAAAAAAAATCACCAAATTTACAATGCGTAAATGAAGAAAACCAGGTAAAAATCAGAGACAGATGTCAGCTATGATTCCAAATTTTATCCTCATTTTCTTTTTTGATGCATATTTGGTCAGTATTCAAGGTTTCTCCTCACCTATATATATATATATATATATATATATATATTTAAAAATAAATATATGTATATGTATATATATATATATATGTATATATATATATATATATATATATATACACACACACACACACACACACACACACACACATACCCACACACACACACACACACACACACACACACACACACACACACACACACACACACACACACATAGGTTCATAGGTTCATAGGTTCATAGGTAGGTACTGGGCTACCGCCCCTTTGGTTAGTTCCCTAGGCCCTTGATCTAGCAGCTAGTACCCTTGGCCCCTATCTAGTAGAGCTGTTGGTATGATCCCTGGTGTGAACTTTCTGTTACCCATCCACTCGTCAAGGTTCATCTTGAAGAGTGATAGTGAGGGGCTCTGTCTTATGTAGATCGGGACCTTGTTCCATAGCAAGGGAAGTCTTTGCAAAGGGAATCTATCCCTCCAGCATGTTCTATTCATTGTTGTGCTGAGGTTTATATCCCTAGAGTGTGTAGCTTGGTAGAATTTGTTTTGCTAAGATGGAGCATGTTCAACAGTTCTGGGTTGGACATGGCTCTGTATGTTAGACAGAGATCGCATCTGAGAAGGCGGTATGCAACAGAGAAAAGCCTTAGTTTTTTCAATCGTGCTGCATAGGGCAACTGTTTGAGGCCAGTAATCCTCTTAGTGAGGTACCTCTGTGGTCTCTCCAGCTGCTGGAGATGCCTAGCCAGGTACATTCCAATTGGTGCATTGTACTCAATAATGGGTCTGATGAGGGAAGAGTAGAGGGGCACCACTACATCCTTAGATCTTGATGCGAACCCTTTCGTGATCAGATGGGTCACATAGAAGGATTTTCTAACCACCTTGGCAACATGGTTATCAAAGGAAAGATGACTATCTACTTGGGTACTTAGATCCCTTATTACTTCTTCAGATTTCAGGGGGTTACCTCCTATGTGGTAGTTCTCGGGTACTCTGTTTTTTCCAAAGGGGATTACTATGCATTTTTTAGCATTTAGCTATTAGTGTTTCTTTACACACACACACATATATTTATGTATATATATATATATATATATATATATATATATATATATATATATATATGTGTGTGTGTGTGTGTGTGTGTGTGTGTGTGTGTGTGTGTCTGCCTGTATGTCTCTATTCACGAGTTAATGAAGTGTTAATTACATGTTAGGACTAACGGTGTGTATTCAAGGAGCAATTTAGGACTTCCTGCTTGGAAAGCAGACATTCCTATGTGTGGGGAGAGCGAGATTTATTAGAAGTCTTTGTGTGTGTGTATGTGTGTGTGTGTGTGTGTGTGTGTGTGTGTGTGTGTGTGTGTGTGTGTGTGTGTGTGTGTGTGTGTGTGTGTGTACATACTGTACATTTGCCTTGTTTATATATGCAGATTTGACTAGTTAGTCAGGTGCAATTATTAAATCCTCGAATGATGTCAGTATACTTCTGGAGGGTCTTATGCAGACCAGCAACTGATGTCTGAGTCACGGTCTCAAATGGAATGCAAAGAAATCCATCATCATTCCCTTCAGAAAAAATAAAAATGACCCTTCACGCTATCAAATCACCAACAATACCCTAAGTATCTATGAACTGGCAAGGGATCTGGATCTCAAGTTGACTGCAGTCTTAGCTTTGGTCACCATGTGTCTACTGTAGTAGGGAAGGCTTTCTACGCAACACACATGATTACTAAAGGCATCACCTCTAGAGCAAAGGAGATCATAACCCCTCTATACTTGTCGCTAATCAGGCCCATAATTGGGCATAGAAACCCCATTTGGCATGTATTATACAAAGCACCTGCAGCAGCTGGAGAGATCTGAGAGGTTTCTAACAAAGAAGATCAAGGCACTAATATACATGCCTTACACAGACTGACTAAAGACCCTGTCACTGTACTCTGTATCATTTAGACTTCTTAGGGGATACTTATGCCTGGCTTATAGAGCAATCCAAGACCCAAACCTAGTGAGCTTCCTGCTTATCCTTAAATAAAACGGGAGTAGTGCTGCCTGTTCCTGGGACCTAAATATGGCCTGCAACATAAATAGAACATGCTGGAGGCACAAATTTCTCTCCCAGTGACTGCCACATCTTTGGAATAGGCTACCAATTCATGTGAAACAGAGCATCTCTATGACACTGTTTAAAAGAAACCTGGACAAGTGGCTGCGGCACTATGAATTGTTAACAGTGATAGCACCCATAACCCTCCTGGACATAGACAATCATTACTAAATACAATCCTGGGTATTGACTAGTGTACCTATGGTATTATATTGGGATAAAATGGCTAGGCATGTAATGACCCCTGGGTCAATAGCTTAGTAAACTCCTATGATCTAATGATCCTACATATTGCTGTGGTGTAACATCAGTCTGTTGTGTTGGCAAGGATTATTTTTAACACAGCCCAGAGAGCTGTGTTATACTGAAAAAGTTACTCGTTTTATCTCAGAAATGTCTGCCAAAGTTGTAGTTGTTCATACAGATACTACACTGGAAGTAAACCTGCCTACAACTTAGGTCAGGTCTATGATTAATTGTAACTGAGGAAAAAGTATTAAGACCAGCTATGCATCATAAGCATTAAAAGGAATGGAAGAAAAAAAACAGCATTATTAACAGCTAGCTCTTGCAAGGTGCGTGGAGATAGGACCATTCTTTCAAGGAAAGCACAGCAGCTCCATTTTGTTAGATAATTAACTTGATCTGCTAGCATTATGGATGCAGTCTCTTCAGTGGTAGTTTTACACAAACATCCATCCATGGCTGTACTATGAACAGAAATACCTCTGGCAGTTTTCTGGTCAGCCAGCAACATGGCCTACAGACCACTAATCTTCTGCCAGCTCTGACTTTCCCATTCATTCATTCATTCATTCATTCATTCATTCATTCATTCATTCATGTGTCAGGTGTACCCATAAATTGTACACTTTAAAGTCATCATGCCAGATGTGTTACCTGTCCATTCTAAAGGCTTACCTCTATCATGAAATACTGTGTTATGGTATACCAGGCTACCAGGGTCTGCATACTGTAAATATGTGCCTGCGTGAAACAAGTACATTCTCACTGCCTGTACACATACCATTCACAATCACAAATTATACAAATATATTTCTTATGTTTCTTAAGTTCAACATATCTAGAAAATAAGCAGGCAGACAAGGGCTAGAACATATCATTACTGCAGAAAACAAAATCCTGATGGAAGCTGTCAGACAAAATATTTTATTTTAAGTCTTGCAACTGGTCTGCCCTAAAAAGCCTTCCACTAGATGAAGCAGTCAGTTCCTTCAACTCCAGATTTCTGGCTATTCTCGACCTTCATGCCCCTAGCCACACTAGTAGAATCAAGGTCAATACTGCACCTTGGCTCACTAAAGAAACTAGGGCAAAACTTGCATTAAGAAATAAGGCATGGGACACCTACCAAACTACTAAAACCCTACCTGACCAACTGTTATTTAGGCAACTAAAAAATGATGCAAAAAAATCAGTAACCTCAGACAAAAAAGAATACTACCACCGCCTACAACAGGTTCACAAAACTAAACCTCAGAAATTCTGGATGGGAATAAAAAGACTACTCCACCCAGGACAAACCACCACCCCAAAACCATCTGTCGCTAATCAAAGCTCCCCCAAAGATATTGCCAACTCCTTTAACACCTTCTTCACCGAAACCATCCAAACTTTAGCTAACCAACTCTCACCCACTGGTTCCAATCCTAGTACAACCAATTCCAAAACTACAACTTCCTTTAGCCTCCAACCAGTCCCTACTCAACTCATCAAAACCCTACTTAGGAAACTAAGACCAACCACCCTGGCTGCTGACCTCCTCCCAGCTGACTACTTACAAAAAGCTGCAGAATCATTTGCATACCCCATCTCCATCCTTATTAACCGATCCATATCAGAAGCCATAATCCCTGACATATGGAAAATCTCACATGTCATACCACTTCACAAAGGGGGCAGTTCCACTGAACTGTCTAACTACAGGCCCATAGCCATCTTGTCTCCACTAGCTAAGATCATGGAGAAGTGTGTACATATTCAACTCATGAAATATCTCACACAAAACAAACTTTTATCCAACTCACAACATGGCTTTAGGCCCAATCACAGCACCACTACAGCCCTTCTCTCTTTCTCAGACACTATAAATCAAAATCGTAACAACAACGTACTGTCCTCTGCTCTCTTCCTAGACCTGTCCAAGGCCTTTGACATGGTGGACCACAAAATGCTAATGAACAGCCTGGAGGCCAACAACTTAAACAAACTGGCCCTCCAATGGTTTGAGTCCTACCTACAATGCAGGAAACAGGCTGTACTGTGGGAGGGTAAACTCTCCTCACACCTCTCCATCAGACTAGGAGTACCCCAAGGCTCAATACTAGGTCCCCTTCTGTTCTCCATTTTTATAAATGAACTTAGCACAGCCATACCAGAGGCTGCCTGCATTCAATATGCAGATGACTCAACCTTGATCTGCACTGCCTCCACCCCAGCCGAACTTACCAAAATAACACAAAGCACCTTCAACAAGGTAGAAAACTGGCTGCTAAACTAACGCCTAATACTAAATCTCAATAAAACTAAACTACTTCTCTTTACCCCAACACACAGGACCACCTCACCTCTGTTCAATATAACAGCTAATAATGGTACCATCATCACCCCAGTTACCCAAACTAAACTATTGGGTGTCATGATCGACTGCAACCTCAGATTTGATGCACACATCAATCAAACGATAAAAACTACCAATAAAAAACTTGGTAGTCTGTTCAGGATCAAAGCATACCTCACCCCGCAAGCTAGAATAACAATTGCCCGCTCCCACCTCCTATCTACCCTTCTCTATGCCTCTCCTCTATTCTCCCACCTGAATAAAACCAATCTTAAAAAACAGTCTTCATGCTACAACCAAATCGCCAGATTTGCTACTGACTCACCCTACCGTACCCATCATTGCCAGAACCTGAAACTCCTGGGCTGGTTGGAACTACCCCACCTCCTACAGCTCAACCAACTCAAAGTCGCCCATAAAATCTTCCACCAACTGGACACTACTCCAGCCCTAAGAAACATAATCTGCCCCTACAATAACAATCGCCCACTACGCTCATCCACCAAACTCCTAGTACTTACAATCAAATCCAACCATGCTGCAGGCGACTCCCTCTTCACCAACTCTGTCGGTAAAAACTGGAACTCACTACCTACTGACATTACCAAAGAATCTTCTCCAACCATATTTAAACATAAACTTATAAGTCACCTCAAGTCACACTGGATATGCCCCTGTACCAACCCAGACTAAGACTTTACACTTCCCTCCAACACACTCTGCTCAGCTACTCCCCCTCATTTAATTAATGAGATCCTTTATGACTGCAACTCCAACTATTGTTATCCTCGTCCTCACGGAAGAATGCATATACTATGTCTACAATCAACGTGTATTGTAACCACAATTTAGTGGATTGTCTGTTTCGTTATATCTATGTACTATGTCTACAATCTTCTTCTATGTAACCTCTATTAGTTGAACATTTATTTGTAATGTCTATTTCTTATCTTAATTTATATCTTTGGAGCTTTTCTCCCCGGGACTCCGCTGAAAATGGACATGTATCCAGCCGGACCATCCCGGTTAACAAATGTAAAATAAATAAATAAATAAATAAATAAATAAATGTCTGTTGGATAGAAGGCAGCAGGTCAGCAGTTATGGAACAAGGTGTGAAGGTCCATGGAGGAGACAGAAGAGGTAAATGAACCTGTGATTCAGGAACACATTACTGTGATTGGGAAGGCCACCTCCAAGACATAATAGATTGAAATTGAAGGATTTATAACAGGGGGTGACCCTCCAGGGTCCACTTGAATCACTGAGATGACAGAACTCCTTGTATTCCTGTCTGTAGGTGAAGCAGCGTACCTTATTTCCAGTGATGGTTAGGATGTTGATGAGGGATTGCTCTAGCTTCTCCATGCTTCTATCAATGATAGACCAGGTTTGTCCTGTTTACCAAAGTTTTTCTTATACTATACTGCTCTTAGACATAATGAGTATAGGGCTGTACAGCCTTGCACAATGCACATTTGTCTTCACAGGCATCACATAACTGAAATAACATTTTGCCAGCACTCAAAGATAAAATTGAATAAAATATAATTTGCTGCATGAGCAGCCTTGCCCCGAATGCCACCTGGATATCTTAGTACAAAGGTGGTGAGAACCTAGGGCGCACATGTCCAAGGTAGCATCAGAAATGATTATGCTGGTACGTACCTCCAGTGTTAACTCCTTCATTCTTAAACCAAAATGACCACATAACAAAATGGCAGCCAGAAGGAAAAAATGGAAGCAAATTGTTAACTTCCCTGCAAGATTCATGATTCTTCTGCATGCTTTGAACTTGTGCTCCTTTTGACAAAGGTGTAATTGCCTTATGTGCATTAAAGGAGTATCTTCAGTTTTCATGTTTGGACAAAATGTGAACTTCTAAAATTTAAACAAGAGACTGAATACTACAGTTTTTCATACTAGGACAAAGTATGACCATCCAAAATATAAACATGATACTGAACATTACTAAACACTGTGCTACTGTTTTTTATACAGGGAAAATGACCTGAAAATCCATGTCAATAAAAAACAGGGTTTCTATTTGTTTGTGCCCCCAGGTGATAGCTTGTTGTATCTTACTTGCCTCCCAGCTATCCAGAATCCTGCAGAATGTCCAGATGTTCACCTTATATTTATAGTCTGTACCTCATGAAATTTGTAGTTTTCTGGAAAATCATTGAAGGCTTAAGTCTCTAAGTAATGACTTTTGAGTTTCAGACTTCATACCCTTCAGAAAATGCATACTAATGGAAAACCTATCAAAACCTGTTATTCAAGCAGCTGTCTTAGTTTATAAGAGAAATATTTAAAATTTGTCCTTGATACTGGGCTTTTACACCCTGCCCAGCTCCACCATCCTTGCTTTTGGCTTTCTCCGTAATTCTTTCAATAAAAGAGGTTGAGCAGTATGCGTGTGAGCTGTGTTCACTTTTCATGAGTTTCAAGTTCTACTTCATGTAAAGTAATGAGGGGAAGAGCAATTTGTCCCAAAGGGTATCATTTATATTCGGTGTTAGTTTCTGCATCATAAAATTACTATTATTTCTCTGTGGCCGGTCCCTGATGTCCCTCAAATTGCATGTAAGATTCTCTAGATTACAAAGTGAAAATATAAGTGGACCAAAGACTTTTCTTTCTGGAATACCAGTGCTAGGTACAGAGAATAGTAACTTGATCAGAACACACCATCTTCTGCACGATGACAGCTTCTGCAAGTTATTATTACTGATAATAATACTGTGCAGTTGCTGGGACAAAAGCAAAGTCGGCTTTATTGGAAATCTGTATGATGAAAAATTGCTCAGTCTTTAGAAGCAAGAAATTAACCTGCTGTTTCTCAAAATATATCTTAACTTATATGTGATTTTCTGAATGTCAGACTATGATGCAAGTTAATTGTATAAAGTTATTTTTTTTAGTGTCAAAGTGTATATTCAGGACTCACTTTCCTTTCTATTCCTCTCTTAGTTTTGATTTGTGACCACATGCATAGCATACGTTTGTTGAAATGTTTCACTTATTTTAGTGCTGCTTTTTGTTATTTTTTGTTAGTAGTAAAACAGTAAATAGGCATAAATAAAGAGCAGAACTTTTTTTCTGTAAAAAAGTTCCATCCATATTATTGCTAGTAATTCATAAATGATAGTTTGTGCTCCCAAATCACCAACACTCTGAAGATAATTTCTTTGAAGATTAATACCAGTTTGGACACACATTGTCAGATAAGTTTGTTACCCCTGCTGTAGTAGTACATGTAATTCATTTTATCATGATTTTCTGCATGTTCTGCATTTACTGGTAGTACCTGTGTGGGGTATATTATAGAAACGTCAGAGAAAGAATAAAGGACTAATATTCATGCCACAGGTGTGCCTGTTGTCATAATTTGAGGCAACTATGTGACTATGACACGATCTGTCACTCTTGTGTGGTGAGGTGCCCTCTGCACAGAGCAAAGATACAGCAGAGATATTGAGGACACCATGATTGCAAAGGGTGAGCAGACAACTTTCTGAGATGGAGAGGTCAAGCATGTTGATGATGCCATCATACCTGTCCTCCTGTGACAGAATCAGTAGGCTCACATGTGCATTCCACACTCCAATGGAACAGGGTTCACAACCTGGTTACAGCACCCATTTGGTTCCTGTGATGCAGGCAGATTTGAACATTAATCAAAAGATCTTCCGGAATGTTATTGTGTTACAGTCTGCTACCCTATAGTTGGTATTAGATCTGCATAGATTGTTGAATGATAGTATTGCGATCTCCATGTGGTCACAGAGCACACATATGGGTGCATCAGGTGTTCTGGGCATGAAACTGCCTTCAGTTAGTACTGCCCCTGCACATGACTACAATTGCAATCATGGGTGGGAACACTGCCAGTGTTGTCCACAACCACTCTAATGTAGCGTACATTCCAGTGGTGGATATGCACCAGAGGATGCATGCAGGGTGCATTTATCAGGACATGCCAGAAGCCCTGGTACCCATTACTGTGGGCCTGCATTTGGGTCTGCATCCAGGTCCAGGTCAAACAATGACAGAAGGTCATGAACCTTGTCATTAATATAGTACTGTTACCCTGGCACTGGAGTCAGCCACCCTTTAACCCTTCACAATTGATCTGCATCCAGCTCTAGGTCATGCAGTAGTACTTCATCCCTGTCTCAGGTGTTCACTAGGCCTTTCGTCACTGGTGATCCCCACAACTGGCTGCCATGGCCTCCATTCTCAGTCTCTGTGGCATATTATACCACACATATATGTGTGTGTGTGTGTGTGTGTGTGTGTGTGTGTGTGTGTGTGTGTGTGTGTGTGCATGTGTGTGTGTGTGTGTGTGTGTGTGTGTGTGTGTATGTGTGTGTGTCCTATTTTAACCTACCTAATGTTGATAGTCTTGTGTTACTATGCAAAGATGCTTGGGCAAGGGGAGGGATAGATATGCCTGGGGAGCAACCTGTTAGAGAATATTATCTGTGCTACAAAAGAGGTATACATCCTACCTACATGAGAGCAGTCTAATTACTTTTGTGGCTGCTCTGTTGTTTGCAAGACAAGTTTTGGTATTTATTTAAACAGCAGCAACTGAAATAGTAGCTGCTAGAATAATTTACAGTGTGTGCGTGCACACTCATGCATGCATGTGTGTAGCTATGAATCTGTCTGTAGCTAGCAAGAAATCAGTGTACCTCTTTGATACAGTTTAATACAGTGAAATAGTGATAGATTTCTTGTATATAGTTTTGGTCCCCGATTTGATTTGAGGTGACTTTTTTTTTGTTCAGAATCAATTATCAGCACACCCTTTAGAAAGCAAACCACAGCAGTAAGAATGAACATTTTTTTAATGGTTAACTGCTTTTGTCTTCACAAAAAGTACAGATTTCTTCAGAACCAAATGTTAGTTGTTCTGTTAGCAAACTATTATATAATATGACCTGCTTGATCAAGTGACAACTGAACAGACCGCATAGAGCTTTTAAAGGTACATGTACAAAAAAAACCACATTGAGTAAAAATACATTACATAAACAATAATGAATAAATGCATTAAACTCAGAGAATACTAAATAAATAAATAACATATTCATATATAATAACATTAAATTGTTTAATTAGGATGAAAATAGGAAGAAATGTATATTTAAACCTGTGTTCAAAAATCACAATCTGGCAGCCTTCGTTTTCAATTATACAACAATTTTGTATTAGTATTAAAAAATGTGCACACTGATTGGACACTGTGCCCATGATAAATCAAGCATGTATCAACAGATAAAAGTCAGACTGATGAAGTACCATTGAGAGCTCAGACTTTCTGTTGGTATATGCTGAAGGACATAACAAAATACATGAAAAATCAGGTATGTCCTGTAAAACAAAAGAATCAGAAATGTGCCTGATTTTCCTTGTATTTCTGCCCTGTCTGTCTCTTAGTAAAAAAACAGCACTGGAGATTCTCTGTTCTCTGGTGCTTCTCCTGCACTGTACTGATGTACTGCGCAAGCATGGAAATGTAAGTCTCATACGCTTACTCAGTACGCCAGTAAATAAGGAAAAATGCAGAGGAACACTACAGCACCTTTATAAAAAGTCATTATGTAAAAAAGTAAGCAATTTCTTTACTAACCCGCACCCAGTCATGGAGTACTACTTAAATAACACACAAGAAACACATTCTTCTTGATAGCAGGAGAACAAAAGGCATCTAGCCTCAGATACCTTAAACATTCCTTAACTTCTATAATCTCCTCCTAGAGACCCCTCTTTGATTTGGAGTTATTCTTTCCAAAATAGTAAAAATAAACATCTTGAAACCTGTGCAGTCAATCGAATGTTTATACCATGCATTTTTAATGTATTTTCTTTTAATATCGTATGTGTTCACATGCACATTCCCATAATGTTCTCTATGTTTTTCCTATATAAAAGGCTGAATAAGACTGATGTAAAGCTGCATGCACCATTCCCTTTAACCTACAAGTATTATATCCATTACTTTTAATCATAACTCATCCTAATTTAAAGGTGTCATACTGTAAAATATAGCTGCAGATGTTGCAACCATTGCATCTAAATGTCCCCTTATTTTCCCCTTTCATGGGGAGCAATTTCTGCAACAAGTCTTTAATATTTGCCACTCTCCTGATACTAAGTCTTATTGGAGGGGGAAATAATTCACTCAAACCATTGCCTATTTTAAATATTTCCCAGTCCTTCCTTTGAATATGTGTAACAACCCCACTATTAATAGAAAAGCTGGTAATGAAATTCCCACAATGCCCATTGATATTACATGTTGCTGCCGTTGTATTGTTGGTGTTGTTGTTGTCTCCTAGAATGAACCTGTAGATGCCTATTTTTGCATTTGCTTAACACTTCATCCCAGAGCTTTTCTATGAATGACTTAGGGTAAGTTCTTTTTAGGAAATTTCTAACTTGAAGTAAATGTATATGAAGAAATATATTTTTGTTTGAAGTCATTTGCATCACCACAAAAAATAGACCCTTAACTTGTAGTCTTTTGTTGTTGTTGTAAAGGGTGGCAGCTTTTAAAAAATAATGTGTTGGAATAAGTGGGTTTGCAAAAAATTATGAAAGAAAATGTAATATTACTTTTCGTTAATATCGAAAAACTCTACTTACTTTGCATTAAGATTGTAAGTGGAAAGGTAGGTAACGCCTAAAAAAAATAAAATTTAGAGTACTTTGAGGGCAAAACAAACTTGTTTTCCCAAAAGCTGAGAACAATGTTTGTGTAAATTAGGGCACATGCTGCCTCCATGGAAATGCCCATGCTCTGTAAATAATACTCTCCTTCAACAAAAATAAAAATAATTTAAAGCACAGTTTCCAGGAATGGCATAATTAGTTTAAAATTCACTGTATCCATTAAATATAGTTGTGAAACCACTTCAGTGACCCATTCTAAACCTGTTGATTTTATTGAATTAATTTTCAAGTATGTATTGATTTATATGGGTTATATGTTTGTAATAGGTATCTTTTTTTATTTATGGTTGTATTAATGTTTATGCACTTTTTCAGCACTGTCACTTTAAGTATTTTCATTTTTTGTACCCTTTAGGTTTTTTAAATGTATCAAGGAAGTAGCAACTTAGTTTCTGAAGAAGTTCCTTTGATCTTGGAATGAAAGGACTTAAACATTATTAAATAAGTTTCACTGTGACATTTGGGCAGCATTTTAAGTTTTTAGTAGTTTCTGAGTATGTCGTTCTGTGGATTTTGCTGTTTACAATTTACGATCTATAAAGATGGTTATTGGTTGTGCCTTACATCCATTGTCCTCAAGTCTAGGATGTATAAGCAGGTCATAAAATGATTTGTGGATCTTTGGTATACCAAAAATACCTGGAAATACCAGATTTATAACAGTCTTGGTGAATGACATTACTTAAAGATAAGTCCTCTAACATGAAGCCTATATTTCTCTGTGCAAAATTCAGTTCACTGAGAGAGACCTGACAATAAGTTTCATTGTTTAATGAAATACAGTGCATATTAGTCACAGTCTTTGTAATTTAGAATGACTAATCCACCCACCCTTGTCAGGTTTCTTGAACTGATAACTCTTATCCCTGGTCACCAGAAGGGTTTTACAACTCTGATGAAATTCAAAGTGTACAGACAAAAGTGATTAGTTGGAATTACGGTTTGCATTTGTTTCTGTAGTTTTAAATGGTCATTAAAAGATTTATGAGCTGACTTTTGTGCTGATTCCTTCATGGAGTAGTACCAGGCTGTTGGTTTTTAGTCTCCCTCAAGCTTTCTGTACAGGTGATAAATTCAACTTACAAGTAAACATTTTTAAACCTAATAAAGCATATAATTAAGAATCAGCTTAGACAGAGACAAAACTGAAACCATGTTTAAACAAATTAAAGTATGCACTAGTGATGACTAAATCACTAAAATTAAATATATGAAAATCAGTCACTATGAATGATTTCAGACAGTTCCATATTCTCCATGCAATTTTCCGTTACCGTCTGTAATATCAGTGATTGTGCCCTCTCCCCTTGACTCTCATTAAATAACTTATCTGCCTTGGTGGTCTCATTTCTCCCTAGGTTTATAAATTCCTGGAGATCTGTGTTACCACCAAATATGTTTGATTGGCTAACTTCTCTGAACGCCACAGTATTGGAGGCTATACAGTCATGTTTAAAAAATTAGATAAATTGCCATGTGTTATTTTATCAAGAATGTCAAGACTGTACAGTCATATTCAAATGTATTTGAAAAATAAAAAAAAACATTTTGAGAGAAAAAAAGACTGTACAGTCATGCTTAAAAAATCGATACATTATCATGTGTTATTTCATCAAGAATGTCAAGACTGTACAGTCACATGTAAAAACAATTAGATAAATTATCATCTGTTATTTCACTAAGACTGCTAAGACTATTAAAATCTGACTGTTGTTGACAGATTTTGGAGGATTATTTATTATTTTGTTGTATAAACTGGTGGCAGGGGGATCGTGGTATGTAGTTTTGTGGTATAGTCAGATATGTTGCTAGAAAGCTATTTCTCGTTTTCAATTCCTATTTGATTTACACGATTTCTCTATTTTCTCAAACACTGCTTATATTTATGTTCATAATCTATAAATAAATCATTTATCATTTTTTGTCAATTTCATGAAAATCGCCTTAGCTAATTTTTCAGTCATTGTTTCATTTGCCTTAATTAAAGAAGCCATCAGTTCACATCCATGCCTATTGAACATTTCAAGTAGTTCTTACTGAAACTGAGAACCTTTTTTTCCATTGATTCTGATATTTCCATATCCAAAGAATATTGAGAACCAAATTTTGATGAATACAATCCCTGAAATATGTATTATCTGACTGTAAATTATGATATTTGTATAATTTCTTGTCCAGAAATTCCATCTTTGTTTAAATTGACAAGGAGCTACCAGAGTGTTCCTGAGACAGTATGATGTCTGTTTTAAACCAAGAATCCAATTAAAAAGTCTTACCATTTGGGAGTTATAATGGTGCTTCTGTCACCTCATTGTTAATGGCCCCAGCTTTGTGACTAGCTCTTCCATTTGTGGGTAATAGAGTTAATGGCAATTAAGCAACAGGCCTCAAAGGGTGCACCACCTTAGAAACCACCGAGTAAGTTTCTGAATTAGAAAACTTAAATCCATCACTTTGTTAGTGAGATATGAAAATCATGCTGTATGCAAACAGCTCCTGTGATGACATAATGGAGCACAAAACAGTGAAACATTAAAAATTTGTAACCTACAAAAAATGCTCCTGGTGTATGTTGAAAACCAACCAAAGTTATCAAACTCAGGATTACTTATAAGCACAACCTTGAGAAAGCAAAAACATGGCTGGATATGTACTGTACTCTAATTCAGTTTCTAGAAAATTGAACTTTTTCGATTAGAAAAATTGAAAAATCGCATGCTTTCAAAGCAGAATTCAACCGACAAACGGTGTTTTGCACCTGTAAAACTCCAGGCTGAATTTTCTTGCCTGTATTACTACTTCAGTTACTGTTTCAATTTTATGACTCATTGAGCTTTGTTTTCATTGCTAAGATGAAAATTAATTTATATTGTCTTCAATGATTTTACTGTATTTAATTTATTATTTTACTATCAAATGTCTATCAGAAATCTTGTTTAAAAATCTGCTGTAACAATTTACTTAATTCTGGAGCTTTTCTCCCTGGGCCTCTAATGAAAAGGGGTTTTTCACCCAGATGAGCTCTCCCATCCAACAACTGTAGTAAATAAGCAAATAGAATAAAGATTTCTGCAAAAATGGTACATTTTTGACTGCACAAATGAAGACAGAAAGAGACCCACATGTTTGTGATTGTGAGCCTGAAACCTAGAGACTGAAGTAGAGGTCCTCAATTTCTACTAAACCAGTTAAAAAAAATAGAGATTTTAATCTTAAAACTTGTGAAATAATGTTCCACCCATTAATTGCTGATGAGATGGATTCCACAATAGCACTAACTGCATTGCTCAGTGAGGTATTATGAGAAAGAAAATTTAGTCTACCATTAAAACACTTACTAGCAACAATTAAGTAACAAATAACAATGGGGAGACATTACAGTGCATGTGGGGAGACACAGCTGTATGAAGAATAAATGCTAAACATATTCAACTAACATTACCATCAGAAAGCAATCCTTTTGAAATGCTTTGAGTATTGCTTTGGCAATGCAAGTTGCAAATAAAATTTTGAAAGATTGTAAAAAAACAGCATGTAATCATTTAAGACAGTAACACAATAACAAAATATATTTGCAAGAATATGTTATTGACTTCAGCAGCATGAAAGCTTGTTTCAGATGCATAGCTGTCAACTCTACAGATTTTTTCCTCATATTTTTGGTCTGTTTTTCATAAAATTGCAGTTTTCTGGCAAATTATTGGCAAGTCATTGATGGATGAAGTCAGAAAATAATGACAGATATTTGAGTTTCACATTTCATACCCTTCCAAAAATTCATGCTAATGTAAAACATGTTATTCTATCAACTTTCTAAGTTTATAAGCATACTATTTAAAAAGTGTCCCTTTTTGGGGCCTTTGTCCCCCCATTATTTATGGCTTTGTCCAGATTTCTTACTCTAAGAGCTTGAGAGGTATGTATATGGGTAAAATGGCATGCAGCTTAGTGGTAGAAATGGTCATATGCCAAGAGTTTGAATCATGTAAAATAAAATAAAGGCACTTTACATAAAGCTGTTGTTTTGTCTATAGTCAGATATGCTAAACAGTAACCACTTGATATGTCAGGACCCATCGGAGCAAGTCCCAAAACATTGGTACTGAATGACCAAAAGACTGGGCATACATGTACTAAGCTCAAGATGCCGTTCTCAGAATATTCCATTTACTACAAGGTATAGTAATCTTGTTGTTATAAATATATATATTTTGGGAGTGTGGAGGGCTTGGCCCCCACAAGGGGGTGCAGAGGGCATGCCCCCCAAGATCTGCATCTCTCCAGGTTTTCAGTCTTTATTTTTATTTGCTTTTCCACACTTGCCATTTTGAGTGCTGACATTTAAACAGGGAGTCTGAAACAACACATTTGCAAGTTATAAATGCAGGGACCCAGCTTGGCCTATACTTACAGACACAAAATGCTGTTTTTATATTTAAATGAGGTTTCCATTAAGTATTATTTGCAAATTAAATGTTCCTATAAACTCAAGTTTGGGGGTGGGGTGTCTATTTCTAACATATATTTATTCACTAATTAAGATACTTAGGGAAATTATGTCTTTTCAGGAATAAAACCCTACAACATTCTAATAGAATTACTCAAGCAAATACCCTTTGGCCAGATGATGTAACATGCCATCTCTAGATCCCACAAAAGGAGTCAAACTGAGCAATGTCTTAGAACAAATGCTTCCAGTCACTATTCTTCACATTTACAGGTATGACCAGTGCTAGCTAACCATGTTCTTGTTAACTTATATGGATATGTTTCTAAAGAAGTATATACAACTCTCTAGATGTAAAGCCTCATAAAAGATTGAAAGATGTCAGCCTTACAGCCAGATGATTTCCTTAAGGACCTCATTAAGCAGGTTTCCTGTCATGGATGAAGTAGACTTCAGAAGACTGGATTTTGTCCCAAAAAGCTCTTATATGTTGCAAGCATTAAATTCACTCTTGGACCAATGCAGAGGAGAAGAATTCTCCGAACGTCAGCTGCCGGCATATACATTGATCCTATCTCTCCTCCCTATAACATCATGTTATTATGAGATTTCTCAACCAGTAATATCAGGGTGTTAAAAGTAAGCTCATCAGCTTCATCTGTACAAAACTGTTTCTGTGTATCTTGAAGATGTATTATCTTCCTCCATACCATTAATTGCAGTCTTCTTTCTACTACCGGATCAGCACTTTAATCTACGTTTCCTATTTCTACTTACTAACCTTATTAATTAGTCCTTACTATTTCAGGAAGAGGAAAACTTTATACAGTTTCAGGTAGTGCCTGTAAAACATAATTTGATCCTCCTTATCAAGTTTTTAACTGTAAAGTGGACTTTCAGTGGATTTCCTAAAATAGCCACCAAATTTCTTAATCAGAATAGAGTCACAGTGACTCTGAGCTATCCTAAACCCTTCAGAATTAATTTTCTTTATCTGGGCAAGTTAATTTCTTTACCATGTTTCCTGAAAATCTTTTTCTAATTACTTTGAAAAGAAAACAGCAGTTTGTGAGGAAATTGGATAAATCTCATTAATGAAAAATTGTATTCCTTTCTTCCTGTCTGCTTTACCTCGAGCTGGAAAATAACTCTCTGAGTGAGACCTTGAACAAGTGGGCCAACCTTCTGTCCACATATATAAACTGACCTCAGTTAAAGACATTTCACAGGTACACATATGGGATTGAGTGCTTTGAGGACTAAAACTGATTTGATTATTTGCACTTCATTATCTGTTGCATACCAGTGTTTGGTCCAGTGTTCTTTATTTGCAACTAAAATGCTTCAAGTCCTCTTCTCCTTCGATGTAAACATTGGTCTCTAGCTGTCTCAATGAATAGCAGTGATTTTATCACTTTAATGAATGTAGTGTATGTAATACACAACATTTGGGTCTTCAAACAATTTTGCTTATAACCGGCCATCTTCTCATACTTTAGGAATACCTGCAGTTGCAACTAATGGTCAGGGATCATATGAGGAACATCATCAGCATAGTGAGGGACTGTTCCCAGGGTGTCATACTTGTTTGCACTAGCCTTTGACTATTAAGCTGACTTTGTTAGATATTCTATAGCAAATTAAGACAACACACAGGACACATTGCATTTTTGTTTCATTCGTCAATGTTGCTTTAAGCTGTAGTATATCAACTGCCAATCATTAGCGGACCGGAGTTCCGCTGTGGCGACCCCTAACCTGGAAAAGCCGAAAAGACAAACAAACATACTAAGGAGCAATTTAGCACCCACCACCCTGTGGGAATACACTTCCCTTACTGCCATAGTAAATACTTCTGGAATGCCAAACTTGCTTAGCACCTTCAACAGTTAATCCAGGCATAGTCACAGTATCCACTCCCTAAGTTAATAAAAAGAACTTCTGCATGGCTTCTGCCAAAACTCAGATTATTCTCATTCTGTTGTTGTTTGTTTGACAAATTGACATAAATCATATGTGATCATAGTAAATAAACTATACAATATCTCTTCCTGTTCCCTTTGCCCAGCTATTCATATACAGCATATAGCTGACAGCAAGGTCAATATTTTTACACTTAAGGATTCTAAGAAGCTGAAACAATATTGTGACCATTTAATATGCTAAGAAGCTGGACATTAACAATCTGTCTTCATCATCCTCAAATTTAAATTTAAAACTTCAAGAAAGTTCTCCTTGTCCTTCATATCAAATTATCTACAGTATAATATCAGTTCAAAAGCTTTCATAGCTGTTCTCAGAATTCTTTACACTAAAGGGTTGGTTAACATTTTCGGGATCCCACGCAGAAAGTATGTAAAGGTCTATCTTTTCAGAAGTGTATTGGTGGTGAGGGACAACTCCCAAGATATGCAAGTATGATGAGAACACTTGTAGAGTATACTTTAATGAGTGTACCATACATGGATGCCCATTTAAGAAATGCTGTGAGATTATCCTTGAGTTTTAGCCTTAAAGGTAAACCACTTGATACATCATGTCACACAACAGTATTTTCTTAATCTTCAAATATTTCAGGTCTTGCATTATCCATGATATCCCAAATTTGTCAGTACATTTCTTGTAATGTAGATTTTAATTCCTGACATGCATCTGCTCTTTCGGTTATTACTGTGTTAGTTTATGTATTCTTCCATTCATACCCTCTATAAATCCGTCCAGAATTCAAAATGTGATTACCTATCTTTTTCACCTTTGTAGCAGAAAGACCAAGGTACAGACAGCAGGAAGGAATGGGTAATTCATGTCCAACCACAACTCTTCAACCCAACTGATATTTTATACCACACATTATGAATGCTGGCATGCTGACAGATCAACACCATTCTGCCTAACAACAAAACCTCTGAAAATGCTTCATCAAACGCATTCTTGGTAAAACTCAAAGTAAATTATTTTGTAGGGTCCAGCACCTCCTCCTCATGCCTAATTCCAGCCACCACATACTCTAAACAAGACGCCATTAGAAAACATTATTAAGAGTAAGGATCGTAGCCCACCATGGGAAACCTATGTACAGCTACTAAGTAAGGCAAACTTCTAAGAGTATGCAGGCCACTGAAGCCATGGATAACCACTTAAGATCAGATTACAGCAGAAAAGGATGGGAAAATTAGCATGGATACAACCTGTACAGACTAAAGGTGGTATTTATGAGGTTTGGAACAGACCAATTTATCCTGGGACATCTTAAAGTGGGGCTAGATAAATAGAGTAGCAGGAACTAAGAGGATAAGGGGAGGATAGGCTTAAATGGGATGGAGGGATGTTTGGGAGGAAATGAGGTAAGGGTAGGGAGGGGCTTAAAACGTTTTAGGCAAGTGTAACTGTGGTAGGAGTTGCATTTTTAGTGTGAGCTTGCTAAGGCAGGGTACGCCCATGATCTGCACATATAACAGGAGAAAAGGTAGGCCTCTGGATAGTGTTAGGTGGGTCTGTATGTATGTCTTAGTGTGTTTTTTTTTATTTTTGTGTGTGTGTGTGTGTGTGTGTGTGTGTGTGTGTGTGTGTGTGTGTGTGTGTGTGTGTGTGTGTGAGTGTGTGTATGAGTGTGTTTTGGCTTGCTACTTAAGACATTGCTTAAGACATAGGAGGTACTTTGATGTTGCGGCAAGTAAGGGAGGACTGGGTTCTCCGTAGGTTGATGGGCATTTGAGTTTCAGAATTCTCATCCTTTAGGAAGGAATGGTAAGCAAGATCTTTCATTTTGACTTTTGTGTGTAGGGGCTTTAAATCCTTCTTATTTCCCCTTCCCTTATTTGGCTGTTCAGATTTTGGGCCAGGAGCGTTAAGAGATCTGGTACCATTGGTGATCCTTGGTGTTTAGGGCCTGGGATTGCATAGGGAGGTTGTTATGCAAGGTTGTTTCAAGAGTGGGGCCTTAGTAAAAGGGAGTCAATTCCTGTAACTAACTGAAGTGTTGCTTCTCATGTAGAATATGTCCACTTGCCTAGCTCTGTTAATTCAGGGAGGTGAGGAGCTTGATAGGTGAAGGCTCCTGTTGTGTTGCATTGCAGGTTGTGGTATTGCTGGCCATGTTCCCCTTTCCGGTTTTGGCAAGCAGGAGGAAGAGAGAAGTTGTATCTACCAGTTCAGGTGCATGCGCAGCTTTGTTGGAAGGACTTTTGCTTCCATTTCAGGTATGGATGGTGTTTTCTCCTTCTTCCCGTGGGGTTGTCACACCTGCGCAGGATTATACACTGGTGATTGCCTTCATCAGTTAAATACGCACTGGGAGTCAAAAGTAAAACCATGAGTACTTATTAAAAAAAAGGGGGATTGGATGCTGAAGAATGCTCACGTGTGTTCATCGTTTTCATTCAGATGCTTTACTGATTGCTCGTATACAGGGAGTAAGTGAGTAAGGGTGTGTGCGCAGAAGGAAAGAGAAAAATGAACTGAATGAAGCCTCGCAGCCTGAAACCTTGAAAGGCTGCTGAGGGTCAGGTTGTGATTCCAAAAATAAGCTAAACCGTAACTACTATATTAAAAACGTGTATTCAGTTGCACAGCATGCACAAGACATTAACAGCAATTCAAGCACAGCCATTACTTCCAGTAGCTTCATGATTGTTAGAGTTATGCATACTCCTGCACATTTCTCAGATATACAATGATGTGGCTAAGCATACCCACCTCTTAAATGACTATGCAAGACCATTGACTACCCTAACACTGACTTTTGTATTAAAGTCCTGTCAAGGGCCCCTATGACTGGCAAATGTATTTGAGGCTGTAAGTGCAGTATAGCACTTGAAAAGGTATATTTATTTCTTTATTTCTTATTTAGTTAACATTTGTTTACTGGGAATGTCCGAATTTGGGGGAGTCCATTTTTGGCAGAGGCCTGGGGAGGGGCTTTTCAGACGTGGGTTTTTGGAGTGTGGGAGGAAACCAGAGCACCCGGAGATAATGGTCTTGCAATGTACACATCGAGAAACCTTACTGCATGCTGCTTTATCTTCAGGATTAACACAGTAGAATTGCCATTATTGATTATCAGTAGCTTTTATTTTACACCTTGAATTGACCCATATCTGTAAAAAAGTGTGGGAATTATGGAATCCCAATTGGGGTTGTTAATGAGGAATGAGATTGTTCGGGGCCAGACAGGTTTTTCACGTTTTCATTTGGTCTTCTGTTGTAACAGGTCTCTTAGGAAATCTTCATTGTCTAAGGATGCCTTAGTTGGTATTATAAACCACTGCATAATTTATATGTTTGTGTGCTGTATCATACATCCAGTTTCCCAAATTGGGTAAAATAGTTTAGGGTGATTTTGACATGTGCTTTCAGTTGGTTCTGGGTATATAAGACACACACATGGGCAAGGGAATTAAAAATAGCATTTTAAATAAAGCTATACAAAGATTTCTTGGGATTGGAGATTAATCTGTATTTCTGTTAAATAAGCTTGAGCGGTGGTAATTGATATGTTGTCTTCTCTCAAGCGAACCAATACACAGGCATTGTTATGGTCAGTGTGCAACATTTTCCATTTGTATAAACAATACAGCATTAATATTAAGCATTCTTAGTGTCATGTTTGCAATGCCATTCTAACTACAGGGTGTAGTTAACTTAGACATAATATACTACTAGTTGTGGCCACATTCCTGGATTTAAACTGTGGAAGCAGGTCTGATGATATCTGAAAAACAACCATGCAGTTGAAGGTATCTGCAGGGCAAGCTGTAGGAGGAGGTGGAAGTCTGATTCAGGGGTGATACTGTATGCATGATTATGGCAACTGAATGACCTGGTAGCTACTGTGATGTCATCAAGGCACTATATAAAAGCATTACATAACAGGCAAATTCAAATTTATTTTAATAGGCTTTGTTTCTTGTGTCTGGAATGTCATACTAATCTTGCTCCAGTATGGATGTCTGGGGCTGGTAAGGCAAACATTCTCATGAATATGCTAAGGCAGTATTTAGTTTCCATTCAGGGATGTCACTGATTTTGACTCAAATTTTCAGCTCGGTCCTGCTTAAACTTTCATAAACTAGTGAACTTTGGAGGAAGGGTATGAATTACACTTAATGAATAATGACAATAATTAAGAATCATGTAGATTTCTTTTACTTCAGAAAATGTACATTGATTCATACGTTCTGATGCCGGCAATGTCTCTAGTCAATAGCAATAATATTTGGGTGAGAGGCTGGCATAACTGTTAAGGTGCTTACCTTACAGCCGCAAGGTGCATAATTTGATTTTCACATGGGTAGTGAGCTAGGCTTAAAATCACCCATAAAGGCAGTTAGCCTACTATGAACCTAGGAAAATATTTTAGGGTGTTGGGAACTGAACTCAAAAGGTACTTCTTGAAGCTTATTGGTTGGGTAGAATTGCCATTGGACTACATGCTGATTCTGGCACATAGGTTAGACTGTGATGACATTATGTTGAGTTCAGGCGTTGGGTTGGAGTGATGGAAGGGAACTAATTGGCTTGCCTCTGGTACAGCTATGGGTGGACCGTTTGGAAGTGGGGTTGCTTTCCAGGTAATGGCAGTATGTTGTAAATATATATATATATATATATATATATATATATATATATATATATATATATATATATATATATATATATATATATATATATATATATATATATATATTTATATAAAATCAGGGATGTTCAAGAAAATCAGGGATAGTTGACAAGTATGGTTTCACGCATTAGACAAAGCCTGCAGTACGGCAAATCACCAAGACAAGAGGGGCATACCTGTACTTAACAGCAGTCTAACAAGATACAACCCATCATGGATAATACAGCCACATAAGATATTCTCAATAGGCAAAGTTAAAGCCCGAATACTCAGTGCATTAGAGCAACAGCTTATACATAGAAGCAGCCAAGTTGTAAATTATTAAACTTCAAATGAGGTCTAATACTAAATGTCCTAAGTCATAGTTACTTTTGAAAGAGTGATTGTTGAAATATGGTGGGGGGGGGGTCCTGGGGGAGGTCCTCTTAATAGCACTCAGTGTTAAGATAATTTGGTTTGTGATAGTGAATGTTACATTGTGTTTTCTTTTACAGATTAATGCAAGATGTGTGCACGGTAGACATTGTGCCAGTAGCTGGAGTGATGGGCAATGAGGTCTAAAGGAGGTGTGCAGAATCACATTAGTCTGTAACCTGAAGGTGATGGATGCTGCTTGGCCGGAGTGGTGCATAAGGTGGGACCGGGGGATCTACATGTAAGCGCTCATTAATCCACTTCAGGCTTGTTGTAGTGGGGACTAGTATGGAGGCAAGTGAGGATTAGATAAGTTAAGAACAGATGGTGGTGTTATGCTGGGTGTTTCAGATGTTGGAGTGCTACTTAAGGCACTCACTCATGATCAGTGCAGAGGTTGTATCAACTAGTGGCTTGAATGATGTTGCCTTCTTAGGTGATGGAGGTTGCTACAAAGAAGTTTTTAAGTCCTGTAGCTGTAGGGTAAGGGGTCACAGGTACTGATGTAATTTTACTTCCTCATTTCAGTGAGTTTGCATTGTGTATGGAAGGGATAGACTTCAGCAGTCTGAATTTGTTACATGGGTAGTACATGGGGGTGGTTTTCTTAAGGACTTTAATTTAATTTATTGAATCAAGGAGTGTTAGGGTCAAAAAGTAGGACTATTCATTTCTTACGAGGAATGTAGTGTTTGTGAAGCTACAGTGGTGTAGAAAGGGGTAGGTTATTCAATTTGTATGTTTCAGGTGCAACTTAAGGATAAGTAGAGTATGTAGGAGCGCTTTGGGTAAGTGAGTGTTTGGGGCCAAGTTAGCATTTGCTGTTGGATGCAGAGGTGATGCATTAATAGGGAAGCTTAAAAGTGGTGGATTAAGGAGGTTGAGCTCTTGGTAGCATTATTAGATTGTTCATGGGATTTGCAGTGGTACCAGAAGGGGTTAATAAATTGGTGTAGTTTATCATTGGGTTGCCGTTGGGCAATTCACTGGAATGGCTCTTGGGGCTGGTGGATAGGGTTGGTCATGGGGATTTGCATTTTATAGGAGTTGTTGGGTTTGGAGGGCATAATTTGGGGGGTTTGGTGGATAACGGAATAGAGGGATAACTTAGTTCTTAGTGTTTGGAGTTTTGCTCAGATATGGGGTGATCTGTGGATATGAAGTTCAACTTGTTTTCATGCAGCATATAATCTATTTCAAGATGGACATGGGTGGACACTCTAGGCTGAATTTACAGTTAGCCATCAAGTTGTAACTTGCACTCTGAACTGATAGGAGGTGGTTCGGTATGTACAATTTAAGAATATGTAAGGTTTGATGGAGTACTCTAGGTAGGTAGGTGTTGTGGGGCATATGTGTAGAAATGAGGTTTAATGTTTGGGGTGCATTTGGCATTTGGGAATCAACTTGGTTAGGTGTTTGGCAGATGGATGGGAAGTTGTGGAGAATTTTATTGGTTGACAAAGAAAGCATGTGTGGACCAATTGGGGGGAGTTGGGCTGGTGGCTGGTTAGATTTAAAGAAAGGTAATGGGCATGTTGTTTGTAGGGGTTGCATGTTAGGGGGGCATGGGAGGTGCTGTGGGAGTGATTAGTGACTAGGGTTCATTGCCTTTTGTTTAATAGGGAAAGGGTATGGCTTGTGTTGGTAGGTTGCTAGAATGCCATGATGGTTGGTTAACTGACTTATTGCTTATAAGGGATAGTTAGTGTGATGGTAGGATTGATAGACAACAGTATTTTAAATATATCACTTTTGGTTATTTTAAGCGGTGAAATAGGGCTGGGATGTGGCATCATGGTCTCTTATTGCCTCTGTGTGGTTTCAGTTGGCAGTGGGTTTAGTGTTGGTTGTCCGGTTGGATGGTGATGATTGAGGAGTCATTAGGATTGTTATTGCACTTGCTTTAAAGAGAACTTATTTGGTTATTATTGCTTTGAGTGGTAAATGATGTCACAGTGGGGCAAGATGGTATGTATTTGACATTAGGTGTGTTTTGTAATGCCTTTGGAATCATTGCAGGGTGCCATTGATTATGAGGTAAGGATTATTGAGCTCATGCACAGTGGTTATGCTAGGTTATAAAGTTAGGGTTTGTTGTCCTCAGCATAGGAGAAGGGGCAGTGTTTTGTTTCAGCTGTTTAGGTAACTGGTTATTTTGTTAATTATGTGAAAGGATTTTAAGAGGTGATGACTCTGTTTCAGCTTGGTTAGTGGGGACAGAGTACACCAAAAGATGTTTGGCTGGATGGGTTAATGATGGCTATGTCGTTGTTGGAAGTCTGGTCAGGCTGGTGAGCAGAGAAGAGGGGCAGACTTGCCCTCTTTTGTTCCCCCTCTGGTGTTGAATGTTCAATTCAATAAGTTGGGAAGGAAAGTGAGTGGCTGCGCTGCTTGATAAGTAAATAAGCAAGCAGAGCTGCTTATTTGGTTGGAGATATAATTCAATAAATTGAAGGTGTGCAGTATAATGCTGCCTTGTAAATGCGAGGATAAGTGAGCAAATAGGGTATGCTGCTTATTCCAAGGGTGAGTGGTTATGCTGCCCTTATGGTTATTTATTTTATGTTTTCTTTTCATGGATGTTATCACCTGTGCCATATTTTTCTTGAAATTAATAACTCTTGGTTAACAATCATGTTTGTGGAAGTTTAATAAAGGTCATCAAATATCATTCGGTGTGATGTGTTCATTGAAGGGGACTGGGACAAATGAGGTTTGGAATAGACCAATTTTTCCTGGGACATCTTCAAGTGGGGCTAGATAAATAGAGTAGCAGGAACTAAGAGGATAAGCGGAGGGTATGGTTAAATGGGACGGAGGGATGTTTGGGAGGAAATGAGTTAAGGGTAGGGAGGGGCTTAAAGGGTTTTAGGCAAGTGTAACTGGGGTAGAATCACATTTATGGTGTGAGCTTGCTACCCTCCCTCTCACCCCATTTTTATTAGTGGGGACTGTGGTTATTTCAGTTTGGGTAGGGCAGAGAAGCGGGGCAGGCTTGCTCTCTTCTGTTCCCCATCTGGCATTGGATGTTCAATTCAATAAGTTGGGAAGGAAAGTGAGCGATTGCATGATGTCGTGTTTTGGTTGAAATTAAAAGCTATTGGTTAACAATCATGTTTATGGAAGTTTAATAAAGGTCATCAAATGTCATTCGGTGTGATGTGTTTATTGAAGGCGACTGGGACAAATAGTCTGAAAGCTCACAAGTGGATAGCAATTATGAGCAAGAAACAAAGCCACACTTGTATGTAAATAAGCTAAATGCAGCACATTTGCAACGAGTAAGGAAAACCAAAGGCATTTTTAAAAAAATCCACTTTTTCCAAAACTGTACAGTATCTAAAGTCAGTGGTTAAGCTGATGGGAAGGATTACATGAACTGTGTACTCCTTCATAATATTTAAAATATATTTGGATGTTAGGGATGGGCAATGCTGTGTACTCAATACTTAATGCAAGCTGCAGACTGTGCAGTTTTTATTATTGATATTTTGAAAAACAAATAAAAGGATTTAACTCATTAAATCCTAGTGATGACTCGAGGTACATCTGCAGTTACCTCCTACTGATGCCTCAAATATGTTTGTACCTTGAGTGTTGCTGAGATATTGTAAGTTGTTTACAAAATGTTACAGACATAATAGCTACTGTGTTTACTGTGACTTATTAAACTTAGTTTAAGACCTACACCTTACAGAATACTACCACTAAAAAACTAATTTGTTCTGAAGAATTTGCCATTGATACTTCTTTCATAACCCCTATGGTTCCAGAGAGATGAACATTTGTTTGAAATTCAAGGACATACTTTGATTCAGTCAGAAGGCATAAACTCCACCCATTGGAAGTTGCAGTACAAACTGTCTGAGCTCCATTGGAGTGAATGAGTTAACATATTTTATATAGGGGCATATGTCTGTGTACACACATATAGTTTCATAGAATAATGGAAAGGGGGAAATTGGAAAGTCTGAAAAAAGGGAAGACACAACAAATAGGGGAACACAGATGGAAAAACGTCAAGATTGTGCTAGAGGAGATGAAAGAAGGGCACAATGTTTTTGTAGGGAGTTAGACCCCACCCCCTCTATTTTTTTCAACCTTTCTTATACAAGAAGGTAGTTTGGCTGGGAAACAGGTAAAATGGTGTATGTGAAAGGATAAGGAGAGAGGGTCTGAAGGGTCTGCAGGGGTTCAAGCCAACAGAACCTAAACATTTCTACTACCAGATAATGGGGTAGTAGAGGATGGTGTTGAGGGGCCAGGGGCCTGTGGTGGGACCTGCAATGGTGTACTGGACAGCACCAACTGGGACAGTGTATCTTCTACACTCTGCAGTGAAGCCTAAACTTTCTGAATCCTCCATACAACTATGTCTTCAAGCATATAATCAACCAAGTTCTTAAGCCTCCATTCTGTGAGGATTTTCAGGGTGCCATTTGCTGGGGTGCTGTGGGGATGTAATTATTCAATCTTTGTGATGATGGAGAGTGTTTATACACACTTTGCAGGGGGTGTTTAACATCAAATAAAGATGGGTTTTTACATGTTATAGGCTTCTACACAAACATAATGATCAATTTTTCCTTTAAAAGAGTTACTTTGAAATACCCCATTAATATCAACCTTCATAAATAGTTGCAACTTATAAAATCAATGATAGGACTAGATATTACACCAATATCAGTCTTGCTTGCAGTAATTCACTGAATGCAATGTATTCCTCCAGTTACAGATATATTTTAGTAATGTGATTTTAGACTTTTTTCCTCACTTGCATGCTGAAATCTGTCACAGTCTTTTTTGCAGTAATGTAGTGAGGGGCAAGCTATTCCTTCATTTACTGTGATCTGTCAGAAGAATCATTAACTACAGTGATAAAATCCATTAAAGTCAGATGTACTGAAGTTATACACTGACATCTCTGTCTACCTTGCTCACAGTATATGTACTGAAGGCACTGTATTGCTTCAGATAATTGTATGGCTTACTATTAATTATTTCCCCTCTCTCTCTCTCTCTCTCTCTATATATATATATATATATATATATATATATATATATATGTATATATATTATATGTATATGTATCATATATATATATATATATATATATATATATATATATATATATATATATATATATATATATATATGTATGTATATATATATATTATATGTATATATATATATATATATATATATATATATATATATATATATATATCTAAGCAGGGACTACCGAACTCCGTTCCCTGGGAAACTAACCACTTGGCCACCAGTGTGAATTAGTTTCATAGTTTCATAGTTTCATAGTAGTGTACTAGGCTATCTGCCCGGGGGCATTTATAAGCCTAGCCAACAGTGATGTGGCTTTTCACCACCCCATACTATATAGTTGCGCCACTCTAGTAGTGACACATGTGGGACCCCATTATTTAGTAAACTATACCTCTGTCTAGTAGTGACACTGAGGTGACTCCCGGGGTAACCTTGCGATCTCCCATCCATGCATCGAGATTTTTCTTGAACAGAGCCAATGAAGGGCTCTGTCTCACATGAACTGGGATTTTGTTCCAGAGTATGGGTAACCTCTGTGTTATGAATCTATCCCTCCAGCATGTCCTATTCATATTTGTGCAGAGGTTGAAATCTTTAGCTCGTGTGGTTCTGGTGGATTTGGATTTTTTAGATGGAGCATGTCCATCAATTCCTGGTTGGACATGGCCCTGTATGTTAGGCACAAATCACCTCTGAGCAGGCGGTATGCTACTGAATAGACCTGGAGTTTCTTTAATCTAGCTGGATAAGGCACATGTTTGAGACCTATGATCCTCTTGGTGAGGTACTTGGGTCTCTCCAGTTGCTGCATGTGCCGGGTGAGATACATCCCAAATGGAGCATTATATTCAATCATGGGCCTGACAAGGGAGGAATATAGAGGTACAATGACCTCCTTTGATCTGGATGAGAATCCCTTCATGATGAGATGGGCAAGGTAGAATGTCTTTCTGACCACTTTGGCAACATGGTTGTCAAAGGAGAGGTCACTGTCGACTTGTGTCCCCAGGTCTCTGATTACTTCTTCCGTATTCAGTGGGTTATTGTCTACGGATAATTTGTGGGTACTTTGTTTTTCCCAAGGGATGACTATACATTTTTGCTAAGTTTGAGGCCATGATTCCGGCACCAGTTGTCCGTTTCAGTGAGACCTTTCTGTAGGATGTGTGTGTCAGCAGGTGAATCAACTATGGCTCCCAGTTTGCAGTCATCTGCAAACTTTGTCAGCCATAATCCTTCCATATTTGCTTTCACATCTGAGAAGTAAATGCCGAATAGAGTGGACCCAAGACTGAGCCCTGTGGGACACCACTTGTGACTGGTTTTGAGTCTGACATGGCTCCAGCAATTTTAACCTTATGGGTTCTGTTTTTTAGCCAGTTTGCTACCCATCTTGTGACATATGGATTTACATTTAGGCTGCTGAGCTTGTCAATGATGCCAGAGTGTGGTATCGTGTCAAAGGCCTTAGCCAAGTCCAGTGTGGACAGCCTTGCCCTCATCGATGGCACTAGTGACTGTCTCGAAGAAGTCAACCAGGTTTAAGAGGCAGGATATGCCTTTTACAAATCTGAACTGTGTGGGATCAAGGGTCTGCAGATCCCCAATGTCGCCATTTATGAGTTCCATGATGATTCTTTCCATAGCCTTACAGACCAGGCTGGTCAAACTTATGGGGCGTAGTTACCAGGGTCAGTAGAATTTCCCCCTTTGTGGAGTGGGACCACTGTTGCTGTGCGCCAGTGTTCAGGTACATATCCTGTAGTGAGGCTAAGATTGAATAGAGTTCTTAGGGTTTAGTTCATCTTGAAGTTCACGTACACGCAACCGGGATACCATCGGGTCCCATAGATGCTGTGTTTTTTGCCTTGTTGAGTGCTGATTTCACCTGTGTGTCTGTGATGACAGGTAGGTTACATTCAGCAGGGATAATTACTTCATCTTTAGGGGTGAGGAGGGGAGAATTTGCACTGAACCTATCTGCCAGTATGTTGGCAATGTCAGTAGGGTCAGTGAATTTTTTGTCATTGTGTACTAGCTCAGAGCATATCTGAGAATTCCCTCCCAAGGTTCTGACATAATTGAAGAAGGCCTTGTGATTGTCTTTGATATCCTTGGCAATCTTTCTCTCAAAGTTTGCTTTAGATGTTTTTATGAGAGAACGTAGTTTTACTTGTGCTGATCAGGGAAGCCTTTCCCTTGTGGGATTTGGCTTTGTCCTGCAGTAGCTTCCTTCTTTTGTTGTACAGTTTGTTTATAGCCGGGGTCCACCAAACCGGGCGTTTTCCCTTGGTGGAGAGGGTCTTGGTTTTAGTTGGGATTGCTTGATCCATGCATTCTTGGAGATGTCCGTAGAAGGCTTTTGTGAAGGATTCAGCATTTTGGGATGTGGTTTCCATTAACCCAGTAGGCTTAAAGGATATCATTTCTGACTTGAGCGCAAAGTCAGCTTTTGAAAAGTTTTTCACTGTAGTCTTTGGGGTGGGGTGGGATATGTACATCCAACGTGATCAGTTTATGATCAGATCTTACTAGTGAGGAGTTTATATCCGATGCGGAGCATTTGGACCCCATGTTTGTGATAATCAGGTCAAGTATATTATCTCTCCTCGTAGGAGAAGTGACCAGTTGCTCCATAGCATTTGAGTTTATGAATTCCAGGAATCTTTGGGCTAGGGTGTTAGGGCTAGAATAATGGGCCCAGTCTATGTTGGGGTAGTTGAAGTCACCCAATATGATGGTGTTTGGTGTGACATTCATATCCTCCAGTGTTTTCAGGAATGCTTGATGGGATTCCTGGGATTGGGAGGGAGTTCTATAACATGCGACCAGTTGTATGGCAGTTTTGCCTATGGTGAGTAAAACTTGTATGGTTTCTGATGCTTCATGGGTAGCCACCAATCGAGAGGTGTAGGTGTCCTTTATTAAAATGGACACTCCCTCCCTTTGTGGTTCGCCTGGAACCTGAGGTCAAAACGCATGATATGAGGTATAGCCTGGTAGCTGGAGTGCTCTCAGGAGCCTTGAACCAGGTTTTGCTACTGCACAGACATCGGTGTTCTCCATACTGGGAAGTGCTTCGAGTGCCTGCATCTTGAGATTTAGACTTCTGGCGTTGAGCAGCATTACCCTTAATTTTTTTCCATTTTTGTTTTTTATGGAGGTTGATTTGTCCTTTGAGCATTGCCTAAAAAAGGCACTATGGGGGTGGCAAGAACCTTGGCCAGTATCCGGAAGCCCAGTGGTGACAGGTGCAAGCCATCCCTGCAACGTGGCTTGCCCAGCATATCATCCCAGGCTGACAGACATTGATCCCCTAGAATGACACCAATGATTAAGCCAATTGTTAAACTGATCATTTTGTCTTTGTACTGAGGCATCATTCTTGGTGAAGGCAGGATGCTGCTCAGGGTCAGGGTCATACCAGTCTGGGCTACATAATCGAGCTCCTCAATGTCTCTTTTCATGTAGTCCAGGGAGCAGGTCATTCACACCGCATGGACAATGACTGAATCATACTTGTACTTGCTTTGGAGTGACCTGAGTGCGTGTGTAATGTGGCGGATCCTAGCTCCCGATAGGCAGCTCACCGTTACCCTCAGCCTGGTAAGTGGAACGTCGGTGTGTCTGACTATAGAGTCACCTATTACTAATGTCTCTGGCATAGTATTTTGCCTTAGGGGCTGTGATTGTGTGACACACCTGTTGCTTGAGGTATGTGTTGTAGGTGTTGCGTTTTGTGGGGGTGTATTTCTGTGTCTGCTTTGGAGGCCTCTGTTGTTTTGGTAAGTTTTTTATAAGAGCCTCCGAGTATGTCTTTGTGTTTTTATGTGTTTGGTTTGCAGTAGTGGTGGTTTTATGTGTGACTGGTTTTGCTTTGGGTGTGGGTACCATCTCCTCCTGTCTGGTCTTGCCAGTCCTGAGTTGAGAGAGTTCAGCCTCCAGTCTGGCTATATAGTTGCATCTCTCACAAGTATATGTGTTAGCAGGAAGGAGGAGAGGGTTGTCTGTGTACATGAGACAATTGTAACATTGTCTTAAGATTCCCAGATTAACCAGCTGAACAAGAGAGGATGCTAGTGGTCTACCACTCGACATACTAGAATATTATAAGGAGTGTTGTGCCTTTAAGGGAAGTGGGTATTCACAGGGGGTAGTGGATGCCTGTAGTACTTACTTTAGGGTAAGAGTGCTTGTTTTATTATGAGTGCTTGCTAAGGATAGAAGTTCCGAAAACAAGTGCTAATATATACAGCTAAATAGACTGAGTAGAGCTTCTAAGGGAAAAATTGAAGAGCAGACTTGGCGGTATAAAATAGTTTACACCTGTATAACCGCTGCGCTTAGGCTAACCGTGCAAAAACCCTGAGGCGGATTTTTATACAGGGAACTTGAAAAGAGCTAGAAATGGTCCAAGGCAACCAATGAATTACAGCTCAAGTGCTGAGGTCACTTCCCCCAGGGACAGATAGGCTGCTCAAGGCTCCCCACTCCCACTGGTGAGCTCAGAAACTTCCTTCTATCCAAGTAAGGCAATGGCCAACACAGGAACTACACACAGCCCAGAATACAGCAAAGCCTGTATACTGGTCTTAACTAGTCGAGCAAAGGCAGGAAAACAAGGAGTATTTTTTTTTTTTTGTTTTTAGGAAAGCACACAGAAATGCAGTTAGGCAAACAGTAAAATCGATTTACACAGGCTAGCACACTTTAGTGAGCAGCCTCAGCAATTAAATTAGCAAAGAAACAGTATTATTCGACCAGAGTCCACCAAATGCTACTTTTAAGTGCAGATACTTTAGAATTCAGCAGATAGACACAAAAACAGTTATATCTTATTAAATGAAAGCCAGAGAGGACAATGCAGATAAAAAAAGTCAAAAAATACTTAAATCAGGAAAGTGGTCGCTTCTTTCAGTTCTCTGTTGCCAGGACCCTCTGCAGGACCACGTGGAGCTCTGCTTGGGTATATAGCCAAAAAAAACGCCCTGAGGCGGATTTTTATACAGGGAACTTGAAAAGAGCTAGAAATGGTCCAAGGCAACCAATGAATTACAGCTCAAGTGCTGAGGTCACTTCCCCCAGGGACAGATAGGCTGCTCAAGGCTCCCCACTCCCACTGGTGAGCTCAGAAACTTCCTTCTATCCAAGTAAGGCAATGGCCAACACAGGAACTACACACAGCCCAGAATACAGCAAAGCCTGTATACTGGTCTTAACTAGTCGAGCAAAGGCGGGAAAACAAGGAGTACATAGGGGTGCAGGGGTCAAAGCCCCCAACTTGGGCGGGTTTAATTTGTTTCCATTAAGTTTTTTCCCCTGGTGGCCAAGTAGTTTGTTTTCCAATTCGAACAATTTGCCCTTTTCCCCATTGTAGTGCGATCTCAGAGCTGGTATATTTAGTTGGGGGGGTGTGGGGGCAAAGCCTCACACATAGGGGTGCGGGGGTCAAAGCCCCCAACTTGGGCGGGTTTAATTTGTTTCCATTAAGTTTTTTCCCCTGGTGGCCAAGTAGTTTGTTTTCCAAGGAAAGGAGTTCGGTAGTCCATGTTTTCGATAGAATGGACATTTGCTGAAGTGGAACCGTCTGTTTGGAATTCGAACAAGTGTAATTTTGTTGAGTAAAAGTAGACCCATATATATATATAGATATATATATATATATATATATATATATATATATATATATATATATATATATATATATATATATAAAATAACCACCAAAAGGAAGCAGCAGTTCAATCAGGATGAAGGCTTTTTCCAGCTAATAATCCAAATGTCAATGCTGAGTTAAAACTTCTTTATTTCGAAGAACAAAATGTGAGCGCTTTCGCAGAGATACTCTCCGCTTCTTCAGACATTACATAATCAAGCAGTCATCATCAGTTATATAGCAAACATCAATCAAGCAATGATTCAATTAACCAAATTAGCTAAATCTTAAAATTACTAATTGG
>NC_056731.1:1986485503-1986528003 GCF_019279795.1 Protopterus annectens | reverse complement strand
ACATCTGCATATGGATATGTTATACTTTTTATAGCATTATTATAACAACGGTATAGATAAATTTATGCAGGTACACATTTTTTCTTCTATCAAATACCTTCAATAATGCAATGTCCTTAAATGCTTTTAAATATTTTACTCATGTTAAATATGGCTCCCACAAGAAATATATATATATATATATATATATATATATATATATATATATATATATATATATATATATATATATGTGTGGATCTAGGACACTTGCTCGAAAAAGCAAGTGTCCAAATCAATATATACCGATCACAATTTAACAAAAGCGCTTTAATCAAAAAAGCTCTTCAGTTAAACTGTGAAAAAAAAAACCCACTAAGTAAATGTTTTTACAGGGGGGCTTAGCCCCCCTACACCCCCCAACATGGGGGGCTCTGCCCCCCCACCCTTACTTAAATATTCTCACTCCAAGGTCGCACTACAGTGGAGTAAAGGAATATTCCCTTACTCGCACAGCAGTGCGACGCACATTCACACATACCGAAATTGCTGCTATGAACAGAAATTTCGGTATGTGTAATTTGACTTTCGTGAAAGTCAAATTTGCAAGTGTCCAGGTCCCAGATATATGTATGTATATATATATATATATATATATATATATATATATATATATATATATAGGAGCACTTTATAAGCTCGAAATACTGAAATGTCGAATTTCAGAATCTCAAGCTCATAAAGTGGAAGGATCAGAAAATCCCAACCCCAGAAGTGCGAAATTCAAAATCTTGAATGCCGGAGATTTTGAATTAGCGGTTCTGGTGTTTCGCTGTGTTCATGGATTCAGATAAGTGTTTATTATTAAGGATGTTATGTAGCGGCTGTAATTAGTGTGTGTTGTTACTGTGATGTGTGTGTGTGAGAGGAATATAGTTTGTGTGGTGGTGGTGGTCTGTGTGTGTGTGTATGTAGTGCGACCTTGGAGTTAGAATATTTAAGTAGGGGGATGTGGGGGGCACAGCCCCCCACATAGGTGTGCAGGGGGCCTTGCCCCCCTGCATGTCATAAGGATAGGTGTGTGTGCTTGTTTAGTTGTGTGCATGTGTGTTGTATTGGTGTATGAAAGTGTTGGGAGTTTGAATTTCGCAGTTTTATGGTTTCGGTATTTAGGATTTCGTGATTGTGTGGTTTATATATATATATATATATATATATATACAGGGTCTGTATTAAATGAATGAATGCTTAAACTTTTTAAGTGAATGGTCAGTTTAGCAAAAGCTCATAATGTTTAAATCTGGAGTTTCAAAAAGTTATAGTTAGCCAAGTCTCAGGAAACTCCTGGCTGACGTCAAGGTGTTCACACTGTGAATTGCTGTATGATAGCTTTGTAAATATAAATAATTCTTTCAGTACTGTGTTCTTTAAATCGTATGAACGAATAAGATAGTGAAATTGTAGTGTCCTACAACTCAGACATTTAAAAGAAGTAAATCTGCAAATTGTAGTGTTGTATTACCTGTAAGTGTTATATAAAACACAGCCAGTTACTGCAGAGGTTGTGATGCACATGTGCTATTCAAGTTGGCCGTTATTGGGAATTTCCCTTTTCCCCAACTTAGAGCAATCTTGGAGATGGTATATTTAGTTGGGGGGGTACTTGATTAAGGTATTGAAGTTGTGTTTGTGTATGCCTGAGTTACTGCATGGGCATAGCCAGTGTGTTCTAAGGAATATTTTAAGTTTTCCTTTGAAGAGGGGTAAGGAAGGAAGAGAAGTAAGTTCAGTATGGAGCAGGTTCCAGCTTTTCCCAGTTGTGTTTGAGAACAGAGAGTTATCTGCCATATTGCTAGACTTACTTATGCTAACAAGTAGTTTGTTTGATGAGCGTATTGTATTTAGATTTTTGTAGAGGGTTATGAGGTTTGTGAGTATAGGGATATTATTAGGCTGGTTGAAGATTTTATGGGCAATAGTTAGTTGGTTAAACTGAATCTGATTTTATAGTTCCAGCCATCCTAGCTGTTTTAGATTCTGTCAACGATGGGATCTGAAAGGATTACCAGTGGCAAATCTGGCAATGTTATTATAGGAGCTAGCTAGCTTCAGAAGATTATTCTTTGTCAGGTTAGCATATATAGGGGAGGCGTACAGAAGTGTGGAGATAAGATGGGTGTGGGCAATAGTAGTTCTTGCTATAGGAGTAAGGAAAGGTTTGATCCTATACAGGGATCCCATTTTTCTGTTAACTGTTTTTATTGTGTTATTAATGTGGGTGTCAAAGGTATGATTATTGTCAATGGTAATGTCTAGGAGTTTGGTAGTAGAGTCAGAAGATATGAGGGTACCATTATTAGAAGTCACAGAAAAATCTATTGGCAGGGTCTTACAGGGTAGGAGTAAATAGCAGGAGCGTAGTTTTTTTTGGGATTCAGGAGTAGACAATGTTTTAAGAACCATGATTCTACCATGTTAAATACATTCTGAGATAGGGATTGCAGTTCAGGTGATGATTTAGCTGTGCAGATTAGTGTGGAATCATCTGCATATTGTATCCTGGTAGCTAAAGGAATAGCTAAGTAAAGATCATTAATAAAAATAGAGAATAAGAGAGGACCTAAAATAGAGCCTTCGGGGACATCCAGTGTCACTGGCAGGTGGGATGATAGATTATTCTGCCAGAGAACAGCCTGCTGCCTACTGCTAAGGTAAGAGGTGTACCATTTTACCACCAATGTGTCAAGAGAGAGGGATTTGAGGATATTTATAACCAATGTATGGTTTACCATATTGAAAGATTTTGAAAGATCAATAAATAGAGCTGAGAAAAGAAGATTGTTGTTGCAGTTTCTGTTAATGGTATCTGTGAAGGATAAAAGGGCAGGAGTGGTACTATGGAATGGCCTAAAGCCATGTTGGCTCTTAGCTAGTATTTTGTGTTGGATTGAGTGGTGTAAAAGCTGATGATGAATGCATTTTTCCATTATTTTAGCTAAGGGGGGATAGTAGGACTATGGGCCGATAGTTAGAATATTCATTTGAATTACCACTTTTGTGTAGGTGGATAATGTGTGAGATTTTCCAGAAGGCAGGGATAGTTCCCTCACTAATGGTTCTGTTAATCAGGATGGATATAGGATAAGCTACAGCTTTAGCTGCTTTTTGCAGGTATTCAGCTGGGATTTGGTCAGCAGGAGGAGTATAAGGCTTAAGTTTTTGAATGAGTTTGTAAATGAAATTAGTTGAGATGGGTTGCAGAAGGAATTTAGGAAGAGAGCTAGTTGTTGGGGTAGGAAGATTGGAGTTGTCTGCAGATAGCTGACTGGCTAGTGTTTGGATGGCTTCTGTAAAGAAGGTATTGACGGCATTAGCAGTTTGGCTGGGAATCTCATGATTTTCACCTATTGGGGTTGGTGTACTGGAATGACCTTGGTGTAGGAGTTTGTTGATACTAGCCCTGAATTTTTGAGGGTTATTTTGGTGTGTTTGCTGCATTTTACAGTAAAAGTTTCTTTTGTCTAAGAGTATTGCTTTTTTGGTCATATTTCTCATCTGTCTACATACTAGCTGATCTGATGAGGTTTTGGTAGTTCGCCATTTGGTCCAGGCTTTATTTCTGATCAGGATTTTCTGCCTTGTTTCTTGGGAGAGCCAGGAGGCTGGCTTTGACCTTGTTATGATAGTACACTTGGGTGCATGCTGGTCAAGGATATCTAAGAACCTGGAGTTAAAGTATTTGACAGCCTCTTCAAGTGGTAGAGTTTTTAGGGGAGATCAATTGCAAGCGCTAAGTTCACTCTGGAATAGACCTTGGTTGAAATGCTTGTTTGACCGTATAGTTCTATATGATGCTGGATGAGAGATGTACATTTTTTGCCTGATTATGTAGGTCAAAGAGTGGTCACTAACATCAGGGAGAATACCAACTTTGTAGGTTTGGTGGTAATTATTAATGAGAATCCAATCCAAGGTGCTTTCTTTATTGTTGGGTTTGTTAGTTCGTGTGGGGGAGGTGATGGTCTGGGAGAATCCATGAAGGTTAATATGAGAAGAAGAATATTATCTGAATATTTTTACACTGAGCATATCTATACATTCCTGCAGCATGCTAATAAAGGTGTGGATGTGCTGCTGAAGGCTGTGGATTGTTTAGCAATCCACAGAGTGTTCGCAGTTGTCAGAATCTATGTTCATAAGCACGTTAGTCTGTTTTGCATTCAAAATTGGCCGTACTTGCTTGTGTAGTAGTGTATTTCATACATATAAATGTAGAAGCTGAAATTTAAATATAGAATATATAAATAGACCTACATTTTTTACAGAGAATTTGGCTATCACCATATTAACCTGCCATTATTCGGGTTAGATGTGTTTAGAAAAACAAAGACATCTAAAAGTAAGGAAATAATGAAAGTGCATTTATTTATTTATTTATTTATTTCTGTTTATTCATTTACCGGGATAGTATAACTGGGCCAATGCTGGTTCATTTTCAGGGGAGGCCCAGGGAGAAAAGCTCCACGGATATAATGTTCTAATAGTGCAGAAGACCAAATGATAGTTATAGAAGTAAATCAAAAATGCAGCAGCAAATATTAAAAAGTCAACAATATTGAATTCAGATACAATAGTAGAGATACAACAGATAGTAACAAACTTAGAATTGACATGTATAAGTACCTTCAGTTACACTTGAGTGATTACCACAATTAAAAAGTTATTACAACTTAATAAGAAGTACTTAAAAATAGTACCAGGATTGTTTTAAATTAATGAAATCTTGGTTTTACTACTATCATGTGTATCTTATTTTTTTTCTCAAAAAAAATGTATTTTTCAAATACAGTTGAAAAAAATTCCATAGTATTTGTATATAACATCTTAAATAGCTATGTACATTATTTACATCAGCCTGACACTATATCAGAGCTCATATATACAATTACTTTATAGGTTTAACAAGCCAGTTATCAGAGTGTTTCTGTTCAGTTATTGTAAAGTGTCAATCAATGATAAGACTTTTTTCCATGGATTGTTAATAAATGGCTTAGGATGAATCCTTAATTCTTTAATTTTATTTTCCAACAATGCTGTGGTCTTCAGTAGGCTGTAGAAGTCTTACAAAGTTGGTGTTGTGTTTGTATTCCATCTTTTTATAATACACTTCCTTAAGACTACAAGTATTGTCCATACTAGATACATATATGACTCATTCAAATGAGGACTTTTGTACACATTTAATAATACTAGAGTTTTGGATAAGTTAAAAGATTCATTAAATAAGGCTTTTAAAAATACCATTCTAAAATGGCTTAATTTAAAAACAGTCGAAGAAAATGTGATTCCAATCTGCATTGTGTATTTGCTCACACCTCCAACATATTCCTTTTGTGGAAGAATTAATTTTAGTTATTCTATCTGGAGTTGAATGCTTTGTGCAAGCATTTCCAATTAAAAACTTTCCAGTATTGTGTAAAGGATGCATGTTTTATTGATAATAAAATATTTTATTTAATTTCTTCAGTTAGCTGTAATGAGTGTCCTTTTGTTATATAATTCCAATATGAGGACTTGGGTGTTTTATAATTTATCTATATCTTGTAAAATTTCTAAATACTATTTCCCATGACATAATCATTATATATATATATATATATATATATATATATATATATATATATATATATATATATATATTTCATAAGTTTAGGTATTTCTTTAAATGAAGAATTACTAATTATTCTGCATAAATCTTGTGAATACGTCAGAATGCTTTGCATAATTAGCCAATCTTGTTGTGGAATTTTGTATGTTTCTGTTGTTTGCATAGCCAGAACTTTTAGTTCTTTTTTACATTGAAACCAACAAACAAATCTATCTGTTCCTAGGAATTAATTATTTCTGTGTATATTTTATGTGGATAACTCTTTGTAACTATGAATGGTGTTAAAAGATCAAACCAGATGTTTAAATCTATATTTGCATTAATAATTTTCCTAAATGAGTCAATGTAATAATTAATCATACACGTTTTGGTGGGCTTAGTCATGTTGTATTGCATTCTAATACATAATGTGCCATGGCAAATTGTTTTTATCTGTTATTTAAATTTTTTTGTAAATCAAATTCATTTATTACTACAGTTAGTAATTCTTTCCAATTTGCAGAATAATTTAGACTTATCCAATCTGAGATTGTTTTAGATATTGATGCTTTTATATATGTTTCTATATCAGGAAAGTTTAATCCTCCCTGTTTCCATGGTCTGATATGATGTATTAAAGCTTTTTTTTATTAGGCATGAGTTGAGTATATTCCTTTGTGGTAACAATTATATCACCAAAGGATTCTTGGGTAGTAAAAACATTTTTATTAACTGTAGTCTATCTTCAAATGTTAGTATTATTTTGTTCCACTTTTCCAAAGAGATTTTAATTGTATCGATGATGATATTGTAGTTTTTTGAGATTAATTTATTATTATCCTTGCATAACTCAATTCCTAGAGATTTTAGGGTAGATTCTTGTTTCCCTATAATATGATTCCTCTTCGTCTGCAATTCTTTTTTTTTTTTAATTTAAAAATAAAAATTTTAATTTTGATTTATTTAAATGGAGTCCTGAAGTTCTGTAACATATGTCAATTAAAATATCTAATTCTTCTAATGTCTCTTTTGTATTGGATAATGTTAATAATATGTCATCAGCAAAGATCATTACTTTAAAATTGTATTGTTCATAAACATCTACTCCTTTGATTTTTGTATTGTTTCATATTGAATCTGCCAATATTTCAATAGCCAAAGGAAATAGAATCAGTGACATGGGACATACTTGTTTAGTACCCTTTGTTATATGTATAGATTCAGAAGTGAAAGGACAAAGGAAGGAGGAAATTCAAATAACACCAGAATTTTGAATAAATAGTCTCAATTTAGGGAATCAAATGCTTTCTCTATCTAAGCCAATTATGAGTGTTTCTTTATTTTCTTTATTAACATAATCTATAAAGAGAAATGATCCTTTTAATATTGTCATGTGTGTTTCTATGATACATAAATCCAGTTTGATCATTTTTATTGTTTTGGATAGTAGTATTTTTAGTTTGTTAGTTAATATTGTCATAAATATCTTATAGTCAGTATTTAATAGTGATATAGGTCTATATGAGGTACAGAGGTTAGGGGATTTGTTTTCCTTTAAGATTGGTGTAATTAAGGAATATATCCAAGAGGGTGGTATTAAAGCTTGTGACTGAATTTCTAATAGTTTTATGGAAGAGGGATAGTATCTTTGAAGGAAAAAGTTTATATATTTCCATAATTATGCCATCTATATCTGGGGCTTTATTATTTTTTCCCTCTTTTATTGTATCTGTAATTTCTTTGTAGGATATGGATGCTCACAGATCTAGTTTTAATTTTTCTGGTATTTTTTATATTAGAACATTTTTCATCTAGATTTAATTGCTCAATATGTATATTTTCTTTTTGGAAATGTTCCATACAGCGATTTCTATAGGCATCAGGAATGTCACCTATATCTGAGACATTTTCCCCTTTCTTTTCATGGAAGACTGATGTTATTAACTTGTGTTTGTATTTTGATTCTTGTGGATAAATTATGTAGATATGTGGGAGAAGTGGCCAAGGTATTAATTTTTAGTTTTTGTAAAGCTAAACTAGTTTTATGTGATACAATTTCATTGTATTTATTTAATACTTCTACTGTCTTTTTCATCTCCAAATGATTTTGATTTTTTTCAGCTTTTACTGACAGACGTTTGGATTATAGATCTAATAATTCAGAATCCCATTCTCTGATTTTTTTATACCAAGTTAGGGTTTTACCACATTTTTTAATGAGTCCCATATCATTATTTTATTTATCTCTGTTGTGTAATTAATATTCAAGAACTATAATTCATATGATAACCAGGGTTTGAACTCCAATGCTGGAATTCTGGAGTTAAAGATTAATGGTTTGTACCCATTTTGAAGTTTTAGTATCTATGAATTGTGGTCTGAAAAGGGTCAAGGACTGATTGAGAAATTAATTATTTTAAAGTGCAAGTCATAGGCAGCAAATATTTTATCTATTTTAGTTTTGGTACCAAATCTGTGATCTTGAAGGAAAACAACAAAGATTTATCTTCTTTAAATTTGAAAGTATCTACAAGATGAAATGATTCTACTCACTTGTTTAAAGCTTTTGCTACAGCAGATGTACACAGCAGTCTTTTAGTTGTAGTTTCAGAAATATCAAATATACAGTTAAAATCTCCTCCTAATATTAAGTTGCTTTTATAATTATTCTATTTTGTATAACCAGCAAAGGTTAAACTAAGTGATTATTTGTTCAAAATGTGATTGCTACATTCTGTGGCATTCCTAGTTCAGGCTTCTATTGTTTCCCTTGAACAACGTTGTCAGTTTGATGTCATGTATAAAACATGCTTTATATAAACACGCCCTTCAATGCCCCCTAGCTAAATTTCACTTTTATATGGTAGAAATGGTTCCTAGAGAACTTAGGGGAAGCCCCTGGGAAACTAAACTAGCATATAGGGAGACATATTGGCAAGTAGTTTTAGAAGCCAATAAAACTGCGGGCACGAACGTCCACATATCCATTGCCCTTTACTCAAGTTTAGATCTGCGAAGTTATAATACATATAATGTCAGTGACATGACATTTGTATATTTTATTTATATTTACATCTACAGTATATTGTATTAGTTGCATCTAATTGCTGGGAATATGTAGCTCATTTTATTATATATTTCATATATTATATATTATATTATAAAAGTTGCATATAGAGTAAATATGTATTTTAAATATATTTAGTATTCATATGAAATACTTCAGTACAACATTATTTATATTAGTGAATAGGTTTTTAAAGTTCATTGTGTGAAATATTTGATGTTTTAGGAAATGATTTTATGTAACTTATTCATTTAAAGTGTTTGAGTGCAAGTTCCTTTAAAAGACTAATTGATCTGTTGAATTAGTGTTCCAATTAAGATGTATATAAAAAGGAAGTGACAACATAAAATCTTTTTCATATCTGATGAAGTTCGAGTGTTACTCCTACGAAAACGTTTTGTGGCATTTAGCAACGTTTATATTCTAATTTTGAAAATGTGTTGTGGCAGTTTTCTTCTTTTACAATTCAATAAATTGGATTTTATATCTGGTGAACTCATCCTTCTTAAGTAATCTGCATTTACAGAAAACGTGTAGTGGCCGTTTTCTCAGGTACTTTACCATTGGCAAATAGCTCTGTGGTATTCCGTTCACTGCGACAGGTATTTGATTGATTTGTGGATTTTACCAGGCGCACTCCATTTTTTTTGATGTATAAAACATTAGTTACCTTGGTAACAGCTTAAGTATTATATATGGTCAAGATGTGTTACAAAACCACAATTCACGTTAAAGCAATTATGTGGCTTGTTATGCACATTTACTTATGTAAGAAAATGATCATGCTTCCCCTTGATGTTCAACATAGTATATGTCATTTATAACAAGTTAAAACAGTAGTGTTATTATACTCAAGCCCGTGTTATTAAATCCTGTCTTTAATGTCTAAATTCAGCAGATTGCTTCATCTTATATGACAATTATAGGTTCATAGGTTCATAGTTAGGTACTAGGCTATCTGCCCAAAGGCATTTATAAGCCTAGCCAGAATGTGTTGACTTTCGCCGCCCCCTTAGATTAGTTCCCTGTGCCTCTGTCTAGCAGAGCCACTGAAGTGATCCTCGAGGTAAACTTTCTGTATCCCATCCACTCGTCAAGATTTCTTTTGAAGAGTGTTAGCGAGGAGCTCTGCCTGATGTAGATTGGGATCTTGTTCCAAAGCATGGGAAGTCTCTGGGACAGGAATATATCACTCCAGCACATCCTATTTATTGTTGTGGTAAGGTTTAGATCTCTAGAATGTGTGGCTCGTGGGGATAAGGCTTTCATTAGGTGGAGCATGTCAAGTCAATTCTGGGTTGGACATGGCCTTGTATGTCAGGCAAAGATCACCTCTGAGTAGGCGGTATGCAACCGAGTACAGCTGTAATTTCTTCAGTTGAGCTGCATAGGGTATCTGTTTGAGGCCAGTGATCCTCTTGATGAGGTACTTCTGTGGTCTTTCCAGCTGTTGCAGGTGTCTTCTAAGGTACATCCCAAATGCAGCGTTGTACTCTATGATGGGTCTGATGAGTGATGAATAGAGGGGCACAATGACCTCTTTTGATCTGGATGCGAACCCTTTTGTGATTAGGTGGGCCACATAGAAGGATTTTCTAACCACTTTGGCAATGTGATTATCAAAGGTGAGATTACTATCTACTTGGGTCCCCAGATCCCTTATTACGTCTTCCATATTTAGGGGACTACCACCTATGTGGTAGTTTGTGGGTACTTTGTTTTTTCCAAAGGGGATGACTATGCACTTTTTGGCATTTAGCTTGAGGCCATGATTTTGACACCAGGTATCTGTCTTAGTGAGACCCTTTTGGAGGATGTCTGTGTCAGCCGGAGAGTCAATTATAGCCCCTAGTTTGCAGTCGTCTGCGAACTTGGTCAGCCATAGTCCTCCTGTGCTTGCCTGTACCTCTGAGAAGTATATGCCGAACATATATTTTATGTTTTTTAATTTTACTAAAATCATACATTGCATAACTATTGTGTATGTGGTTTTTTTTGGCTGTTGCTTAGTTATTTGAGAGACCACAAGCTGTAATGTTTATTCTTATTATTAGCTCCTTCCAAGCATGTTTATACAGTCCATAGACTTTAAAGTATGAGACCCATCTAGTTTCTTATTTGTTATAAGTATATTTCCATCATTACATACACACATATCAGTACTTCAAGCATGAGCAACAATGCCCATCCAGTTTTGCCAGAATACTATTCACTTATTCATGTGGTGTGTTTCCAGGCTGTTCTTAAAATATCCAAACCAATTTTTATCCTGTTCCATTTTACCAGCCTGTTCCATGCAGTGGCCACTCTGCCAGTGAACCAATCAACACACCTTCCATTCTCACAGATATTTCCATGAAGGAAATCTGATGACTCTCTAGCACTTCCTGGCAACCCCAAACACCCCTAGAATCAGCTATACCCATATGCCCAGCATGTCTGAGCAAGCTCCCCTCCTAGACCATTGCAAAGGGTACTACACAAGAGCAAGTGCTCTTAGTCTTTCACAATAACTCAGACTTCCACTCTTATGTAAATTCTTAATGTGTTTGGACCAAAATACATTTTAAATATTAAATTGCGCTTATTATTTTTTATTTATTTATTTTTTTATCCAGAATCAACTTAATGAGCTAAACAAAGTGTTGGGAGACCATCAATATGTGTACATTTGGTTTAAAACAGCCCTTTTATTTTATATATATATATATATATATATATATATATATATATATATATTTTTTTTTTTTTTTTTAAACCAAAAACGTCATTGCCGAGAATCATCTCGGAGGCTCCTCAAAGCCATTAAGCATTATCGTCACTGTCTTTGTTACAATAACAACCTTGGAGCATCTGCTTCTGTTAGTGTGTCTGTGTACTGCATACCAGAGGCTTGCAATGCACCTGAAGCAAAGCTTTACTTCACTGCAACTTCAAGCCTAAATTTCCTCCCTTTCAGTGAGGCAGCAGCCAGGAAAAGAACAGAGAGCAAACAGATAAAAAAAAACCTTCATCAAGCCGCCACAACAAGAGACAACACAATCTTCCAGCCCTTCCACCTTTCACTCAGCAGACATACAAACAAACTATTTTCCTGCCAAAATATCCCAACTCACAGTTCTATCCACCCCCTTCCCCTGGATCCAGGCTAAAACACCAAATGTCTCTTCCTAATTCACAAGCATCAGTAAACCTCGATCACTAGCTGCAATCCACAGCTTCCCGGAGACAAAAATGGCAACATATAACAGCTGCCAGACACAGCTGCATCCACATACACCATGTCAGGCTTAATCAGACAGCACTCGAAGCTATGATACCTGCCATAATTGATATTAATTATGTTTAGAGAGAATAATAATGACATTTGTACTAGCTGCCAGATATGGCTGCATCCACGCACACCATATCAGGATTGATCAAACAGCACTGAAAGCTGTGATAACTGCCATAATTGATATTAACTGTATTTAGACAGAATAATGATGTACTAAAAGCTTGCTACTATTATTTAACCAGGCTATACATGACATTTCTAAATCATACTTTAACTGAAGGCATTAGTCTCCATGACAGCATTTTTTTCAAAACACTCTACTGTTACTGCTATTATATATGATGTTAATTTGTTACTTTTGAGTCTGAACTCTGATGAAAGGTACCTTGTTGAATTAGTTAATTAATTACTTACATTATTATAAGTAAAAATCAATGAAAAATGAACAAGATAAAGTATTGAGTCCAAGTAGGGGAATAGAACATTTCTATGTTTGTATTATATGTTGCTTTGTTTGGCTTGTATATAATGTAAATAGTAACCCATCTTGACCTACCTTTGTTTGTGAAGAATTATTGGATGCTTTGAACATTCTGAATAAATCATTACTGTTTGTCAGTTGTTTAAGAATCCCTCCTTTTTTTTTAATAAAAACAGATGCAAGTGATGTACCATATCAGTTGATACTTTGAGAGATGGAGTTGTAAGAGTTATTATTTTTTTTGGGACAGCTATCTTGGAATCAGTTTTTTTTGTTCTTTCTAGCATCAGTCCAATGATTTGTTTCTTTGATTCTTTTAAGAGTAGGGGCCATGCATTCCATTTCTTCTGGGATAGGCACTATGTTGTTGTTTTTGATGAATACAGTAGGTTCTTCTAAGTCATTAAAGGTTCTCATCTCATTGGCAAAAAGTATTTTTATCTTGGCTGGAAAGGCCAGCTGTGCTTTAATGTTTTGTTTCAACGGTTTTATTATTGGCCAGACTTTATACCTTTGCTCTAGTATTCTGGAAGAATAATCAGTTAAACTTTATCAGGCTTTGATTGTATTTTAATGGTGATTTTCTCCAAGCAGATTTTCACATTAGTTCCTTCTCCAGAAATGAAAGAAATTTCATAATTATGGATCTAGGTGGAATATTTGAGTTAGAAGCAGGTTTCCTCAGTGCTCTATGTGCCCTTTCATTTCCAAATGAAAGTCCTTCATTCAAGTCTAAAAATTCAGGAATCCAGGTTAAGAAAGACATGTCTTCACCTTCAGTGTTTTCAGGCAGACCAAAGATCCTTATGTTTTCTCCTTTCCCTCTCTTCAAAGTCATCTATTTTGCTAAGCAGCCATGTATGCTGTTTAAGCAGAAATTCTTTTTGAAATCCTTCCTCTTTGAGTCTCCCTTCAATGTCATTTAGAGAAGTCTCTATGGTGTTGCTGTAATAGTTCCTTAAGAGTATCAGTCTGTTTTTGAGAATTTAATTTGAGGTTTTATAAGTAATTTTTAAAGCCATCCATCTTCAAAGATAGTTCCTGTAAGGTAGATGTCATCAATTGCAGTTATTTTTTCAAAGCAGCATCTGGGTGAGAATTCCTTGACTTGTTCATATTCAGTGACTCAATATATCTCCAAGTTACTTGACAGAAAAATTTTTGTATATCTTCACCAAAATTGATATTTATGTAGTTTAGTAATTTATCTATAGATTTCTGACATTTTAAACATGAAAATAATAACAATTTAACTATATTATACTAGTTTATGGAGCTCTCAAAATCACTGCTCTCAGTTGTCCATCTAGCCTCCGCCCCCATCATCATGGGTATCTTATGATAGGCGTTAATGAATACTGTAATCTGACAGTGTTGAAGTGGGAGTTTAGTAGAGAGACATTGCAAATGATTAATAATTACCGAAGAAATTACTTTGCTGTCATGCAGAAATTGTACATACATGGTAGTAATGCAGTTATTGAGTTGTGAACTACTACAGTGGTAAGATTTTGTGACTAGCAGTGACAAATGAAAAAATGATATGAATACATGGCAGTGCTAGATGGTAGTACATGATAATGCTAGGTGGTGGAGGCAAGATAAATCTGTTAAAATAGTGTTTCTGCTTTATGTGAATTACTGCACTCAATGCTATAGCAAAACTTCACTTGGGTGGATTTGTTTAATGTATATCAGTGGATTTGTTTAATGTGTATCATATACTGTTGATTAGGCTAATTACTTTTAGCAGTTGATAAGCTGACTTTGCTCTTGGTTATGGTTGAAAGCGGTCCTTACACCAGCACACTTACTGTCAAACAAAAGAATAATTGAATGAGTCAATAAATGCACAAATAAATACATAGTTTAAAACTATCTGTCAATCTTTCTATCACTCTGTCTGTGTATCGTTCTGTCTGTGTATCACTCTGTAGTGGATATCTTCTGGAATACAATACTGACGTATGCCTAATTCTGGAAGCAAATGCCATGTATGACTGTACAGGACTTAAGTAGGGCATGGGAAGTCTGCAGGGCATATTTCAGTATGGGTTTTGTGTCACCTAATTTTTTTTTTGAATGGTCACAGGCATACATGATCATTGTTGTGCATTTTGAATGAGGACTGCAACCACATTTTTTTGGTGTATGACTGTGACCTTTTGTGTCTTCGTTAATATACAGCAATGATGCAAAGAAAGTGATCAAGGCATTGAAAAGATAACTTCAGCCATGAGGAAAACCGCATCCTCATGGCAGCCCTTAGGACATATGCAAAACATCTGTTTAGTAAAGGGAAACCAAAACAAGCTGAGAGGAAAAAAACATATTAATGCAATTCTCAGAAGGAACTACACATTACCATAGTGTAGGAAGTGGACAGATGTTATGGTAGAATGCTCTATATGTAAGACGAGGCAGAATACAATTGCCCATATCAGTACTGGGCTGGTCTCCAACAATTTTCCAATTAACACCAGATGTGGAATACCTTCTCTCTATCTGTGGGGGGAGGAGGAGTATGATACAAACAATGATGGCACTGGAATAATCTGGAGTAATTAGAGATGGTATGGATGCTGGCTGGTGGTTACTGATGTATGAAGCAGTAACACTTGTCTGCTCATGATGGCTGATTTAAAAACAGTACTGTATATTAACACAGATAATTGAATGCTGACAATGAATGATTTCATTAAAAAAGTAACAATTACTATTACTAGTGAACCTTCTAGTTCAGCACAGAATGGCACTGAAGGCATAGTACATGGTAAGTGTGCCCCAGGCCCCCCCTAATGAGCATATAGTAATGTCTGCAATTTCATTATGAGTAATGATTTCAAATATGTTTTACAGCTCAGCGTCAGAAACAAACAGTTCTCCATACCAATGCATTTGGGGGATATCAACAGCAGAATAGCTGTCAGTGATAATGATGATGAAAATATAGTTCTGTTCTAAGCAGCGTAAAGAAAGTGGCATGCAGTCCCCAAGCTTAATGGCAGGATCTCACACCTCACAACATGTTACTAACTCTGCAGAGAGTGACACTGCATGAGAAAATCAAACAAATGCTGTCACTGCCCTCAGGCTTGTACAGTAAAGACAGGCATGTACCTATACACCAGTATCTCCAAACCCAGGGGAACACTTTGATTATGAGGCATTCAAGGTAACAGTGTCCAGAGTGACACCTTTACACAGGGAGGTAGGTGCAGACATTTGTCACAGCTACCCTAGGAAACATGAAGGACATTGGCTGTCCCGCAGAAAATGTGACATGACATAGAGCATTGCCACAGAAACTCAGCTGGAAATAGCCAGAGCCCTTCATGGTATGCATGATGATTTCCAGCACTACCTTGAAATGGCAGAAAGTAGGGATAACATCATGATCACACTAATACATAGTATGGGGGCACAGCAAGAATCAATGCCCCCCTCTATTCATGCACTAGGTAGGACTTACCAGACTCAATAAGGCATTATTGTTGTAAGGGCAATAAGGTGGGGTACTGTCTGAAGTTATGGGGGAAGATCATGTAACACATCAAGTGCTTCTCAGGAGACTAATACAACTAGTCAGAGAGGGCAATACCACCAGAATTCATGCATGCTATATCAGTGCTCCTCTGCATCTACCAGAACCTCTAATTTGAGGTCCCAAACATGTTCACAGAGCACTGTCAGATCGTTGTCTATAAGGCCACTTGTATCAATTAGGTCATGATCTCAAACCAACTCCCTATAAAGCTCTCATGACAGCCCCTCTTTAAATTCACTTCTTCTGTCACCTAGCCTATCCTTAGCTGATGTTTGTTATTCATTTGATCTTGACCTGCTGTGAATTATCTTTGACAATTCTGTTACTTACAATGCCACCTTCCTAAAGATTGTAGAATGGTTTAAGCAGAAGGAAAAGAACATATCCTACCCACTAAAACCCTTATAATGACCCTGTCAACTCTGAGCTTGTCAAGTATCTTCTGATTATTAATGTTATTATATAACTTATCCTCTACCTATATTTCCTCCTGCTTGCCCAGCAAGCACTGCTAGATGCAGGCAGTTTTGGCTTGGCCAAGACAAGCAACTCACACCTGGAAATAGCAAGGATAGCAGCAAGTGACAGCATTTCCACAGATTGCAAAGTAGGTAGGATTGCAGAGACTCTGCTTTGGACAGAGCAGAAAAACTAGAAAATGTCAGTGTGAACTGCAAACAGGCATTATAATACTTCATTAGCATGCACTGACTTACATCGTATCTTATTTACATCTCAATGTGACTTAACTTGTTTAAGCTTATTAGCAGCCATCACACATTAGTGGAAGTGGCCTCTATGAATTTGGGCTTAGTTGAGCTCATTCGTGGACAGTGCAAATAACCATAATGTGTCTACATAATGACTATGAACACCTCCTTCAATCAAGACCCATCTGCATCTGTTTTATTTTTTTTGCTGGGGAATTATCTCGTCTGCTTCTTCTACAAACAGGCCATTCATTCTGTCAGAACTGGCTTCAAGCCAAAAAAACATCATCTAGCAACTGGAATTTTTTTATAATTTAATTTAAGGGCAGATGAACTTGGATGATGACACCTGCTCTACTGGCAGAAAGCTAAGTATAAAGTATTGCTTTACATGTGCATATGACTCTTGAGTGTCTACCCAATATTGCAACACACATGATGGGATTGTTACCATCTAGTTTCTGCTTGACAGGGTCCTATTTGCAACTAAAGCCCACACCCTCCAGTTCCTACTAGACATGATTGTGGTAGTAACTAAAGCCCACACCCTCCATTTTTTACAAGATATGGTCATGGTAGTAACTAAAACTCCACCCTCCGAAAGAGAATTGGAACTGGATTTGAAACCTATAGATCTTACAGTGAAAAATGTATACATGAAAACTTAAAACAAATTGTGAGAATCACTAATGTAAAAGTGGCTAATAAGAAACAAAAAGAAAAATTACCTTTAAAAATAGTGCACCATCTAGAGTCTGTGCTTCTGCTGACAGCTCCATTCCTGGATGAGTTTAGGTTAAAACACTCAGCATATTTTTGGGAGAAACCCCCCCAGAGACACGGGAGAATATGCAAACTCCAGACAGGCATTGGCCGAAGGTCAGGATCAAACCTTGCAGCTTGTGTGTGAGAGACAAACACCTTAACCATCATGCAGCTGTGTACCTGCAACTAAGACATTGGACATTTTACATACATTTTAAACATGACAATAGTTTCTGTGTGAATCAAACAAAAAAGTCCATAAAATTCTGCATAGAAGCTTGTGTCTAATAATATTCAAAAGGAAGTACAGAATAAAAAAAATGTTGACATTAAAGAAATCACTAAGTCAATGTTCTCCTGTCAAGCAGATTTAATGCATATTTTGTGGGAACGTAAATATGTCAAACATAAATGGAAAAACTTGGAGAATAAGATTAACATCCTGGGCTATAACAAGACAATTATCACTAAAAGTATCGCCTTGCTTCATATTCCTCCATTTAATAAATGCTGCAAAATACTTCTAAACTTGTTTAAATATTTTTGCTGATTAAGTTATATATCACGCAAAACTGGCTTGAAAGCAGAAATAATCATGGGATGGATTTAAAAAGGTAGCCACAAAACATAGCAAAGCTTTTAAAATATATATATTTTTTTCAGAAACAGAGAATCTTCCTTCTTAGTTGAGTGTTGGTCGAAGGTTTTGGGTATCCTCTCATGACAACTATATTGGATATACATAGACCCTATTAATATCTTACAAGCAAATATATCCATAGACACGTCCTTTAGTTTTTCCTTAGATGCTATGAACTATGTAAAATATATGCATGTATTTATGTTATTCCTCCTGCTGTTTCTATTTTTTCTCCTGTTGATATTTACTTCATCTTTGATTAACAGAAGATATTTTACTAAACAGCAACTTTAGGTACTATCTCAGTGTAATAATACATTGCCATTCATTATAAATAGCTTTTTTCTAATTTAGTGTTGGTGTTTGTATTTATGCTTCTCTTATGGACAGAAATACTACTCATCAAATATTATATTTTTTTGCTTGTGTTTTCTGGAAATATTAAATGATAAAATAAAAAGTTTTGGAAAAAAAATTAATAGTTCATTGAAAGAAGTAAAAATGCTTTACAGTTCCACATTAAGGGGAGAAAGGCATTACTTTTGGAATAAGTCTTCAAATGAAAATTAAATTAATTAATTTCTTTGTCCATAACCTCACCATTTTGGGAATGAAACCATTTAGAAACAATTCTATCTCATTAGACTAATGCAGAGGAGAGGAGTTAGATCTGTATAGAAGATAAAAATATGATCAAAATCTTTTGATTTTTTAATTGCTGGTTTGATGAAGCGAGATACTGCCAGCACAGCTAGCTGGAATTTTGTAAATAATAATAATATGTTATTGGTGAATAACAACATGATTTATATAAGATGCTTGTGTTACAAATGTATTAGAACTGTATGTCATGTGTATATCAAAGTGGTTTGTACAGATGTGTGTTGAAAATGTATTTTATAAAGTGTTTAGGTTCATAGGTAGGTACTAGGCTATCTGCCCGAGGGCATTTTTAAGCCTAGCCAGAGTGTGTCGGCTTTCACCACCCCATTGATTAATTAACTGAGGCTCTGTCAAGCAGAGCCAATGAAGTGATCCCAGGGGTGTATTTTCTGTTACCCATCCCCTCGTCAAGGCTTCTCTTGAAGAGTGTTAGTGAGAGGCTCTGCCTAATGTAGTTAGGAATTTTGTTCCAAAGCATGGGGGAGTCTCTGTGACAGAAATCTATTCCTCCAGCATGTTCTATTTATTGTTGTGGTGAGGTTTAGCTCACTAGAGCGTGTGGCTCGCAGTGACTTGGATTTCTTTAGGTGGAGCATGTCCATCAATTCTGAGTTGGACATGGCTTTGTAAGTCAGGCAGAGATCACCTCTGAGTAAGTGATATGCCACTGAATACAGCTGGAGTTTTTTCAGTCAGGCTGCATAGGAAATATGTTTGAGGCCAGTAATCCTCTTGGTGAGGTGCTTTTGTGGTCTTTCCAACTGTTGGAAGTGTCTTGTGAGGTACATCCCAAATCAGGCATTGTACTCTATGATGGGTCTGATGAGTGAAGAGTAGAGGGGCACTATAACCTCTTTATTTCTAGATGCAACCCCCTTAGTAATTAGATGGGCCACATAGAAGGATTTTCTAACTACTTTGGCAATATGATTGTCAAAGGAGAGATAACTATCTACCTGGGTCCCCAGATCTCTTATTACCTCTTCTGTATTAAGGGGGCTGCCACCTATGTGGTAATTTGTGGGTGATTTGTTTTTCCCAAATGGGATGACTATGCATTTTTTGGCATTTAGCTTGAGGCCATGACTTTGACACCAGGTGTCTGTCTCAGTAAGACCTTTTTGGAGGATGTCCATGTCAGCAGAGAGTCAAATATGGCTCCCAGTTTGCAGTCATCGATGAACTTAGTTAGCCATAGTCCTCCTGATTTTGCCTGTACTTCTGAGAAATATATGCCATACAGTAGGGGTCCCAGAACCGAGCCTTGCGGGACACCACTTGTGACTGGTTTAGAGTCGGACCTGGAGCCCACTATTCTTACCATGTGAGTTCTGTCTGTAAGCCAGTTGGCAACCCATCTTGTGACATAGGGGTTTATGTTCAGGTTGATGAGTTTTTCTATAATACGCGAGTGAGGAATGGTGTCGAACGCCTTGGCGAGATCAAAGTAGGCTGTGTGAACCACCTTTCCCTCGTCTATGGCCTTGGTGACTGTCTCGAAGAAGTCAACCAGGTTTAGTAGGCATGATCTGCCCTTAACAAAGCTGAACTGGGTCAGGTCAAGTGTTTGGATGTTCCCAATGTCTTTGTTAATGAGTTCCGTGATGATGCGCTCCATAGCCTTGCAGACCAGACTAGTCAAGCTTATGGGGCGATAGTTATCAGAGTCAGTTGTGGCCCCTCCTTTGTGGAGTGGAATAACCATTGCTGTGCACCATTCTATGGGCATGAAGCTTGTGGAGAGGCTGAGGTTGAACAGCGTGTTTAGGTGGGGGGTTAGTTCGTTCTGTAGTTCGTGCAAGATGCAGCCTGGGACACCATCTGGCCCCACTGATGCTGTGTTTTTGGCTTTTGAAAGGGCTGTTTTCACCTGTGCTTCTGTAATTTCCAGGACACTACACTTTCCCAGTATTGTTGTGGGCCCTTTTGAAGGTGAGAGGAAGGTGATGTTTGCACTGAATCTATCTGCCAGGATGTTGGCAATATCAGTAGGTTCAGTATATCTTGTGCTATTTTGCACTAACTCAGAGCATATCTGCGAGTTGCCACATAGATTCTTGACATAGCTAAAGAAGGCTTTGTGGTTATCTTTCGAATCCTTGGCTATTTTTCTTTTGTAGTTAGCCTTGGATGATTTTATGAGGGACCTTAGTTTCTTACTGATACTGAACAGGGATGTCTTTATTTCCTTCTTGGGAGTTGCATTTTTTCTGAACTAGTTTCCTCCTTCTGTTGTATAACCTGTTTATGGCAGGGGTCCACCAGACTGGTTTCCTTCTCTTAGGGGAGTGAGTCTTGGTCTTGCTAGGGATGGCACGATCCATGCATCCTTGTAGGTGCTCATAGAGTGCAATCGTAAAGGATTCTGCATCTTGGGCAGTGTTATCCTTTAGCGTGGGGGCTGTGAAATTTACCACCTCTGCTTTAAGTAAGGTGAAGTTTGCTTTAGAAAAGTTTTTCACTGTTGTTTCCTTGGTTGGGGGTGGTGGTGGGGTGTGGACATCCAGGGTGATTAGTTTATGGTCTGATCTAACCAGTGATGGGTTGACCTCCGGTACGGAACACCTGTCGCCCATGTTGATGATGACCATATGTTGTGACCTCTGGCAGGGGAGTTTACCAGCTGATCCAGAGCATTTGAGTTGATAAATTCCAGGAAGCGCTGAGCCTGGGAGTTTGTACTCAGGTAGTTTTCCCAGTCATTGGTAGGGTAATTGAAATCGCCCAAAATCAGGGTGTTCGGTAGGACCTTCATGTTTTCCAGTGTCTCCAGAAAGGCGGAGTGGTGGTCCTGGGTCATGGAGGGTGATCTGTAGCAGGCCACAATTTGCATTGCAGATTTGCCCAATGTTAGTTGCACTTAGATGATCTCAGAGGTATCATGCTGCATCACTAACCTGGAGGTTAGTGAGTATCCTTGATGAATATGGATACACCCCCTCCTTTTGTGTTTCAGTCTGTGTTCTGTGGCCGAAATGTGTGATATGAGTTGTAGCCAAGCAGTGCTGGAGTGCTCTTTGGAGCCTTGAACCAGGTTTCAGTTACTGCACAGATGTTGATGTTCTCCATACTTGGGAGTGCTTCGAGCGCATGCATTTTGAGATTTAAACTCCTGGCGTTGAGTAGCATAACCCTCATTTTTTTACTTGTGCTGTTTACGGTGGTGGGTTTGAATTTTGAGCCTTGCCTAAAAAAGGCACTATGGGGGCAGCAAGAGCCTTGGCCAGTATTCGAAAGCCAAGGGGTGACAGGTGCAAGCCGGCTCTTGTGAAGCAATGCGGCTTGCTGAGCATGTCATCCCAGGCTGACAGACACTGGATCCCCTTTGAATGACACCAATAGCTTAGCCAATTGTTGGAATTGATAATTTTTTCTTTATACTGAGGTATCATTCTTGGTGAGGGCCGGATGCTACTCAGGGTCAGGTTCATACCCGCCTGGGCTACATGATCTGAGAGCTCTTCCATGTCAGTTTTCATGTAGTCCAGGGAGGTACATTTCAGGTCATTCACACCAACATGAACAATGACAGAGTCTTTCTAGAGTGACCTGAGTGCTTGTGTTATGTGTTGGATTCTGGCTCCCAATAGGCAGCTAACAGTAACCTTCTCCTTGTCCAGCCTAGTGATTGGGGTGTCAGTGTTCCTGACTTTTGAGTCACCTATTACTAGTGTGTTAGGTATGTTATTTTGCCTTAAGGGCTGTGATTGTGCGGCACATTGATTTTGTGTTTTATGTGTTGTCTGGTTTGTGACGGGAGGTGCAGGTTTTGTGGCTGCTTGCTTTGGAGCTCTCTGATGCTTTTGCAAGTTTTTATTTAGAGCCTCCGAGTATGATTTTGTGTATTTATGTGTATTTTTTGCCAGTGCTGGTTTAGTAGGTCTATGTGAGGCTGGAGGTGTGGTGCAAGTGTTAACTTTCTCCTCATGACTGTCTGTTCCAGTCTTGGGTGTAGACACCTCAGCCTTCAGTTTGGCTGTATAATTGCATCTCTCACATATGTTAGTGTTTTGTGGTAGGAGGAGAGGGCTGTCTGTGTACATGAGGCAGTTGTAACATTGCCTCAGGATACCCAGATTCACCAGTTGGACTGGAGCGTACAACTGAAGCTGCCCTTTGGTCATGCCTGAATAGTAGGGTGAGCTGCTTAGTTGCTTGGTTGGTGAGGGGTGGATAAAGATCCTTGCCCTGCTGGGCAGTCAAGTGTCGGGGTATATTAGTGCTTGTTATTAGGTCAGAGCAAGTGCTGGACTGTAGGATGCTTTTTGAGTGCTTAGGTTGAGATTTAGACTAGTTTCAAGTAAAAAAGTGAAGAGGAGACTTAGTGGAGCTGGGAATAATTTAACCCTAGCTAGCCAGTGCTGCCCGGTGCACAAAACCGTGCAAACACGGTTGTTAAACTACTAACTTCTGGGCTGGAACCATTCCTCCAGGGACAGATGGCTGCTCAAAGTTCCCCTCTCTCACAGGTGAACAGAGAAACTTCCCTCTATCCAAGTAAGGTATGGGCAACTCAGAAACTTGGAATACAGCCCTGAATTCAGCACTAGCCTGAAAACTGGACTATACTAGCTTAGAAAGGCGAGAAACAAGACATTTTTTTTTTGAAAAGCTAAGGCAAAAACAGTAAAAAGTATACTTAAAACAGCTTTAAATGACTACAAGTGATCAGAAAAGGCTATCGCACTTTAGTGTGTAGCCTACAACAGTTAAACAATTTATTTAAACAAAAAAACAACTTTTTAAAAGTGCAGGCAGTCAAATAAGTACAATATGTGAAAAAAACAAGCTTTTAAATCACAATAAGTGCTGGAAAAATCAGCGTTTAGGTGGACAACAGTTAAGTACAGCAAGAAAATACAGAAAACTGATACTCAATCACTCCAAAGTCTCTCTTTTAAGCTAGAAGGCTTGTATCAGTTTAAGGCTTTTTAGTGCTTTCCAGTAGGTTAGTTACAGGAAAGATGGGAAACAAGTGCAGATGAGGTCTTTTAAACCAGAAAGTTGAAAGAGATGGACAACTTCCTGAATGATCAATAAACTACAATTCCTGGGCCAAGGACCACTCCTCTTGTGGTAGACAGGCTACCTAGTACTTACCACTCCTACTGATAAGCTAGAACGCTGCACTCCAATACAAAACTTGGGGGGCTCAGAAGCTTACAAACAGTCCTGGATACAGAAAATCTGTACCTGGACTAGACTAGTTACGGGAAAGGTGGGGATCAAATGCAAACATGGGCTTTAAAACCAGAAAATTGATAGAGATGGAAAAAACTGCCCAAAAGGCCAATAAACTACAATTTCTGGGCCAGAACCGTTCCTCTTGTGGTAGATAGGTTACCTAGTGCTTACCACTCCCACTGATAAGCTAGAAGGCTTCCCTCCAACACAGAAAGGCTTGCGGGGCTCAGAAGCTTACCAACAGTCCTGGATGCAGCAACTCTGTATCTGGACTAGGCTAGTAACAGGAAAGGTGGGAAACAGTGCAAGTGCGGCTTTTAAACCAGAAAGTTGAAAGAGATGAGGAAAAACTGCCCAAACAGCCAATAAACTATAATTTCTAGGCCAGAGACTTCTCCTCCTGTGGTAGATAGGCTACCTAGTGCTTACCACTCCCACTGATAAGCTAGAAGGCTTCCCTCCAACACAGAAAGGCTTGGGGGCTCAGAAGCTTACAAACAGTCCTGGATACAGAAAGTGTGTATCTGGACTAGACAAGTTGCAGGAAAGGCAGAAAGCAAGCTAGGAATTTTTTTTTTTTACAGACAAGCAGCTAAAACAGCAGTAAATACAATTCAAATGCAGTGTAGGTTAGCACACGTGTATCAATATTACGGCAAATAGAGTTTAATAAAATGCAATTAAATTAACAAATGACTAAAAAACAAATGCATAAGGTATTAAATTAGAAGGCTACTAGCAAGCAGTAATAAGTAACACCACACAGAACAGCAACTAAGACAGTTACAGTAAGAGCAGCTGAATATATATATATATATATATATATATATATATATATATATATATTTTTTTTTTTTTTTGTGTGTACTTGAAATGCATCCACAAAGTGTTCTACTGGAGAGAACACAAATCTACATGCACTGTTGTGACTGTTTAAATATATATATTTTAACAGGAGGTTAACTTCAGTTCAGCAAACTTCAGAAAAATAGCTGAACTTAAATTACTTTATCGGCTATGCAATAAAAGGCAATAAAGTTTCAGTTTTCAATGCAGCTGGAGACACAGAGTCTGTGCTAAGAAGTTTTCTATATTGTCTTTAGGTTGAACTAATTACTAGTCTTGAAAGCATGTCTGACACCCCACCACTGGCCCAGTAATCAAGGAGCCTCAATCCTCACCACTAACACCAGTGGGGGACGTACACTGGGAGAATGACAAGTATGTACACACACTGTATTTCCAGATACAGCTCTCTGCATCAAGTACAATTTCCCTTAAGAGCAGACAGAGACCATAGTCAATCCGGGCTGGTTTCTCTCTCTTTCTCCAGATCTCTAATAAGACTCCACACTAGCACAGCTATAGAGTTGAGATCTCAGCTGTGTGGCCAAGCCTAAACCTTCAGCACCCTCTCTGTCCAACCAGTGCTTCGTGTCCCTGCCCAAGTAGCACACACACTCTGAGGTTTGATTTGTACACACACACACACACACACACACACACACACACACACACACACACACACACACACACACACACCTGGGAAAGGCTGGCACAGGATTACTAGCTATGCTCCTTTTGCCCAGACCATGAGGTAGTTATCACTCTCACCATCCACTTCCTTAGGTACTTTAAGGCCCTTAAACAAGGGTGTCCGATCTTACTCTGTAATGTTATTATCAATACAAATGGTAGCTTAACCAAGAGCAAGGCTACTAGGAGTGGCCCAGAGTGTCACCAAATAAATACTGTATGCAAGTACTCTCAGATCTTAAATATGTCTCACAAATATCAGCATCAATGAAATGTTTAAATATATTTAATAATAAATAATAATAGAACAAGACAATACAGTTACATCAGAGTTCAAAATCACAGGAAATATTTAAAACAACATTGCAGGACAGTTTCAAATAAAGAAAACATCTAAATTAAGCTTTGCTATATTCCTGACTATATCTAAAAGAATTACTATACCCTAGTCAACTTACTTACTGAGCAACAAGCAAGGTAGATGTGGTGAATGGGTCTCCAAATGATGCTGTCAGGTCAATGCAAAATATAAAATGTTCAGTCTCTCTCAGAGAGTTCTTAAATTGATATCTCACATATTGCTACTAGGATAGCTTGCAGAATGACATCATTTCTTGTCATCTGACTTCAGTTTCCAATTAGAAAAACAACCATTGACGCAACTGGTAGCATTTAGCATCTACCTGTGAAAATACATAAACAAGGACTTTTCTAAGATCTAAGGCAGATCCTGGAAACCATATAACAATAAAAATTTCCAAGACAATACAAAAAACATCTAGTTCTAGACATTGTGTCTGTTACTGCACTGAAACTGAAAGATAGGATCATTGTATTACTTGGTCATAAAGTATTTTACATTTTCAGCTATTTTTCTGAAATTAACTTCTTATGTTGCAGTTTCCATTTTAAAATATATCCATCTAAACATTTGCAATATTCTAGATACATTTCTGTTCTATTCCAATAGAGTAGACAGTGGTTACACTTTTAAGCTCAGTACTGTAAAAACCCTAATCAACACACACTTTTGTACCAGCAGCTTGATATACACAATAACATGCAGTTCTAATACATTTATAACACAAGCATATGAATCATGCTGATATTCACAAATGACATATAATTATTTACAAATTTCCAGGTAGCTGGGCTGGCAGTATTTCCTTTTGTGACATTTCTCCCCTTAGAAGACTCAGGCTAATTTTTCAAGTGACTCTTGACAAACACTGCTTGAGAGGGTTGAGCCTATCTGAGAATACCTTAACCCATTCCCTGTCTTGAGATTCCAGCTGCCTTGGCATTGCTGACCCTAGTACAGTACTGCACACTCCTATAATATGCCTGCAATCCTAGGCTCCACCATAGTTATTTGGGATTTTGCTGACTGGCTCCCTGTAGCCAGAGATCATCCTTAGACTCCTCCTGCCTTCCACTGCAAATACTTAACAAAAAGGCCTCTTTGTCATGGTAAGGTTTCATCATGTTAACATCCTACAATTTATGCCCCTGTCCCCTGCTTAGCAGTTCTACCATGTAGTTAACATCACTGACCTTCCTTGGCACCTTGAAGGGTCCCTCCCAAGCTGCCTACAGCTTGTTGTGTCTGACAGGAACGAGAACCATAACTCGCTGTCATACAGCATACTGTCTAGCTTGAGCATTCCTGTTATACCATACCTTTGTATGCTGTTGGTTGTCTGCCAGGTCCTTTTGGACCAAGTCCGTGAGTTTGCTGAGCTTTGTTCTGAGGTTTAGGGCATATGCCACAACATACTCCTTATGGGATTCACACTCACCCTCCCACTCATCAAGAATCAAATCTAGAGGTTCCCTCACCCTATGCCCATACAGTAAATCAAAGGGTGAAAAACCTGTGGATTCCTGGGGCATCTCCCTGTAAACAAACAACAGATGGGGCAAATATTTGTCCCACTCCTTCTTAAACTGGTCTGCAGATGCCCATAGCATGCATGGTCTTTAGTGTAGAATTTAATCTCTCAAACAGACCATTAGGCTGGGGATAGTAGGGGGTGGTCTTTAGGTGCTTCACTCTGCAGTGCTTCCACAGACAAGCCAGCAGGTCTGACATGAAATTGACACCTCGGTCAGTCAGTATTTCTTTGGAAAGCATACCCTGCTGAAAATCTCTAACAAAACATTTGCCACCTTTTCTGCCTCAATGGAGGACAGAGCCACTGCCTTGGGGTATCTGGTAGCTTAATCTACTACTACTACTAAGATATACTTCTTCCCTGTGGAACTTGGGGTACTCAGAGACCCCAAAATATCCATAGCTACCGTCTGAAATGGCTCCTCAATCACAGGCAAAGGTATCAAAGGAGCTTTCACCTTGTCTCCTGCCTTGCCTACCTTTTGGCTCTGCTCACAGGTACCCTGATACATCTCTGAAAATCCCAGACCAATAAAAGTGCTGCCTAATATGTCATTTAGTACGCTTTTTGCCCATATGACCTACAAAGGGAATGTCATGGGCTATGGCTAGAAGTGCCAGATGATAGGCTCTGTGCACTACGAACTGCTGTATTGTCTCACCCTCTAGCTTTCCATCAGAGGTCTACTCTCTATACAGTAAACCTTTGTCCCAGTATACAGATTCTCCCTACCCTTGTGAATTAGGTGCCTCACTGGCTACCTCCCTCATGTCTTGTAATGTAGGGTCTGAAAGGTGAGCCTGTCTCAACTCTCTCTCTCTTTGTAACCCTTCCCAGCTCCCCTTCCACAAGGAGTCTGTTATTCTTGGACATTGGCTCCTCACTGTCAGCCTGGGTGCTACTACTCACTTCTGCCCTTGCAGTCACTCTGTCCAGGGAAGCATCAGTACACACAAGCAGCTGTGGCTCACCTTCAGTCTCACTGCTACAGGGTAGCTCCTTCCCTGAAGTAACCACCAAACCAGTCCTGGCTACAAGCCTGCAGTCTGTCTGGGTCCCCCCCAGTCTAGCAGACCCACATGCCTGTCTCCAAGCCTGACTGTGTGTAACTGCATGCACACAAGGCACTGTATTATCAAAATATTCCCTATCAGGACATCTGCAGGGATATCCACAAACACATGTACTTGCTTGCTTCCTTTTCCACCCTGCCAATCAAGGTGACCCCTAACCAAAGATATTTGGAATTAGGTCCCTTGGAAATCTTTGACTGGAGTAGACTACCCAAGCAAGTAGTGCTCCTGTTTAACCATTGCAGGCTTCACAATGCTTAGGCCAGAGGCTGTGTCTCTCTTAGCAGTTGCCTGTTTCCCTTTACTAAGATAGGATATAACCTCTTGTGGTAGTTTGGTACCCTTGTTGTCTCCAGAAAGCTTACTGCTGGCATTTTGTCATTCTCACTTATTGGTTCTCCCACCTTTTGTTCCCCACATTGCCTCTGTGGACATCTGTATGCTACAGACCCACAGGTTGCATTTAAAACATTTAGGCCTTGGTCCTGGCCATGCACTTGAACTAGTGGTGTCCCCTGTTACTTGCTGACTCTGTTGTGATGGTTTAGGCTGCCCATCATGGATTCCCTTAGACTCATGTGCAGCACTGCATATCCCTTTCCTGTGCAGTGATGCCCTGCTTGCAAGGTATGGGTCTCGCTTTTCCCCAACTCATCTGCGGTATTGCATAGCCTATCTGCTAACCAGATTATCATGTCCTCAGGCAAAGTGATAAGGGCTTGTTCCTTCATCAAAAGGTCAGCCAGTCCTTCAAAAGTGGTGACCTGAATGACCTATGAAAATAAGTGCTTAACTCAGCAAAAATTTCACACACACTTTCATCTGCCTTGCGTCTATGCTCACAAAACTTTTTCTCTGTAATCTTCAGGTGTTAAGTTAAAACACTCTAACAAACAATTTATAACTGTATTATAATTTAAACAATCAGTATCAGACAATTTAGAAATAGTAGTTATAGCTTTAACATGGAGTAAGGGGGTCAAGAACTGTAACCAGAGCCCTTGGTCAACATTATACTGTTTACATACCCTTTCAAATATATGAATAAAACTATCAAAATTATCACTGTTTGTAAAGTGTGGAAGAAATTTACTGACATTTGTTGCTTTTGGGGTTCAGTTACTCCCTTCTCCATTATCTCCATGAGCCTGGCGAAGAGTCAGCATCTCCTTTTCATGTTGCCTTTGCCTTTCATTCTCTTCATCTTCCAGACATCTCAGTCTCTCTTCTGATTCTAATTCCATTTGTTTCTCCTGCTACAGTCTCTCTCCTGATTTTATTTCCAAATGTTTGGCATCCAGTTCAAGTCTCTTTAACTCCAGATGGATTTTTAAGTCCTCTGTGGAAAGGTTGAACTGTCCACTTTCTGGGAGTTGTACATCTCCAAAGCCAGCCTGGTTGTCCTCCTGGTTGCTGGTTTGCAATGCAGCTGTGGCTAAGGCTGCAATCATTTCTGCTTTATTCAGGTTGGCATGCACCAGTCCTTTGGCTTGGCACATCTCGGCCAACTGGCTCCTTCTTGGCTTGCCATATTCCCCTGCTGACAACCTTACCTGCTCTGCCTGACTAACTAAGCTAACAAAAAATAAATAAAACTATTATGATGTGAGACTCTGAATGTTCACTGTGTGGCTGGTTGAGAGAACAAACACCTTCTTCAGTGACCACTGTTTGCAGGCTACAGGAATTCAATATCCACACCACTGAATCCTAATATGTGGATATCCCACCACTGCCAGCAATATAATGTGAAACCCTACCACTGGCCCAGTAATCAAGGAGCCTCAGTCCTCATCACAGGAACCAGATCTCTGTATCAAGTGCAATTTCCCTTAAAAGCACACAGAGACCACAGTCAGCCCAGGGAATAAGGCTCCCCAATGGCACAGCTATAGAGTTGAGATCTCAGCTGAGTGAGCAAGCCTAGACCTCCAGTACCCTCTCTGTCCAATCAGTGCTTTGTGTCCCTGCCCAAGTAGCTGAAACACACATTCTTTGAAATTTGATTTACACACACATATCTGGGAAAGGCTGGCACAGGTTTAAAATATATGCCTCCTTCTGCCCAGACTATAAGGTAGGTTTTCATAGTTTCATAGTTTCATAGTATAGTACTAGGCTATCTGCCCTGGGGCATTTGTAAGCCTAGCCATAGTGATGTGGCTTTTGCCACCCCATGAAATGGTACAAAAATGTACAGAATAAATTTAGAATACTGTGCCTCTGTCTAGTAGTGACACAATGAAGGTACCCTTATATAATAGAATTAGTTTACTGTGCCCCTGTCTAGCAGTGACACAGATGTGACCCCTGGGGTAAACTTACACTCTCCCATCCACTCATTAAGATCTCTCTTGAAGAGAGTCAGTGAGGGGCTCTGCCTAATACGAACTGGGATCTTGTTCCAAAGCATGGGAAGCCTCTGAGTTATGAATCTATCCCTCCAGCATGTCCTATTCATACTTGTGCCGAGGTTTAAGTCTTTAGCTCTCGTGGTCCTGATGGATTTGGATTTTTTGAGGTGGAGCATGTCCATCAGATCCTGATTGGACATGGCCTTGTACGTCAGGCAGAGATCACTTCTGAGCAGGCGGTATGCTACTGAATAGAGCTGAAGTTTCTTTGTCTGGCAGAATAAGACATATGTTGGAGACCCTTGATCCTCTTGGTGAGGTACTTTTGTGGTCTCTCCAGCTGTTGCAAATGCCGGGTGAGGTACATACCAAATGGGGCATTGTACTCAATCATGGGTCTGATGAGGGAGGAGTATAGGGGTACAATGACATCCTTGGATCTGGATGTGAATCCCTTCATGATGAGGTGTGCAAGGTAGAATGTTTTTCTAACCACTTTGGCAATGTGGGTGTCAAATGAGAGGTCGCTGTCGACTTGGGTCCCTAGGTCTCTGATTACTTTTTCCGCACTCAGTGGGTTGCTGTCTATGTGATAATTTGTGCGTACTTTGTTTTTCCCAAAGGGATGACTATACATTTTTGGCATTTAGTTTAAGGCCGTCCCTCCGGCACCAGTAGTCCGCTTCTGTGAGGCCTTTTTGTAGGATGTATGTGTCCGCTGGTGTATCGACTATGGCGCCTAGTTTGCAGTCATCTGCGAACTTTGTCAGCTACAACCCTCCCATGTTTGCTTTAACATCTGAGAAATAAATGCTGAACAAGAGGGGTCCCAGGACAGATCCCTGTGGGACACCACTTGTGACTGGCTTTGAGTCTGACATTGCTCCGGCAATTTTAACTTTATGGGTTCTGTCCTTTAGCCAGTTTGCAACCCATCTAGTGACATAAGGGTTTACGTTTAAGCTGTTGAGCTTATCTATGATGCCTGAGTGGGGTATTGTGTGGAAGACCTTAGCCAAGTCCAGGTAGGCTGTATGGACTGCTTTGCCCTCATCAATGGCTCTAGTGACTGTTTCAAAAAAGTCAACCAGGTTCAAAAGGCAGGATCTGCCTTTTACAAAGCCGAACTGGGTGGGGTCAAGTGTCTGCAGGTCACCTATGTCTCTGTTTATGAGTTACATAATGATTCTTTCCATAGCTTTGCAGACCAGGCTGGTTAAGCTTATGGGGCAGTAGTTCCCAGGGTCTGTAGAGGTACCCCCTTTGTGGAGTGGGACCACTGTTGCTGTACGCCAGTGTTCAGGTACATATCCTGAAGTAAGGCTAAGGTTAAATAGCATTTTTATGTGTGGGTTTAGCTCCTCTTGGAGTTCACGTAACATGCAACCTGGGATACCGTCAGGTCCCATTGATGCTGTGTTTTTAGCTTTGTTTAGGGCGGTTCTCACTGGGAGGAGGAGAGGGTTGTCTGTGTACATGAGACAATTGTAGCATTGTCTCAAGATACCCAGATTGACCAGCTGAACTGGAGAGGACGCCAGTAATCTACCACTCGACATGCTAGAACAGTATAAGGGAGTGCTGTACCTTTAAGGGAAGTGGATATTCACAGGGGTGGTAGGTAAATGTAGTGCTTTACTTAGTACGAGAGTGCTTACTTAGTAGAGAAGTATTGAGAACAAGTGCTAGGCTTATATTATAGTGAGTAGTCTGATTATACTAAGAGTAGAGCTTCCTTAAGGGAAAATTTGAAGAGCAGACTTGGCGGAGCCAGAAGAAGTTTAACCTTGTTTAACCGGTGCTGCGCTATGCGCACAACTGGGCAAAGCCGTGCAAACGCGGATTTTAAACAGTGAACTACAAAAGAGTTAGAAATGGTCCAAAACAACCAATTACTACAGCTTCTTGTGCTGAGGTCACTTCCTCCAGGGACAGGTAGGCTGCTCAAGGCTCCCCACTCCCACTGGTGAGCAAAGAAACTTCCTTCTATCCAAGTAAGGTAATGGACAATACAGGAACTACACCACAGCCCAGAATACAGCAATGCCTGTAAACTGGTCTAAACAGTCGAGGAGAGGCAGGAAAACAAGGATAATGTTTTTGTTTTTTGTTTTTTTGATAGAAACACACAGAAAATGCAGAAACAGTGATAAATCAGTTACACAGGCTAGCACACTTTAGTGGGCAGCCTCAACAGTTAAATTAAACAACAAACAAACAAACTTTCGATCAAATTCGACTAAAAAGTAACTTTAAGTGCAGATTTTAAAATAATGCAGCAAACAGTTAAAAAAACAGTTCAAGCTAGTTCAGGGTAAGCTACAGAAGCTATTCCAAGTGAAAAAAAGCAAAGATACTTAAATCCAGAAATTAGTCGCTTTTCTGAGTTCTCTGTAGCTAAGACCACTCTGCAGGACCACAAGGAGCTTGTCTGAGCAGTATAGTCAGAAAAAAACGCCCAGAGGTGGATTTTAAACAGGGAACTACAAAAGAGCTAGAAATGGTCCAAAACAACCAATTACTACAGCTTCTTGTGCTGAGGTCACTTCCTACAGGGACAGGTAGGCTGCTCAAGGCTCCCCACTCCCACTGGTGAGCAAAGAAACTTCCTTCTATCCAAGTAAGGTAGTGGACAACACAGGAACTACACCATAGCCCAGAATACAGCAATGCCTGTAAACTGGTCTAAACTAGTCAAGGAGAGGCGGGAAAACAAGGCTAATTTTTTTGCTTTTTTGTTTTTTTGATAGAAACACACAGAAAATGCAGAAACAGTGATAAATCAGTTACACAGGCTAGCACACTTTAGTGGGCAGCCTCAAAAGTTAAATTAAACAACAAACACACAAACTTTCGATCACATTCGACTAAAAAGTAACTTTAAGTGCAGATTTTAAAATAATGCAGCAAACAGTTAAAAAAACAGTTCAAGCCAGTTCAGGGTAAGCTACAGAAGCTATTCCAAGTGAAAAAAAAGCAAAGATACTTAAATCCAGAAAGTAGTCGCTTTTCTGAGTTCTCTGTAGCTAAGACCACTCTGCAGGACCACAAGGAGCTTGTCTGAGCAGTATAGCCAGAAAAAAACACCCAGAGGCGGATTTTAAACAGGGAACTACAAAAGAGCTAGAAATGGTCCAAAACAACCAATTACTACCACCAGTCACTCCTTATAATTTACTTTAAGGCCCTTAACAAAGGGTGCTCAATCTTACCATGTAATACTAGTATTAATACAAATGGTAGTTTGACCAAGAGCAAAGCTATTAGGAGTGGCCCACAACATTTCACCAAATAAATATGCAAGTACTCTCAATACTTAAGTATATCTGCAGGGATCAGCCACAATGAAAGGTTTAAATATATGTAATAATACATAATAAAAGAACAAGGAAATACTAAATATATGTTCACAGTGACATCAGAGTTCTAAATCACAAGAAATATGTAAAACAACATTGCAGGACAGTCTCAAATAAATAAAGAAAACTATCTAAACCAAGTTTCAGTATATTCCTGACTGAATTAAAGAGAATTATACTATAACTTATATATAATAACTTACTAACATAGCAAGGTAAATGTGTATTGAATGGATCTTGTTGTTGTTGTGACATCCAAGACAGAATACAGAATGCTCTGTCTCACTCAGAGATTTCTCATATTAATATCTCAAATATTACTGCTGGGAAAGCTTGCAGAATGACATCACTTTCTGTCATCTGACTCTAGTTCTCAAGTGAAACCCCACTGCTGAAAGCTGACAGTATTTAGCATCTGTCTGTGAAAAGACATAGACCTCAGTTCCTTGGCAGATGCTGCAAGTTGTAAAACAATTGCATTCCTTCATGCTGTCACGAAAGGAGATACTGCCAGCCCAGATATCTGGAATTTTGTAAATAATTATATGTCATTTGTGAATATCAACTTGATTCATATGCTTGTGTTACAAATGTATTAGAACTGTATGTTATGTGTATATCAAACTTCTGGTACAAAACTGTGTATTGAACAAGGTTTGTATAGTACCGAGCTTAAACATGTAACCACAGTGTACCCCATTGGAATAGAACAGAAATGTGTCTACACTGTTGTAACTGTTTAGGTGTATATACTTTAACAATAGAAGCTGCAACACAAGAAGTTAATTTCAGAAAAATAAATGACATTTTAAATTACTTTATGACCATGTAATAAGAGGATGTTATCTTTCACTTTCAGTGCAGTAACAGACAAAATGTCTAGAACTAGACATTTTTGTGTATCATCTTAGAAGTGTTTATTGTTTTATGACTTCCAGGATCTGCCTTACATCTAAGAAAAGCCCTTGTTTATATATTTCCACAGGTAGATGCTAAATGCAACCAGCTGCATCAATGGTTGTTTTTGAGCCTGGGAACCGAAATCATATGACAAGAAATGATGTCATTCTGCAAGTTATCCCAGCAGTAATATGTGAGATATTAATTTAAGAACTCTCTGACAGAGAGACTGGGCATTTTGTATTTTGTCTTGATCTGGAAGACTCATTCACCAAATTTGCCTTGCTTGTTGCTCTGTAAGTAAGTTGACTAGGGTATAGTAATTTTTTTTGATATAGTCAGGAATATAACAAAGCTTAATTTAGACACTTTCTTTATTTGAGACTGTCCTGCAAAGTTGTGTTAAATATTTCCTATGATTTTGAACTCTGATATAACTGATTATATACGGAGTATTTTCTTATTCTGTTATTATTTATTATTAAATATACTTAAACCTTTCATCATGACTGATATTTGTGAGACATATTGAAGTTCTGAGAGTGTTTGCACATTTATTTGGTGACACTGTGGGCCAATCCTAATAGCCTTGCTGTTGGTCAAACTACCATTTGGATTAATAGTTACATAACACAGTAAGATTGGACAGCCTTTGTTAAGGGCCTTAAAGTAGCTGAAAAGGACGTGGCTGGTGGCAGTGATAAGTACCTTATATTTTAGGCAATGGATGGCACAGCTAGTAAACCTGTGCCAGCCTTTCCCAGGTGTGTGTGTGTGTGTGTGTGTGTGTGTGTGTGTGTGTGTGTGTGTGTGTGTGTGTGTGTGTGTGTAAAAATCAAACCTCATAGTATGTACGCCAGCTACATGGGCAGGGACACGAAGCACTGGTTGGAGAGGAAGGGTGCTGGAGGTCTTGGCTTGGCCACTCAGCTGAGAACTCAACTCTATAGCTGTGCCAGTGTGGAGTCTTATTGGGGATCTAGAGAAAGAGGCAGAAACCAGTTGTCAGTGGTGAGGATTGAGGCTCCTTGATTACTGGTCCAGTGGGGGGTCTTCACACTTGGCTATAGATATTCTTTTGTGGATAGCTAACTTTCAGTGCTTAAAAAAAAAAACAGCTTTTAATTCATAATATCTACATGTTTTTATACATACATGTGGTTTTGGACATACTTCTTTAGTTTAGCAAATTTTGTTGGTGATCATTTATTACATCAGTAGCTTGATGTGTCCTGTATACTGGTAACTGATTCAGAAAACACAAATACGTCATTGTACTCAAGAGGTCAATTTACCAAAAACCTGCTACATGTAACAACAGTAAATGAATCATAGGAAAACACAAGAATTTTACTGACATTTGGTTTTCTGATTCTTAATCATGCCTAGGTGCTGGTTTCTGAAAATAAGGGCATGGATTTCATTCTACCAAAACACAGACTACTATAATAAAATGAGACAAACATTGATTTGCTAGTCTTTTTCTCCAGATGTTTGTGCTTTATACACCAAAAGCAAGAACCAAAGATATGAAATGTGATTACAGTAAAACAGATTATGGATTCTCTATGGACAGTTATACATATTCATTTGCTTCACAACATAGTCACTGAATTTTCACACTGCAAACATTATAATTATTGATAGGATACACAGCTGCATACTACATTATGCTGTAGAAGGGGAAAGGACTAAAAATCTCTTAGTCTGCATTACATATGATTTGCACAACACATGCGCAGCACAGTAAAGTCAAGGCATAGAAGAGGGAAGTCCCCTGTTTGTTTACAGCTGTTTGCACAGAAATGTAAGTACGATTCAGGCATGCATACACAGACATGCAAGCCTACATATATGCAGTAGATTTAGAATAGGCTTCATATCATTAGACCTTGCTTAAGCTCATTAGGTAAATAAGGATACCTACAGAAAGTGTACAGGTAGTTGCATTTTACCTGATACACTACAAAAAAGAGTAACATAACTGCCACACTTATATGGATATATGGGTGTGTACTGTAACAACATGTACAGCTAGCAGCAATAAGAACAACATCTGTAACCAGCTTTTCAATGTTGTGTTGAGGTTTATTTTTCTGAAAATATATAAAAAAGTCAAGTAACATAAAAAAGCACAACAATATACTCCAAAAATATTTTCCAAAGTTTTGTTAAAAGTGTCATTCCTTCACATCAACACAATTTCAAGTTGTTTTTTTTTTTGTTTGTTTTTTTTAATACACAACTGTTTTCTCAAAGCTGGTCAGTAAACAAACAATACTTGCAGATGCCAACCTTTCCTCTTTAACAGTCTGTATTATACAAACAGGCATAATTCCATTAGTTCCACTTCTTATCCTTATTTACTTCCCAAGTTTCTGGGACATCTTCCAAAATGCCTTCATGCTTTACATGTATTTACCTGTGAGCTCCTCCTCAGAACCCTGTGTAGATCCAGACATCAGGAATATCAGAGACAGTGGCCATGATATACCACACACGGCACCTGTATTTTCTTATTTGCAACATTTGCTTGGTTACCTGCCAGCACTATAATTCCCAGGTACTCTGCAGTTCCCTCCATGACGCATGCTTTATAGAATGCATGTATCTATATCTATATCTATATCTATATCTATATCTATATCTATAACTATATCTATATCTAAATGTATATCTGTATCTACAGTATATTTGTATCTATATCTGTATCTGTATCTATATCTATATATCTATATCTATAACTATATCTATATCTAAATGTATATCTGTATGTACAGTATATTTGTATCTATATCTATATCTATGTTTATATCTGTATCTATGTCTATGTCTGTATCTATATGTGTGTGTGTATGTGAGTTTGTGTGTGTATGTGTACAAACATATATATATATATATATATATATATATATATATATATAAATATATATGTTTGTGTGTGTGTGTGTGTGTGTGTGTGTGTGTGTGTGTGTGTGTGTATATGTATTACATACACACACAATGCGTATGTATGTGCATATATAATATATGTGTGTGTATGTGTATATATATATATATATATATATATATATATATATATATATATATATATATATATATATATATACACACACAGTAGATGGATGGGTGATCTGGTCAGCTGACCCTTTCTGTAATGATCTAGGTTCATAGGGAAGAGAGTAATAGCAAAACAATTAATAACAGTACAAGTTAGATATTAGTTATTTAGAACGGTACATCAGCAGAACAAACACACATACACACACACACACACACACACACACACACACACACACACACACACACACACACACACACACACATATTGAGGTCCGACTAGAAAGATGAGGTTTTTTGAATGGAGAGATGATGGGGTCTGAATTTAGAGATGATAAAACAGCAAGCAAAGGAGGGACTATAGTATTTTTGTAACTGAATTCATCCTCAACTTTTGGTCGTACCTTCATGAAGTAGACCCTGTTTTTTACAAAATGTCACAAAATCTCACCAAGATAACATTGATATATAATCTGTATTTTATATGGCATACACCATGAACACAGGTAGGTTAAAAATAAAAATGATAGCCAGGTGCACAAGATCCAGGTAAAAAAAAATTGAATCCTGGTAGGCGTACTGTTGTCAGGACTGGAAAAAAATGACAGTGTAGAATTTTCAAGACATAGAAATATTCTTACAATGGGATTATGTCAGGCTCAGAGGGAGGATGCCCCCCCCCCCCATTGTAGAAGGAAGTAGTAGTCCACAAAATTCACAAAAAACGATAGGCCAAAAAAGAGCCATATAGCTGTGTACTATTGAGGATAAGAAAGAAATTGTGTATTTTTGCTATTAGTCAAGAACCCCAGAATTTCTGGTCAGAAGATATACAAAAAGATTAAGAGAAAAATTAGAGGAAAGAAAAATACTTGCACAAGAAAGATTGTCAGAAGCTTCAAATAAAACTCTATGTTCATTAATACAACATATTTATGAAAAACAGTGTATAGACCAACAAACCTTTACCATTTAGAAAAAGAAGCCACTAATTGAAAAATCCCAGGCACAGATGGAGTACCTAACTTCTGGCTAAAAGTATTAACATCTTTACATGAAGATTTAGCCACAAGTAAGAACTATTTATATGCACACCTCGAACAGAATTAACAACAGGAAAAACAATACTCCTACTTAAGAGTGAACCGGCAAGCTACCTTAAAAACTATAGACCAATAACTTAATTTCCGATGACATATAAACTATAAATTGAAGTTGAGGCCAACAGAATTTATAGTTATTTAGAAGAAAACTCAATCATGGCAATGGAACAAATGAGTATCAAAATAAAGTCATATGGAACAAAGGATCATTTTTTGTCAAATAAAGTTATAATGGAAAAAAAAAGAGAAGAATCTAAGTCTGGCATGGATAAAAAGCATTTGACAATATGCCACATTCATGGAGAAAATACTGCTTAAAAATGTATAATATACACCCTACACTGATCAATTACATTACAGCAACCATGAAACAGTGGCCAAAGGGGAATATTCCAGGATGACTCTGTCACCGCTGCTTTTTTGTCTTGCCCTTAACACACTAAGTTGTCTTCTTAATGGACTGGGTCATGGCTACAATTTGTTTCTCAGAAAACAACAAAGTGCAAAGATTTTTTATCTTCTTTTTGTGGATGATTTAAAACTGCATAGTTCATCAGATGTGGCTCTGAAAGCACAACTGCTAGTGGTCAAAACTTTTTCATATAATGTAAGAATGTCATTTGGTCTTGATAAATGGGCAAATGAAACTTTAAAGCAGGAAAGCTGCAGCACCAACAAAACATCAGTTTGGGACAAGAATGTGATAAAAAATTACATGAGCAAGAAGAAGTGTATAGATATTTGAGAATTGATTAAGGGTCAACAATAAAACATGAACAAATGTGAATAAAACTTAGTAAGGAATATTTTAGAAGACTTATATGAATACTTGAAACAGTGTTGACATCTAGAAACAAAGTCCAGGCTATAAACCAATTTTATCTTCCTGTCCTAAATTAAAGTTTTGGAGAGACTGACTGGCCCCAAAAGGTGTTGGATCAGTTGTATAGGAGAGCAAGAAGAGTGCCTGATGCTTATCAAATGATTTATAAAAATCATTGTAAGCCAAGACACTATGTTCCACGTTCTTAAGGAGGTATGGGCCTCCTCGAAATTGATTGCATTTACAGATCTGCAGTCGTAGGACTGTATACATATGTGCTGACTTCAAAAGACCCAGGCATAGTGAGTTTTAAAATATGAGGAGAATAAGTCTAAGATGACTTCCTTGCTTAGTTTAACAGAAGCATATCGGTGATAAGCAGGAATGAAAATCAAATCAGAAGTAGATAAAGATCAGGCAGCAAATGAATGTGCCAAAAAAACAAAAAAACAAAAGAAAGAATATAAGGTGAAGGATAAGACAGGAAGGCAAGAAATGTGGAAAATGCATAAATATAGTTGCAAGTATAGAAAACTCTTGGAACAACCTCATGTTGATCAGTATCCAATGCAGGAATGGTTAAGGAGAGCTGAATTTAAACCAAGAGACAAAAGATTAATATTGGTGGCCCAAGATAGTGGACTACGTGCACATTGTTTTACAAAGTCCATTGGACATGTGGGAGAAGCAGACAAATTTTGGTTTTATAAAACAGAGTTGGAAAAAGTCGCACATCTTGTTGCTGGTTGTGATATACTAATGGCAGAAGGACTGTATACTGAAAGGCATAATAATGTGACAAGACTGTTGCATTGGGGATTGTGCAAACATTGTAATATTGAAGTAGATGAAAAACACTGGAATCATGAGCCACAAAGAATTAGAGAAAATCATGAAGTTTCTGTCACATGGATTCAGCCATTACCAACAGTTCAAACAATAGATACAAGAAAACAGATATATTAGTCCATGAAAAGAAGGCAAACGTAGCATTGATCATTGAAATTGCTACACTCAGTGACTACAGTGTCTTATAAACTGAGAGACAAAAAGTCATAAAATACCAGGTTTTGCAGGCAGAAATGAGGACAAAGTGGAAAAAAGATACTCAGACAGTTCCAGTAGTAGTAGGAGCAATGGGTCTTTTTAGAATTTATAATCATACTGAGATATGGGAGTGCCTTTATTGAAGGTTGGACGTTGAGCTGGCACCTCGGCGTTCGTCAAAATCTACTGCCAATCATTAGTGGACTGGAGTTCCGCTGTGGCGACCCCTAACCTGGAAAAGCTGAAAGACAACAACAACAACTGAGAATTGTTACTAATGCATGTAACTCTGGGTGAATTGCAGAAGGAGTCAGTACTGGGCACATTGTGGATTCTGCAAAGAGCATATCTGGCTAACATCAAAGACTGAAACAATACTAATTTCATGAATTTTAGTCATACTTTGACTTAAGAATGGAGTTGATTCTCGTCATGGTATTAGAAACTTAAAAGACTTAAAAGAGAGTACATATATGTATATATATATATATATATATATATATATATATATATATATATATATAGATATATATATATATATAGATATATACAGATAAAAGTATAGTGGTAATTTTCAAATTGAGAAAATGTCATTGTCGCTAATGTCAACACGTTAACATAGACAAACAAAAAAATATTGACACGACTCAATGCATGCTCCAAGGATATGTCACAGACTACACATAATAAAAAAACAGTGTTTTTGCCCCCACACACCTTACTAATTATTTATTCCAGTGTCGGGACTGTACCATCGTTAGAGAAAAAGGCAGATTTACCAAACCCAAAGTTGATTGAACATTGGACAATTGTTGACCATCTCTTTTGTCCAGCAATTGACTAGCTCTACATAACCCATATATATATATATATATATATATATATATATATATATATATATACATATGTGTGTATATATATATATATATATATATATATATATATAAATATATATATATATATATATATATATATATATATATATATATATATATATACATATGTGCATGCATATAACTTGTGATAATGTTTCTGTATTTCTAAGTCCATTCTGCAGTGAGACTGCCCACACTTAACTTATAGGTTCATAGGTTCATAGGTTCATACTAGGCTATCTGCCCGAGGGCATTTACAAGCCTAGCCCGTAGTTTGTGGCCACCCCTTTGGTTTGGGGAACTGTGCCCATTATTTTGCTGTGCCTCTGTCGAGCAGTGACACTGAGGTAATCCCTGGGGTATACTTGCGATCACCCATCCATTGGTCAAGATTTCTCTTGAACAAAGCCAGCGAGGTGCTCTGCCTCACATATACCGGGATTTTGTTCCACAGCATAGGAGTCTTTGGGTAATGAATCTATCCCTCCAGCACGTTCTATTAATGGCCGTGTCAA
>NC_056731.1:1986420503-1986480503 GCF_019279795.1 Protopterus annectens | reverse complement strand
AATTTTTTTGGCCTGGTCCCAATATGCTCTGTATAATATGTAACCACTATTTACTCTTTTGTTGACTCTTTCAAAGAAATTAATGTGGTTAAAAAGACAGGACCTTCCATTAACAAATCCACATTGATGATTATAGTTGAGAGATAACATAGGTTCATAGGTTCAGGAGAGATTACTAGGCTAACAGCCCTAGAGCCCCTGCAAGTTTAGCCGTATTTATCCCAAGTTGTCCCAGGTGTCAGTGCTTAAGTGATTGAAGTTTTCAGAGGTAAGGGTCTATGACAGTTAATACTGACTTCCTCTGTCTAGGAGGAACATGGACAGCCAGGAGTGAATTTGCGGTCACCTATCCATTGATCTAGGTTGAATCTGAAGAGGGCCAGGGAGGGACTGCATTTCATGTGATTGGAAGTTTGTTCCAGAGAACTGGCATTCTCTCCAGCATGATAGCATGATCTGTTTATGTTAGAGGCTAGGTTAAGATCCCTGGAATGAATGACCCTCCTGCAATTTGATTTACAAATGTGTAACATTTCTATCAGGGCCAAGTCAGAGGCTGCCCTGTAAGCCAGGCAAAGGTCACCCCTTAGCAGCCTGTGGGAGACAAAATCCAGTGACAGAGCTTCCAGTCTTTGAGCTTAAGACTTGTTTTGTGTACCCTGTAATTTCTTGGTGAGGAACCTATGTGGCTTCTCCATTTGTTGCAGGTGTCTGGTGAGTTACATGTAAAAGGGAGCATTGTACTTGATTATTGGTCTGATGAGGGTTGAGTATAATGGAATTATAACAGCCTCAGATCTAGATGTGATGCCTTTACTTATAAGTTGTGCCACATATTAGGATTTCCTTACAAGGTGGATACTTCATGGTCAAAGTTCAGATTGCTATCAACCTGAGTATCCAGATCATGTACCACTGGGTTTGCATTTAGGGGGGGTGCTGTCTATAATGTAATTTTCAGGTATGACAACTTTCACAAAGGTAATAATGCACATTTTTGCATTTAGCTTTAATTCGTAGTTTTGGCACCAATCATTTATCTGCGTTAACCCTGTCTGCAGTATATTAAACATCATTGGTGGACTCAGTGATTGCTCCCAATTTGGAATTGTCAGAAAACTTGGTCAGCCAAAGGCCATCCAGGATTGCCTGGATAGCTGAGAAATAAATTCCAAACAAAAGGGGCCCAGCACAGAACTCTGTGGTATGCCATTGGTGACTGGTCTTTTGCTAGAGGGGAAGTCAGCCACTTTGACAGTATGTGTCCTGCCAGTGAGCCAGTAGCCTACCCATCTGGAGATTACCTATGTCCTTGTTAATAATGCCCATAATGATTCTTTCCACAGCCTTACAGATGAGGCCAGTCAAGCTTATGGGCCTATAATTCCCAGGGTCAGTTGATGGTCCCCCTTTGTGCAGAGGGATTACTGTTGCTGTCCTTCATTCCACTGGAACATGGGCAGTTCTCAGAGGTTAATTCCCAAGTGGGAGAGTTTTCTCTATAATACCTGAGTGGAGGATTGTGTCAAATGCCTTGACTAGGTCAGGATATGTTGTATGCAATGTCTTTCTCTCGTCCAGGTACTTGGTCACTTTCTCGAAGAAGTCAGCTATGTTTAACAGTCATAATCTACATTTAATGAATCCAAACTGGGTTAGGTCCAAGTTTGGAGATTACCTATGTCCTTGTTAATAATGCCCATAATGATTCTTTCCACAGCCTTACAGATGAGGCCAGTCAAGCTTATGGGCCTCTAATTCCCAGGGTCAGTTGATGGTCCCCCTTTGTGCAGAGGGACTACTGTTGCTGTCCTTCATTCCACTGGAACATGGGCAGTTCTCAGACTTTGTTTAAAAAGGGATCCAAGTGGGTCTGTTAGGTCAAGTATTAAGTTGTTTAAAAGGCAACCTGCAATATTGTCTAGTCCCACTGATGCCATGTTTTTTGCCTTGGAGAGCTCCAAGATGACCTGACCTCTTGAGATAATAGGCTGAGGAATGGTTGTAGGTATACTTTGGGGGATGACTGGATGGGACAGGAAGGTGACATTTTCTCATAATCTTTCAGCTAGCAGGTTGGGTGTTACCTGTGGTTGAGTATAGGTGGTGTTGTGCACAACCAATTCAGTGCAGAGCTGGGTAATCATTTTTACATTTTAGATGTAGTTAAAGAATCTCTTGTGATTATCTTTAGCCAGGAAGGCTGTTTTACTCTGTAATTAGCTTTTTAGGGCTTGACAAGATCTCTAAGTTGTTTTTTTAAGCTATGAAGGGATTTCTTCCTCTGCTGAGCCAGTTCCCTCTTATTCTTGGGTATTAGTTTTTTTTCTCTTGTTGTATAGACTGTTTATACTAGGGCTGTACCAGGGTGGCTTGGTTTTCCATCTATACAACCACTTAAGTGGCTATATAGGGCATTGGTGTATACCTCTGCATAGGAGTCCATGTTATCTGTGTTTGAGTGGGGTTTGAAACTTCTTATACCATCACTTAGTAGGAAGCAATTTCTCTTAGAATAATTATTAAGCATTTTTGGGCTTGATTGGGGTATCTGTTCTTATAATTACATCAAATTAGACTGATTTGTAGCATAATCTTGCCATGGAGGACATCAAATGGGTGGGGGGGTGTAATGCTCTCTCATGTTAGTGATTACAATGTCCAGGACATTTGCCTCTTGTGGATGTGCTGACTACCTGTTCCAGACCATTTGCATTAACAATGTCCAAGAACCTCTGAGCCAGCATATTTGCGGTCATGTATGTTGCCCACTTGATGGTAGGATAATTAAAATCTCCAATGAGTAGAAGTTGGGTTGTATGGCAAGTGACTCCAGTAAGTCCAGGTATGCGCTATACTTTTGCTGTTTCATGGTGGGTGTCCTATAGCTAGTTATGATGTGGTAGGGGGCTTTGCTGATAGTTAATTGGACAGTCTTGAATTGTACTTATCCTTAATTCAGATGGATACACCTTTTCCTTTGTTTCTTTCACGATCAGCTTGTGGTCTTAACATATGGAAGGCATTGTACCACTGCACAGCTGGGGTGCTTTCCTCACCTTTGAACCATGTGTCACTAATTGCATGGACTTCAGCATCTTCCAAAGTGAGGAGTACGTCTAGGGAGTACAGTTTCTTGTTTAGACTCCTAGCATTAAGCAGCAGAACCTTGAGTTTATCTAGAGAGGATTTTATCTTGGGAGGTTGGTTATTTTTGACACTGCCCTAAAAAGGCACAATAGGGGAGCTAATGCCTTTGCCAGTATCTGAAAGCATAGAGAATACAGGTGCAGACCATCTCTGACAAAGCAGAATGGCTTGTCGACTTGGTCTTCCCAGGCTGACACATATTAACTTTCCTTGGACTGACACCAGAAGCTAAGCCAGTTGTTAAAGTCAATCATTTTTTTCTTTGTATTGTAGCATCATCCTTAGAGAATGTAGAATGCTGCTTAAGGCTAGGCTTATAACTGCCTGTGATGCGTACTCTGAGAGATCAACCATGTCTCTCTTTATATAGTCCAGCGAGGTACGTCTCAAGTCATTCACCTCCATATGGACTATGACGGAGTCATTCCAGTACTTGTGGTTGAGTGACTTGAGTACTTGTGTGACTTGATGGATCCTGGCACCTGACAAGCAGCTAACTGTAACCATCCACATATCCAGCCTGGTGAGGACAAATCTGTGTGTTTCACAATGGAGTCACCTATGTCCAATACATTAGGATTTTGTGGTGTTACGTTTTATGGACTTATTTGTTGAGACACTGGTGTGTGTGTTATTCTGGGTTGTGGTTGATTTTTGATTTGTTATGTATGTAAGTGGTTTCCATTTAGGAGGCCTCTGATCTTTTAGTTGTTACTAGTGAGTACTCAGCATATGTGGGTTTATACATTGTGTCCTTATTTAGTGTGGGAAGTATGTGTGTACTGACAACTTGTTTAGCATTTAATTTGTCCTTATGTGAGAGTCTTGCCTCCAATTCCATAGTGTAAATACATTTCTCACATAAAGTACTTATTTGTTTCAGGAGTAAGTAGTTACCAGTATACATGAGACATTTGCTACATTGTCTTAGGATGCTCATGTCTTTCAGGATGGCCATAGAGATGATGGGAAACTTCCCAACCATGATAGCAGGCTCTTACTATATGTCTTATTAGGGAAAGGACTTGGTTAACTTGACAGGACTGTACGAAGAGCAACACTAGACATCATAGATAAGCTCAACAGCTTAAACGTAAACCCTTATGTCACTAGGTGGGTTGCAAACTTGCTAAAGGACAGAACCCATAAAGTTAAAATCGCTGGAGCAATGTCAGACTCAAAGCCAGTCACAAGTGGTGTCCCACAGGGATCTGTCCTGGGATCCCTCTTGCTCGGCATTTATTTCTCAGATGTTAAAGCAAACATGGGAGGGTTGTGGCTGACAAAGTTCGCAGATGACTGCAAACTAGGCGCCATAGTCGATACACCAGTGGACACATACATCCTACAAAAAGGCCTCACAGAAACGGACAACTGGTGCCGGAGTCACGGCCTTAAACTAAATGCCAAAAAATGTATAGTCATCCCCTTTGGGAAAAACAAAGTACCCACAAATTATCACATAGACAGTAACCCACTGAGTATGGAAAAAGTAATCAGAGACCTAGGGACCCAAGTCGACAGCAACCTCTCATTTGACACCCACATTGCCAAAGTGGTTAGAAAAACATTCTACCTTGCACACCTCATCATGAAGAGATTCACATCCAGATCCAAGGATGTCATTGTACCCCTATACTCCTCCCTCATCAGACCCATGATTGAGTACAATGCCCCATTTGGTATGTACCTCACTTGGCATTTGCAACAGCTGGAGAGACCACAAAAGTACCTCACCAAGAGGATCAAGGGTCTCCAACATATGTCTTATTCTACCAGACTAAAGAAACTTCAGCTCTATTCAGTAGCATACCGCCTGCTCAGAAGTGATCTCTGCCTGACGTACAAGGCCATGTCCAATCAGGATCTGATGGACATGCTCCATCTCAAAAAATCCAAATCCATCAGGACCACAAGAGCTAAAGACTTAAACCTCGGCACAAGTATGAATAGGACATGCTGGAGGGATAGATTCATAACCCAGAGGCTTCCCATGCTTTGGAACAAGATCCCAGTTCATATTAGGCAGAGCCCCTCACTGACTCTCTTCAAGAGAAATCTTGATGAGTGGATGGGAGATCGTAAGTTTACCCCAGGGGTCACATCTGTGTCATTGCTAGACAGGTGCACAGTAAACTAATTCTATTATATAAGGGTACCTTCATTGTGTTACTACTAGACAGAGGCACAGTATTCTAAATTTATTCTGTACATTTTTGTACCATTTCATGGGGTGGCAAAAGCCACATCACTATGGCTAAGCTTACAAATGCCCCAGGGCAGATAGCCTAGTACTAAACTATGAAACTACACAAATGTGAGATTTAAAAACGAGCAAAGAAAAATAAGTTTTAAGCTAACTACCTATCCAGAAAGTACACAATAAGCCTTCCAACAGTAATCCCCAACTCAGACAGGTTAGATCAGTCCACTTCTGTCAAAAGGGTGCAGAAAAGCAACTTCTTAATATGGAATAGCTGGTTTGGATCCCAAGTGTGACAAGACCGCACAAACTACATACAACTACCAAATACATGTAATACAGTACAACTAAGTACTTAAAGCAACAACAGACGATACATTTTTTTGAAACTGCGAAAGCAGAGTCACAGTATATAAGAAAAGTAAAAAAGGATATTTTGCAACCCTTTGTGTGCTTGGCAGCTCAGATAGACCAGGTAAACACCTACAGCTACTAGATGAATAATTCCAGTCCTCCTAATCCAAAAGCACAGTAAAGGAGTATCTGGAGTGAAATGCTACCACAAACAAATTTAAACGATGCAAAATGCTATCAAAAACAAACTTAAATATATGGATACAGCAATGTGGTTTAAAGTGTGATTATTCAATAAAAGTGTTCACTTTGTACACATGAGCCAAGAGCCACTCAAATGTACAGAACTGATAAAGGTACGAAAAACAAGATATGGTGACTAATAAGCCCTCCAGACAATATAACTTACATGCAGAAATCTCAAGTGATTCCTGCACTAGATGGAAAATCCACTGACATCTTTATGTAAAAACACGTGCTTGCGAGAGAGTAAAAATACAATACTTTATCCAACAACTGGCTAGATAATGAATTCAGAGCAAGTAAATCAGTAGAACAGACGGTAACAGGGTAAATGCACTTTTTCAATATAAGCACAAGGAAAGGCAAATAAATAATTCATGATTAAAAAATCATGGCCTCAAGCTAAATGCCAAAAAGTGCATAGTCTTCCCCTTTGGAAAAAACAAAGTACCCACAAACTAGCACATAGGTGGTAGTCCCCTAAATACGGAAGACATAATAAGGGATCTGGGGACCCAAGTAGATAGTAATCTCACCTTTGATAATCACATTGCCAAAGTGGTTAGAAAATCCTTCTACGTGGCCCACCTAATCACAAAAGAGTTCACATCCTGATCAAAAGAGGTCATTGTGCCCCTCTACTCATCACTCATCAGACCCATCATAGACTACAACACCCCATTTGGGATGTACCTAACAAAACACCTGCAACAGCTTGAAAGACCAGAGAAGTACCTCACCAAGAGGATCACTGGCCTCAAACAGATGCCCTATGCAGCTCGACTGAAGAAACTCCAGCTGTACTCAGTTGCATACCACCTACTCAGAGGTGATCTCTGCGTGACATACAAGGCCATGTCCAACCCAGAATTGATGGACATGCTCCACCTAAAGTAAACCTTATCCCTTTGAGCCACATGCTCTAGGGATCTAAACCTCACCACAACAATAAATAGGACATGCTGGAGGGATAGATTACTGTCCCAGAGACTTCCCATGCTTTGGAACAAGATTTTAATCTACATTAGGCAGAGCTCCTCACTAACACTCTTCAGAAGAAACCTTGACGAGTGCATGGGAAACAGAAAGTTTACCTCAGGGATCACTTCAGTGGCTCTGCTGGACAGAGGCACAGGGAATTAATCTAAGAGGGCGGCGGAAGCCAACACATTCTGGCTAGGCTTATAAATACCTTCGGGCAGATAGCCTAGTACCTACCTATGAATCTATGAACCTATGATATCAACAGCAGTGTAGAAAGGGAGGAGTGTATTAAGGTCAAGTTACTGTAAGGGTAGGCAGCTTAAAATCACCAACTTTAAAAGTCAGGTCAACAAAGGGCAAGGGGGGTGGGAAAATGGCAGGAATCACCAGCAGTGCTTTAGTTTATGCAGGCTTGAAATCTTTTTCAGGCAAATACAAAGGCCCAGAAATTCACTGTGTATTTAAGAATCACTCAAACAATTCAAGGAGGGTGGGAAAAATTTGCAGAAAATCACCAGTAGTGCTTTAGTGTATGCATGCTTGACATCTTTTCAGACAAAGACAAAGGCCAAGAAATTCACTGTGCATTTTAGTATCACTCAAAACAATTTTAGAAATGAAACAATATGTGAAATGTGCAGTCTAGCTAATTTAAGTGTCTGTCTCTCACATAGAACAAAAACACCCGGCCAGGCAGATTTCTTAAAACAGAAGAAAACGGAGCGGGTAAAACAGAAAGCAGCTTTATCACTCACAGAAAAGAAAACATAGGCTTACTTTCCTCACCCGGCAGGGAATCACCAGCAGTGCTTTAGTTTATGCAGGCTTGATCTATTTTCAGACAAAGACAAAGGCCCAGATTGTCAATGCCCAAATTAAGGAATTCTGAGATAGTATGCTCAATGGATTAACATATGAGGCTAGTGAGCCTAATGGGTCTGTTGTCTGTTGTTGTGCCACCCTCATGCACTGGCATTGCAATGGCTATTTTTCAAGCTTCTGGAATGTAGCCAGTGGAGAAACTTAGATAAAAGTGATTAAGAAGGGGGTCAGATAGTCCACACTTAGCACTGTTAACTAGGTGGCCGGCTCTGTTACCAGGGCACATGAATGAGTTGTTCTTAGCTTTTGATACAGATGAAAAACTTGCTCCGTAGTTCATAGGTTCATAGGTTCATAGGTAGATACTAGGCTATCTGCCCTAGGGCATTTATAAGCCTAGCCAGAGTGTATTTGGCTTCCGCCTCCCTATTAGATTAGCCTACTGTGCCTTTGTAAAGTAGGTCACAGAAGGTACCCTTTTAAGATTAGTTTACTGTGCCTCTGTCTAGCAGGGACACAGGAGAGATCCCAGGGGTGAATTTGCGATTTCCCATCCACGCGTCTAAATTTCGCTTGAAGAGGGTCAGCAAGGGGCTATGTCTAACATGAATTGGGTTTCTATTCCAGAGTGAGGGGAGCCTCTGGGAAATGAATCTGTCCCTCCAGCATGTCCTATTTATTTTTGTGCTGAGGTTTAGGTCCCTGGAGCATGTAGCTCTAAGGGACTTGGATTTTTTGAGGTGGAGCATGTCTATTAATTCTGGGTTTGACATGGCTTTGTACATCAGGCATAGATCGCCTCTGAGTAAGCGGTATGCAACAGAGTAGAGCTGGAGTTTCTTTAGTCGAGCTGCATAGGACATCTGTTTGTAGCCCATGATCCTCTTGGTGAGGTACTTTTGGGGTCTCTCCAGTTGCTGCAGGTGTCAGGTAAGGTACATCCCAAAAGGGGCATTGTATTCAATTATGGGCCTGATGAGTGACGAGTAGAGGGGCACAATGACCTCTCTTGATCTAGATGCAAACCCTTTTGTGATAAGGTGGGCTATATAGAAAGTCTTTCTAACCACTTTGACAACATGATTATCAAAGGAGAGATTACTATATACGTTGGTCCCCAAATCTCTAATTACTTCTTCCGTACTTAATGGATTACCACCTATGTGGTAATTTGTGGGCACCTTGTTTTTCCCAAAGGGGATGACTATGCACTTTTTAGCATTTAGCTTGAGGCTGTGGCTCTGGCACCAAGCATCCGTCTCTGTGAGACCCTTTTGGAGGATGCTTGTGTCAGCTGGAGATTTGATTATGGCCCCCAGTTTGCAGTCATCTGCGAACTTTGTCAGCCATAATCCCCCCGTGTTAGCCTGAACCTCAGAGAAGTATATACCGAACAAGAGAGGTCCCAGAACTGAGCCCTGTGGGATGCCACTTGTAACTGGTTTGGATTCGGACATGGCACCTGTGATTCTGACCATGTGGGTTCTATCTCTGAGCCAGTTTGCAACCCATCTTGTGATATAGGGGTTGATATTTAAGCTGGTAAGCTTATTTATGATGCCCGAATGGGGTATTGTGTCGAAGGCTTTTGCGAGGTCCAGGTAGGCTGTGTGGACTACCTTGCCCTCATCTATGGCTTTGGTAACTGTTTCAAAGAAATCAACTAGGTTTAAGAGGCAAGATCTGCCCTTAACAAAGCTGAATTGGATAGGGTCCAGTGTCTGGAGGCTACCAATATCTTTGTTTATGAGTTCCATGATAATACGCTCCATAGCTTTACAGACCAGACTAGTCAGGCTTATGGGGCGATAGTTTCCGGGGTCCGTTGTGGCACCACCTTTGTGGAGTGGGACCACTGTAGCTGTACGCCATTCTTTGGGTACATATCCTGTAGTAAGGCTAAGTTTGAACAGTGACTTAATGTGAGGGTTCAGTTCTTCTTGGAGCTTGTGTAAGACACAGCCTGGGACACCGTCCGGTCCCATAGATGCTGTGTTTTTTGCTTTGGAGAGGGCAGCTTTCACCTGTGCATCTGTGATGTCTTGTAGGTTACATTCAGTTGGGATAGGCGTTTGCTCCTTTGGGGGGAAGGGGGGAGAGGTTTGCGCTGAATCTGTCTGCCAGGATGTTGGCTATGTCTGTAGGTTCGGTATATTTTGTACCGTTATGCAACAATTCAGAGCATATCTGGGAGTTTCTGCCCATGTTCCTGACATAACTAAAGAAGGCCTTGTGATTATCTTTAGTGTCTAGGGCAATTTTTCTTTCAAAACTGGCCTTTGATCATTTTATGAGGGATCGAAGTTTCTTGCTAATACTGATCAGAGATGCCTTCCCTTTTTGGGATTTTGCTCTGTCATGTAGTAGCTTCCTCCTTCTGTTGTATAGTTTATTTATGGCTGGGGTCCAACAGACCAGTCTCCTGTTTTTGGAGGAGTGAGTCTTGGTTTTATTTGGGATAGCACGATCCATGCATTCCTGCAGGTGCTCATAGAATGCATTTGTAAAGGATTCTGTGGATTGGGCTGTATTATCCTCTGGCCCAGGGGCTTTGAAGGATTCCACCTCAGTCTTGAGAAGTGCAAAGTTGGCTTTTGAGAAATTATTTACAGTGATTTCCTTGGCTGGGGGTGGGGACAAGATATGGATGTCCAGGGAAATTTGTTTATGGTCTGATCTTACCAATGAGGGGTTTACCTCTGGTGTGTAACAGAGAGTCCCCATGTTGGTGATGACCAGGTCCAATATGTTGTTCCCTCTTGTTGGAGTGGTGACCAGTTGTTCCATTGCATTAGAGTTTATAAATTCAAGGAACCTTCAGGCGAGGGTGTTTGGGCTTGAGTATTTTTCCCAGTCAATGTTTGGGTAGTTGAAGTCACCCAATAACATAGTGTTTGGGGAGACCTTCATATTCTCCAGTATTCTCAGGAATGCCAAGTGGGGTTCCTGTAATAGGGAGGGTGTTCTGTAGCAGGCTACATACTGAAAGGCAGTTTTGCCCGCTGTTAGTTGCACATGGATGGTTTCCGATGCTTTGTGCAGTGCCACTAACCCGGAGGTGTAGGTATCTTTGATGAATATAGATACTCCCCCTCCTTTTGTGCTTTGGTCCGAGTTTTGGGCCAAAACGCATGGTATGAGTTATAACCTGGTAGTGCTGGGGTGCTCTCAGGAGCCTTGAACCTGGTTTCTGTTACTGCACAGACATCGATTTTCTCCATACTGAGGAGAGTCTCGAGTGCGTGCATCTTGAGGTTTAGACTTCTGGCATTGAGTAGCATTACCTTTAGTTTTTTTTATCTTTGGGTTGTCTATGGAGGTGGGTTTGTCCTTTGAGCCTTGCCTAAAAAAGGCACTATGGGGGTGGCAAGAGCCTTGGCCTGTATACGAAAGCCTAAGGGTGACAGGTGCAAGCCGTCCCTAGCGAAGCAACGTGGCTTGTCGAGCATGTCATTCCAGGCTGACAGACACTGGATCCCCTTTGAATGACACCAATACTTTAGCCAATTGTTGAAACTGACCATTTTGTCTTTATACTGTGGCATCATTCTTGGTGAGGGCAAGATGCTACTCAAGGACATACCAGCCTGGGCTACATGGTCAGAGAGCTCCTCTATGTCTCTTTTCATGTAGTCCAGGGAGGTACAACTCAGGTCATTCACACAATGACGGAGTCATACTTGTACATGCTTTGGAGTGACCTGAGTGCTTGTGTTATGTGGCGGATCCTGGCACCCGACAGGCAGCTTACAGTGACCTTCTCCTTGTTCAGTCTGGTGAGCGGGACGTCAGTGTGCCGGACAATAGAGTCCCCTATAACAAGTGTATTTTGTGTGTTGTTTGGCCTTAAGAGCTGTGACTGTGAGGCACACTGATTTTGTGAGATATGTGATTTGTGGGTATTGTTGAGGGGTGGCTGTTGCTTGGATATCTACTTAGGAGGTCTTTGCTGTTTAGGCAGATTTTTATTTAGAGCCTCCGAGTATGTTTTTGTTTGTTTATGTGTTGGGTATGCAGATGCAATAGGTCTGTGTGAGACTGGATTTGTGGTGTGGGTGGTTACCTTTTCCACCTGACTGACTGTGCCAGTCTTGGTTTGAGAGAGCTCTGCCTCCTGTGTGGCTGTGTAACTGCATCTCTCACATGTGTTAGAGTTTTTTGGAAGGAGGAGAGGGTTGTCTGTGTACATAAGGCAATTGTAAAATTGCCTCAAAATTCCCAGATTCACCAGCTGGACTGGAGAGTAACCTTGAAACTGACCCTTGGACATACCAGATTAGTACAGGGAACTGATTTTTTACTGATCAGATTAGGGAAGGGAACTGATTTTTCACTTGATCAGGAAGGACCAATCGGGAGTCTAATACTTATGAGAAGTCAAGGAGGGTGTAGTGCTTTAGTTAGTTAGTGTTTCCTTATAAGAGCTGAGCAAGTGCAGGGCTTTAGAAAGAGAAGAGAGTGATTACTTTGAGAGTTTGAACAGTTCTAAGGGAAAAAGTGAAGAGCATACTTTGTGGAGCCTGGAATAGTTTAAACCTGTTTAGGCGGTGCTGCCCGACGCTGCTCAGTGCGCAATGTCATTGTCATGTTGTATATTTTTTTTGTACTGCTGTTCCACCATAGGGATTTGTTTTTAAATTTCTAAGCATATTTGGTACAGATAGGAACTGCCTTTTGAATGCAATTCTTTAAGTGGGAGTAGAAGTCAGAAGCACAGCCAACAGCTTTAGCAATGAGATCCATTTGAGGAAGATTGCAATGTAATTTATTTAGGTCATCAAGTAAAAGAAAAAGATTTGTTTTGGAGAAACCCCTAATGACTGAGGCATTTGCAGAAGTACAACCAGTTTTAAAGGAAATGATTGCTGATTCATAGTCTGATTTAACAAGAGAACAGAGGTAATCCAGAGGGCTTGAGTGAAGTATGGTATGCCACCAATGACCTAGAGGATGAAAGGACTACCAAAAAGCAGAGTATAAAGAATTTGTCCAGAGAAAATAACATTAGCTAGCAGAACTTGGAGATTCTCGCTCTGATGCCCTCCCTGTTGGGAAGAATAAAGACACCTTGTTGAAGTTTCCAATCATTTATTCAATTAAGTAGGTGTTTTAACAAGAGGAGATGATACAAATGGAGGTATGCAAGAAGTGACCATATTAGTGAGGATAAGATGAAATGTACTGGAGCCCCTATTTGGATGGTAATTAATTCTACAAGGACCAATTTCAAGGAAGTATCAGGAATGCCAAGCAATGTCAATGAAGGCTAGTCTATCTATTGATTGATAGATGAAGTCTCCTAGCAGAAAGATGTTAGGTTTAATGAGGAGTTCAGCTAAGGTGTTCAGATAGCTATCATACACAGAAGAGGACATAGTGGGTGTTCTATATCTAGCTATTAAATAGTAATTAATCTTGTTCAGGGTTATCTGGATAGCTAGAAGTTCAAATTTGATGTTGCACATAATCTGCCCTGAAGTGATAAAATACTTGACAAATATTGATACATCTCCACAATTGCCAGTAGGTCTGATGACATGATAAGCTCTAAACCCAGAATATAGGGAGGATTTTGTTTTGAAACCATGTTTGTGTAACTAATATATGAATGCATTCAGGCTGTATAAGAGTTTGGGTATTTTTGTAGACTATGGGTTTAGAGAAAACCACTTTACTGTGCTCAAAATGAAAACGTTCATGGTGAGAATGTCTAGCAGTATGACTCTGCCTAAAAAAAAGGCGCAATGGGCTCAACGAAGGATTTAGCTAGAATGCACTTCAACTCAAAACAAAACAAAATGAAGTGCAAAAATCCTCTACAAAAACAAGTATGCATAATTCCAAGTATACTGAAATCCTTCTAGGAAGAAATATATACCCTAATCCTGGTCAACCTATTACAATGAACACAGTAATAATTCTCCCCCACATATTTCTGTAAGCAAACAACAGCCATTCTCCTACTATGGTGATCTAATTTTTGTTGCAATAAATTTTAGAGGTATAAGAATTAAAACTGCTGAACTACATGTCTGGATTTCCCAACATAAGCCTGCTGTTCTGGCTGTAACTGAAACTTGGCTTAAGCCCAGCATAAACAACTCTGAAGTTATTCCTCCTGGTTATAATATCATCTGTAATGTCCATATAAAGAGGGAAGTCTAAGCAATAAATTGTCCAATTTGGAGGCACTTTTGCATCTGGAACAAGTGCATGTTTGTTTTGCCATCAAAATATGGTAATGACTGCACCTCATCCATGCTGAGGTTCTGCGCCTATCACCCCTTCACTCCTACCACTAATGGAGAGGTATCTCAGCATTTGTCAGGGATTTTACCCCTTCCAAAGTGATGCGCCATGATTCCTCCATGTGTGTTCATTGAACCTCTGCTAATGCTAGATAAGTAAGAATTCCAGCTCATAACTTGTTACTGATCCCCTTCTATGGCCCCACTAGATGTTGAAAACATCTTGACATTCCCTGAAATTTTCCCTATAAGAGAAGGTTATGTCATCCACAGTGACATCAACTACTCCTCCACAGACACTGGGTGTTCACAATATTTCTTAGATTGGGGTAATGAACATTTCCTGGATCAAATTGTTTGAAATCCAACTTGGAATGATAATATCCTAGACCAAATACTCATATACTCAACTTTGGCATATTTCCAACAACTGGTTGGCCCCACATTAGTTAAATTGGACTGAAAAATGGTTACTTTTACCCTCAGAACATTCACTCCCTGCTAATCAACACCATCCTCTTTAGAGACTTCAAAAATTCTGTCTGAAGAGTTCCCCTAACAAAATCTCAAAATTCAGTCATGTTAACCCCACAGTGCATTTGGGATATGCAGCCACCTATGTCAAGTATCTGTATGCTCATTTAAAAAATACATTGACAGAGCATTCCCTGCTAGGATCAACCCACTCTGGTGGTCAGTAGATATTAGCACATTATAAAATGTAAGAGAAAAGAAGTTTAGATTACCAGGTAAGGCCAGGCCAGAATCCCCATGATAATGGGAATATAAAATGCCACAACAACAAACTGCATGCAGTTATAAAGACCAGGAAAGCATCTCATGAAAGGTGTCTAGCTTCTGTATCTAATGATAAGTCCTTTTTCAGCTAAATTGAAAAACTAAGTAATAGTTCACATCATTGATCTCACTTATCTATAATGGCATCTCCCATTCCAATCCTAGAAACACTGTCAACATACCAGCAAATACATTTGCCATTCATTTCTCCTTGAAACTAATATCCCTGGGTCATTTCACCTATCATATTAAAGGATCATAACCTTAAAGCACTCTCCAAGACCAATACTACTTATTCCTTCTAAAGATGTGTAGTCTAAGCTTTGCCACAGGATACATTCTGAAGTCATTGCACACCACAATGATAATGCCCCTTTGTAAGGGTGGCCTCACCACTGACCCAGGTAACTACAGACCCATTAGCTTTATTAGATGCGTCTGTAAAGCAATGGGTTGCACTATCACTGACCTCATAAATCAGGACATTGAAAATATGAACAGATTTTAGCCAGCCCAGTGGTGTAAAAGGATAATGCCCTCACTATAACCCAAGTTCAGTTAACAGACTGGGTGCCTGATGGAGCTGGCATGGGGGATGGGGCATTCCTATCCTGGGAAGGTTCATACTGATGTGTTTCTTGGGCTCAGGTGGACACTGGAGATTAGAGAGGGGTAGATGGTATGTTGATCAGTGGGGCAGATGGCATAACATGCATGTCCCTATGACCATGGGGAAGATGTGCACCATCATTCCCTTAGTCCAGCCAGCCACAGCAAGTATTTTTAACCATGTAGTTGTAAGACTATAGTGCTACAGAAAATGCAGTCCTCCGTGAATTATAGCAACACTCCCAACACTTGACTCAGCCTCCTGATTAGAAAAACCTGAAATGAAGCTGACCCTCAGATGGAGGATGGATGTGTTCATTGGAAATGACAGGAAGGAGGCTCATTGTTGATGAGGAACCCCCCCCCCCCAAAAAAAAAAAAACATGATCAAGCTTGAGCCGCAACAATTTAATTTTGAAAGGTAGGTCATGCCTGCCAAATCTTCTGCTCTTGTTTGAAAATGCCATGCAGTCAGTGGGCAGTGGTCACACTGTTCTTGCCATCTCCTTGGATCTGGCAAAAGTGTTACCAAAACAGAGATCCCTATGTGGTAGGATGGATTGCAAACTGGCTCAAGGACAGAAAGCATGTTGTCAGGGTCAGTGATGCATCCTCAGTTAGAGAAAAGGTGATAAGTGATATTCTCCCAGGTTCTGTACTAGGCTTCCTCCTATTTGGCATTTATTTAGCTTACCTAAACCCTGGCAATAATGATCTCTAAGTGAGGATAGTAAGCTAAGCACAGTTGTTAAATCGACCAGTGATACAAATAACCTTCAAACCAATCTATCACACTTCAACTCATGGTGTACCAAAAAAAGTCCTCAAACTAAATACTAAGAAATGCAGTATCATCTACTTCCAAAACAAAGAACTTCCTACTACTTTTTGTATCAATGACACCCCAGTCCTCAATGAGTCTGTGATCAGGGACCTGGGCTCCTGTATCAGGGGTTGCCTTTCCTTTGATCGTAGTGTGCTAACCATAGTCAGAAATCCTAAATCTCACAACTAATCACAAAGGACATCTTATCTAAAACAAGGAAAGTTATTGTTTCCCTGTACTGTGCAGCAGTTAGACTCATTATAGAATATAATGCACCCTTTAGAATGTATCTCACTAGACACATTTTAAAAAAATGAGAAATGCAGAGGTTCCTAAAAATAAAAAAGATTTCATGTCTCAAAATTCTGTAAGGAAAGTTTTGACTCACTGTTCTTGTAGTGCATGTTAATAAGCTCTTGAGGGGTGACCTGTGTCTTGGTTTCCCTGCCCTCAGGTACCCTATAATCTGAGACTACTACTGTACTGATCATGCCTCTAAACCTCTTACAGCAAGAAATCTAAACAAAGATATAAAGAATGAGGACATAAAGGCCCAAAAAGATGGTCAATTTTTAAATAATTTTTAAAAAGTTGATAGAGTAACAGGTTTTGCACTAGCATGGATTTTCTGAAGGGTATGACATCTGAATCTCAAATGTATGTCATTATTTTCTGAATTCAATCCTCAATGATTTGCCAAAAAGCCTACAATTTTATGAAAAACAGACAAAAAAATCTGAAGAAAAATCTGGACATTCTGTGAAAATTTGTACAGTTGAGAGGTACGGTACTGATGCATCAAGTAGCATAGTCTATGCTGAAACAAGACAACTCATTTTACAGCGGTTAATAAATAAAACTAAATGGAGAGAGCAGTTCATTATCCACTGCCTCCCTTTACTCTGTGATAGTATTGTCTTTCATGTCGAGCAATGTGAATGCATGCCAGGAAGAAGTCATGCTTTCAGGGTACACTTTTAAAAGCAATAAAAAGTTTATTAAACAATGTACTAAATTTTTAAATATTACAGTAAAACAATAATGAACAGTGTTAACAGGTTATAAATAAGAACACAGAAAATGTTAATTGTATCAATAAAACTCTTTCCAAATATTGTTTTCTTATTATGCTTGGTTATATATCCAGGCATTAATACACTCCATCTACTAAAACTGCATTTCATCTTCATAGGCTCATGCTTATTTATCGAAAGAAATCTTCATCACAGTACATCAACAAGGAAGACCACATAATGCTGTATATCTGGCTATCTCACTATGTTATTGGCTTACCTTTTATGTTATAGATTTATTTCCTAATTTCCTTAATATAAAATGCCCTTAGCATTTCTACAGCATTCCACCACTTTGTAATAGCCTTCTTGGCCACTGTTAACAATAGATATAGTAATTTCCGCTGGCTTTTAGTTAGACTCACCAGGTCATTGTACTCTTAGAAAATCATGTCCTGAGTCAGAGCAATTGAATGAGGGGAAAAGTCTGTTCAGACTGTCTGACCTTTGTCTCTTAAAAGCTGCAAGAATTTGGCAACTCTTAGACAGGTCTATATTAGATAATCGAACATTTAAAAGTTTGACTTTCATATGGTCGACACCATATGATCAAACTTTTAAAAGTTCGAAAATCTAATAAAAATAAACTACACAAATAACCTACCTGAATGTTTTAAGCAGGTGGGAAGTCCCCCTGCACCCCACACCCCCTGCTTTTTAAATATAGCAACTCCGAGATTGCACTACAGTGCAGGAAAGGGAAATCTTCCCATTTTGTGCTGTACGGAGATCTCCGTTAAAACGTTCGAACTTTCAAAAATTCGATCATATGGTGTCAACCATATGACAGTCAAACTTTTGAAAGCTCGATTATCTAATATAGACCCCTCTGGACTATATGTTCCCTCATTCATTCACTCCTTCTAAATATTTAAAGCAATCTTCTTCACACTGGGGAACACTCAGCAAATCCACACTGGGGAACAGTCAGCAAATCCTACCTGGTAAATAAAAGTACTTTTACAAGCACTTCAATAAGACCATTTTAAATCTCCTACATTTTGCAGAATATCTTATTAACCAACATATCATTAATGAGTTGTCCTCTGTTATTTCCCTACAAAACAGGATATCCCAGGTGACCCTTATTTCTTTGACTACCACAGTTTTTAGCTCAGACGTGTTTTGTACAATTTACTTAGTAACTTTTTAAGATAAGGTTCATCTTGTCTTGCATCAGATAGAAAGTAGACTACCCCATGTTTCATTCTATGGGGCAAGCATAACACTATCTCTTTCTAGCTATAATCCCAGCATATTGTATACCCAACTTTGTCGTAAACCAACTTTTTCAGCAGCCATACCATAGTCTACTCAGAATTCTACTTCTTTTATATGGTCCCATTTGAAAATCTGAGCAAATTTAGCTCTTCAGCACTGCAAAACCCTTTCTGCCTTTGTCCCATCCTTAGTGTATCTTATACAAGGATTAATTGTTTTCTCCATGGCAACAACTTTTTATCCCTTAATGTTCTTTTCAGGCATTTAATTTCCCCAATAATGAAGCCATCCAGTTTGCCTCTCCCTTCCTTGGATACAACCAATAGAAATCATTGGTTCTCTGCTACAGAGTTTCTCTGTATGACAGCAGTAATATTTTTCTTAGCACTTAATGCATTAAGGCCTGAATATAAGAGCCACTGTAACAGTCTCAGTTGTACAGTTCCCATGCACAGACATAGAAATGGCATCGCTAAGCCGCTCACTTCTTTTGATAGCACTACTTTATTCCACAAGACCTAAGGAGTGACTGTAGTCTACTGACATTGATTTTTGTATGTCTTTTGTGCTTCTCACTTAAAGGTTTGTTATGCTGCATACAGGCTTTTCTGATCATAAACTTTATTGAGGATATATTGGTCATAGCAATTAAAATAAGGTTGGACACAGTAACTGTTACAGTAAAGTGACCTTTGTTATTTTATTTCATAAACAGTGTGTTCATGTATATACTGAAGTTGAAAATCAAGGATTGTACATTACTGGAACATCAAGATGTCGAGAATTAACATGATAATGAAATGGTGTATGTATTACGAAGCCAACAAATTGCCAAGAAGTGGTTTGAATTTAGGAGAACATCTGTATAAAGATTTCTGTTTACAAAATCTTAAATGTAAGGGAAGAGACTGATCATGGTGAAATGGGGCCCAAGACAGACTAATGGCTCAACTTCAGACAACCTTGCAAGGCTACAATACTTTCCACACTTTCAGACTACCATGTACATGACATGACCCCCCCCCCCTTCAGGTCATTGTCAGTTACAGGTCCCCTTACATGAACCAAGATGCCCACACAGCTTATTTAGACCTACTTGGGACAATTAAGTTACAACCTAACACCCTAGTCATAGGTGACTTCAACTATCTTTCTATTAACTGGGAAACTTATACAAGCCCTAACTCACTCACACAAAAGTTCCTGGACTTTGTTAACTCAAATGTGTGGAACAAATAGTGCACTACCCCACAAAGGGCTTCAATATTCCAGATATGGTTCTCACCAATATGAGTGACCAATTCCAAGCCTCAATTGTACGGCCTGCACTGGTTAAAGCTGACCATAAATCAGTCATTTTTGAAGTAGCAATAACACCAGAACTCCCCAAAGGAGAAAGGACGCTAAAGAAACTTCACCAAAACTAACTATACCTTCCTAAGGGAAGGTATATTTGACTTCCAAGCTCTAGTTTCCAAAGATAGCATTGACGGTTATAATAAGGTATACACTGATGTCCTATATAAACATCTACACAAATGTGTAAACGCAGCCATGCCAGATAGGATTAAAGCAAGATCCTCAAGTAAAATCAAACCATCATGGTGGGCATGTAGCATTAATAAATTATACAATAAGCGAAAGAAGCTGCTGTCTAAAAATACAAAAGTGAGATCCCAGAACTGGAAGAGCACCATCCTCATCCTAAACAAGCAAATAAGACAACTTATAAAATCTTCAAAGAGCAGCTATGAGAAAAATTTAACAACCATAGCCAAGGATAACCATAAGGCTTTCTTTAACTATATCTGCACCCTAAAAGGTATGACTCAAGATGTGTGCTGAACTAATTCTGGATGGCATCACACGCACTGACCATGTGGAAATTGAAAGCCTGCTAGTAGACAGGTTTGGCAAAAAATTCACCCCCATCACACCCAAGCATATCACAAATTATGTCTTCATCATCTCCTCCTCCCTGCATCTCCAAAGAGTAAGTCATCAATGATCTCTCCAAGGTTAAAAACACAGCCTCCGTGGGACCAGATGCCATTCCGGGCTGTGTTCTTAATGTTCTAAAACAAAATCTAGCTACTCCATTAGGCACTCTATTCAATCACAGCCAGAGTACTGGCTTTGTCCCCACTGAATGGAAAACAGCAACTGTTATCCCCTCCACAAGGGCAGCTCAGCAACAGACCTGGGTAACTATAAATCCATAAATTTAACCAGTCTCATTTTCAAGGCAATGAAACAAATCATCATGGACCTCAAGAGGGTTGGGAGGGTGGCTTAATGGCAAAGGTGTTTGCCTTACAAACACAAGGTGCAGGGTTTGAGTCTCACAAGGGATAACTGGCTAGGCTTAAAATGACTTGCAAGGGCAATTAGCTTAGTACTAAACTATGAACCTATGAACCTATAAATAAGGATACAGGTGACCTCCAAACCCTGGATCCATGCCAATTCTGTTTGGTCAAGGACAGGTCATGCCTGCTAAACATGGTGGACTTCTTTGAGAATGTGAAGAACACAAAACACATCACACACAGCAAACAACACACCAGTGTCTCAAAAACACAGCTCATAAGGCAAAACAATAAACCATCACAGACCACAAGAAATAACAATAAACCAAACATACTAGTCATTGGTGATTCAGTTGTGAGACACATTTCTGTCACCCTCACCAGGCTCGACAAGGTGAAGGTCATGAGCAGTTGTCAGTCTGCTGCCAGAATTCACCACATCATGCACACTCTTATGTCTCTCCACAACAAGTCTATGTTGGTGTGAATGACTTGAGATGTACCTCCATGGACTATATGAAGAGAGACATGATTGAGCTCTCAGAGTATGCGTCCCAGGCAAGTATGACCCTAGTCCTAAGCAGCATTCTACCTTCAACAAGAATGATACCACATTACCAACAAAAAATAATTGACTTCAACAATTGCCTTAGTTTCTGGTGTCATTCCAAGGGGATCCAGTATCTGTCTACCTGGGATGACATGGTTGACAAGCCATGATTCTTTGCCAGAGATGCCCTCCACCTGTCACCACTGGGTTTCAGAATCATTGCTAAGGCTTTTGCCGCCCCCATTGTGGCTTTATTAGGCAATGTCCCAAAGACAAATCTTTAACATAAAAGATCTGTCAAAAAGCAAATTGAAGGTCATGCTGCTTAACAATAGGAGCCTTATCCTGAAAATGGAACACATTGGAGGCTCTCCTTGCACTGGAAGATGCCGATGTCTGTGTGGTCATTGAAACTTAGGGCTGCTGAGAGCACCCCTGCCTTTCCAGGCTGTACTTCAATCCACACATTCCGACCCCAAAATGAGGTCAGGAAGACTAAGGGTGGTGTAGTCTCTATCTTCATTAAGGACAGCCAAACCACCAGACTGGTTTACCAGCATGATGTACTGGAACTACTCCAGGTGCAACTGACAGTTGGCAAGACACCATCCAAGTTATAGCCAGCCATAGACCCCCCCCTCCATGAATCAGGATACCCACTCCTCTTACCTGGATCTACTTGACTCAATTAAGGTACCCCCTAACACCCTGATCCTTGGTGACTTCAACTACCCCACCATACACTGGGTGAACTATTCCTGTATTAATACACTCACTCAACGATTCCTTGATTTCATCAATTCTAACGCACCAGACCAGCTCATCTCATCCCCCACAAGGGGAGATAACATTCTGGACTTGGTTTTCACCAACATGGGCAACCACTGCTCCACTCCCATAGTATGTTCTTCCCTGGTGAGATCAGATCATTGGATTGTGTCATTCGAAGCTTCTATCTCACCCAACTCACCCAACCAAAATCAAGCTAAAAAAAATTCTCATAGGCTGACTACAACCTTCTAAGGGAGAGTATCTGTAGCTTCACACCACTGCCCCCTCAGAGGATGCAGACAACTATGCTGAACATTACAACAATGTGGTATACAAGCACCTGTACAACTGCATGGACTCGGCCATACCCACTAGAACTAAAGCCTGCTCCTCAAGGAAACACAAACCTGTTTGGTGGACATCCTCGATCAGCCAGTTTTACAACAAAAGGAAGAAACTGTTGTCCAAGGGTAAAAAGGAACATATTCCAAATTGGAAAAACTCCCTCCTTAGCCTCAACAAGCAAATTAGATCACTAGTGAAAGCCTCCAAAGCTAATTATGAATCAAAGCTAGCCTCTGAAACAAAGAGAAACCACAAAGCCTTCTTCAGTCACATCAGGGACCTCCATGGCAAAGCCCAGGTTTGTTCATAATTAGTACTTAACAGTATAATTTACACTGATCCTGTTGACTTATCCAAGCTACTAGCAGATAGGTTCAGTACAAGTTTCACCCCAGGCCATTTTGCCATCGCTGATGATTGTCCCACACCTCACATCTCCATAGATCAAGTGCTGAAGGTCCTATGCAAGGCAAAGAACACAGCTTCCATGGGATCTGATAGTATCTCAGGCTGTATTCTGCTCCATCTCCAGCAAGAACTGGCTTCGCCATTGAGCACCCTATTCAACCACACACTAAGTACAGGCTCCATTCCAACAAAGTGGAAAACTTGCCATTGTCATCCCCTTGCACAAAGGTGGTGCCAGTACAGACCTTGGAAGCTATCACCCTTTAGCTTGACAAATCTGATCTGTAAAGCCATGAAGTGTATTATTATGGATCTCATAAACAAGGACATAGGCAATCTCCAAGCAGTTGAACCCACCCAGTTTGGATTCAAGGGCAGATCTTGCCTGTTGAACCTGGCTGACTTCTTTGACACTGTCACTAAGGCCCTGGATGAGGGAAAGTCAGTGCATACAGCTTGCCTTGACTTGGCCAAGGCCTTTGATACAATCCTTAACTCGAGCATCATCAAGAAGTTAACACAACTTGCAGTAAATCCCTATCTCATCAGGTGGGTGGCCAATGGCTCACAGACAGGACTCTCAAAGTCAAAATAGATGCCACCACCTCCGATAGCAGACCTGTTACTAGTGGAGTTCCCCAGGGATCTGTCCTGGGAACCCTCCTGTTTGGCATCTACTTCTCAGAGGTACAGTCAAAGACAAAAGGCCTGTGGCTGACCAAGTTTGCAGACAACTGTAAGTTGGGTGCTGTCATTGACTCCCCAGATGATGTTAACATACTGGAAGAGGGTCTCACAGCAACTAATGACTGGTACCAAAATCATGGCCTCAAGCTAAACACAAAAAAGTATCATCATACCATTTGGCAAAATCATGGCCCCTACTGATTACCACATCAATGGCACCCCCCTAAGCACACAATCTGTAGTAAGAGAGCTGGGCACTCAGTTTGATAGTCTCACATTCGACCATCATGTAGCATCAGTGGTTAGAAAAGCCTTTTACTTGGTTCATATCATAAGTAAAGGGATTGCATCCAGAACAAAAGGAGGTTATTACCTCTCTATACTTCTCCCTCATTAAATGAATAATTGAGTATAGCACCCCATTTGGTATGTACCTCTCCAAACAACTGCACCAACTGGAAAGGCCATTGAAATACCTCACAATGAGAATCCATGGCCGCCAACACCTGTCCTATGAAGACAGGCTGAAATCACTATCACTCTATTCAGTATCATACAGATTGCTCGGGGGTGAACTGTGTTTCACCTACAAGGGAATCTTGGACCCTGGCCTACTAGAATTGCTCGATATCCATAAGTCTAACTCCTCACGCATTACTCAGTCAAAAGGCCTGAATCTAATATTTGACATCAACAAAACATGCTGGAGATACAGGTTTGTCTCCCAGAGGCTGCCCTGTCTCTGGAATAGACTTCCCATACATGTCAGACAGAGCACCTTGCTGTCCCTTTTCAAGCACAACCTTGATGAGTGGATGGGAAACCACCAATTTGTCCTGGGGGTTCCATCTGTGTCCCTCATTAACAGGGGTGACAGGTGCCAACTGAGGTTTCTTTTTTAGAATAAAGTCTTTGCTAGGCTTGTAAGACCCCCAGGGCCATTAGCCTAGTAACCTCCTATGATCCTATGATCCTATGTGACCAGACCCATACACAGGGGCAAAGCCATGCACACAGCCTGTCTTGACTTGTCCAAGGCCTTCAACATTATCCAACATTTGGGCATCATTGTCAAACAAACCCAGTTGAACATCAACCCCTATGTTGTCAGGTGGGTTGCAAACCGGCTCACAGTTAAACAACACACAGTCAATGTGGGAGACTTTACCTCTACCAGCAGACCTGTCACCAGGCCCACAAGGGTTAATATTGGGCCCCTTCCTGTTTGGCATATACTTCTCAGATGTCCAGGATAAAATGGAGGGGCTAGGGCTAACCAAGTTTGCAAATAACTGCACGTTAGTACATCAGCATACTTCAAAAGGGGCTTACACAGACCAATGATTAGTGCCAAAGCCATGGTCTTAAAGTAAATGTTAAAAAAAAGCATCATCATTCTCTTCGGTAAAAACAATATCCCTGCTGAGTATAAAATAAACAATACCATAAGTACCAATTCAGCACTGAGAGACCTGGTAACACACATTTGCTGGGAATTCAACTTTGACCACCATGTGTCTACTGTGGTGAGGAAGGCATTCTACATTGCTCACTTGATTAGCAAATGCATCGCCTCAAGACCAAAAGAGGTTATAACTCCCCTGTACTTAGCCCTCATCAGGCCTATTGTTGAATATAACGCTGCCTTTGATATTTACAGTACCAGACACCTGCAGCAACTTGAGAGACCTCAGTGATTTCTAACTAAGAAAATTCAGGATCTCCAGCACTTCTTATATGGACAGACTGAAGTCACTGTCACTGTACTCAGTAGTATATAGACTACTTAGAGGATACTTGGGTCTAGTTTATCAGAGTATCTCTGACCTAAATCTAATGGAAATGCTGCACATCTTTAAGTCAAATGGGACTAGAGTCACCCATTCCAGGGACCTCAATCTAGCCATAAACAGGACCTTCTGGAGAGACAGATACATCTTTCAGGGGTTGCTACTCCTCTGGAATCGGCTTCCAATCCATATCAATCAGAGCACCTCCATGACCCTGTTTAAGTGCAACCTGGACAACTGATGGGAAACCATAAATTTCTGCTGAGAATTGTTCCAGCTTTTCTCCTGGACATGGGTAGTCCTTGCTAGAAAAATCTTGGGCATAGATGATATCGTTCATCTAGTATTATATTGCACTTTAACAGCTTGGGTTGTGTGTCAATAGCCTAGTAACATCCTATGAACCTATGAATCTATATCAGGATTGTCTTACATAGGATCATAGGTTCATGCAAAGTTACTAGGCTGTCAGTCTGTGGGGATCTTAAGAAGACCAGCCTCACATTCCCATGGTAGTTTTTAGGTCTTATATTTTGTGTGTGAATAACTCAGAGTGGAACAGAACAAGGAAATGCTTGGATATTTACTTGTTGCCCCAAATTATGAGGGTGATGGGTGCTAAACCAGGGGATCAATGTGTCGTTTTCCATCCAGCCATCCAAACTACATTTGCACAGAGTAAGAAATATACTTTGCTTTATGTGGACTGGAAGACTATTCCACTAAAGATATATTCTTGCTGATACATACCTATCCCTTTGACATGGTCTATTTATTATGCAAAATACATTAAAATTCCTTGAACACGTTTTCACACTACCATTGATTAGATTTGAAGCAAATGTGTAATAAATCTGACAGGGTAGGGTCCATTGATGCTCTGTGCATGAGGCAGAGATCACCTCTAAGTAGCCTGCATGATATATGGTAGGGAGATAAGATAGTTTGCATAGACTTTGAGATTTAGACCATTGATTTGTTAATGAGAAAGCATTAAGGTTACTGCAGTTGTGATAAGTGTTTAGACATGTACATACTGAATGATAAATTATATTCCATGTTCAGCCTGATGATAGATGAGTACAGTAGAATGATTACATCCCTGGACCTGGATGTCATACCTGCAGATATAAGCTGTGCAATGAAAAAGGACCTCCTTACATTAGTGGATACTTGGTTATCAAAGTAATCTTCATTGTTGATAGATGTATAAAGACCCTGACTGTGGGATCAGCTTTCAAGGGTGTCTTGTCAATGTGGTAGTTACAAGAGAAGCCATTCTTGCAGAAAGGTTCAGTTATATATTTCTTGGTATTTAGTATTAGTCTGTGTGATTTTTTTCTCAAATATTTTTATTAAAATTTTAAAATCATAAGTAGACACTAAAACATTTAATTTAGAAAAGAAACAATCATATTAAAAGGTAAAAAGCAAACATAAATCAAATGTTAAATTAATATAAAGAACATATAAAAGAACTATTTAAAATAACTATTTACAAGAGTGTCTGCTATCTCACAAATAATATAAAAAATATACTGTTTTAATTATTCATAGAAAAACAATCACTGTTTGTTTGGGAGTTGACTTATTCCTTTCCAAGCATTATATGAGAGGTGATTATTGCAGATCTTGATTTTATTGTAATAATATCCAGTTGACATACTTCAGAGACGATGTTCAAGAATTCTTTGAAGGAGGGAGTATATTCACTTTTCCATTGCCTTGTTATTACTTTTCTTGCAATTGTCAATAAACTCCACAAAACTGGACACTTCAATATTGTAACACACTCAGGTACTGGAGTATTAAAAGGACAAATGATTTGGTTATGATGAATTTGTCAGAAAATAAAGCTTGCAAAAAGTCATTAATTTCTATCCAGTATAACTTGATTATAACTTGATTATGACACAGTCTATATTATGTGATCAAAAATTCAGATGTTCGAACACGTAATGATCGACCCCAATTGAGTGAAATGGCAGAATATCAAACACGTAAATGGAAATCTACGTAAGGGGAGAGTTCCATTTACTGCAATGTAGTGTGGTCTCGGAGTTGGTATATTTAAGTAGCGGGGCGTGGGAGGTGCAGGGGGGCTTGCCCCCTGCATAAAGCAGTTTAATAGTTTGTTTGGGTTTTTGTTATTTTTTTCTGGCCGTTCCACATTTTGCCAGTTCGCTCTATTGAGGTCGATCATTACATGTTCGAACATCTGATTTTTCGATCACGTAATATAGATCCTTCAAAAATATATGTTCCCAGTCAGTTTTAATATTAAATTTATGCCTCCAACAATTAGTCTTAGTTTTAGATATTAATTCTATTTTATGTGGTGTATAAAAGGACCTACATAAACATTTCCATGAGAACAAATTCCATTTAAGTGAATGTGTTGTTAATTTGGATGATAAGATGAATAATCTTTTGTCTTCATCACTGGGGGATGTATTATTTATATGTTTAAAATTATTTCCATGGTTTTCTTTGATATATTGTAATTCTTTTCTTATCATTTTATAAATTTTGGATAATATGTTTTTTCCATTTGTTTTTTGTTGTACAAGAATAATTAAAAGATCAATAAAGTAAGGAACTGTTTTTCTCACAGATGGTTGCATAACTTCAATTCTGCTTTCTACATATTGTATATAATTTTGAACATGTAGCCATAGATCTTCATCTAAGTTAAATTTCATAATTATATATTGAGTGGAGTAGACACTTCCTTTTTTAATAACTGAGACCAATAAAACAGATTATTTTCCTTAAAAGTAGTCATTATTGCTGAATTTAAGGAGGAAATATTATTTTGAGTATAAGCTATAGGAAAAATAAGAAAAAAAATGGTTTACCTTTGAATGTGTGAAAGCACATTCGTCGAACGTGCACATCCACAAACTGTTTACAGGAAAACTGAAGCACTGACTTCCTGAAATGTCGAATAAATATCAACTTTTGACATTTCCAATCACTCCACAGCTGGAACAAGTGGTACCATGGGACAAAAAGGGGGCGAGATTTTGGAATTTGGTGCTTTGGTTTTTGTGGCTTTGACAATTTCACAGTTTGCACTACACAGCAACAGTTTCGAAGATGTTGCTATCAAACATTCAAAGGTAAATAAAAAAATCCTTTATAGATTGGGTTTGTATAAATAAAGCTTCTTAAAACATTTATTATTATATTAATAATATCAAATTTAGCTGTTAAGATTATTTATGAAATAGTATTTTAATAAACAGTACAAATAATTATTTGAGGTTAAATATTGATTAGAAGACCTCAAAAAGCTTGACTGAGTCAAGATGTTTCCTAGAATGTCTTTTCATTCAGCACTATAGAAGCAATATGACCACAAAGTTATTCTTTTGATAATATAAGCTAAAGTGTATAACTTTAAATCTGGTAACCCAGTGCCTCCATGGGACCAATATCTAGTACAATTACTTAATGCTATCCTAGGTTTATTAGGGTACTATAAGAATCTTAAAATTAAAGAGTTAAACTTTTTATAAAGGATTTAGAAGGAAGTAATGATAAAGATTGCACTATATATAAACTTTTTGGAAGAATAATAATTTTAATTAAAGAAAGTCTCTCGTCCATAGTAAAAAAAGTATCTATTCCACTTAGTTATGAGTTTTTTTATAGATGACAAACTAGATTCATAATTGATAGCTATTATTTTATTAACATTTGAGCAATAACTATTCCTAAGTATTTTAACTGTTTTTCTTGAACTACATATTTATTGAAGTCTTCCCACATCCTTTGCACTATAATTTATAGGTAATATTTTTGTCTTAAATCCAAAAACGATAACCAGTGAGAGACAACCAGTCAGCCCAATAAAATAATCCAGTCTGCATTGTAAAAATATAATGGTTCTTTTATTGTGTGCCCAGGTAAGCGCTTTCACCAAAGCTTCTTCAGACCTTAAAAACTTCACTCCAAACAAAATTTCCTTTTATACTGATCATATGATCAAATATCAATTAATCAATTAACTTTCTTAAAAAAAACATTCATCACTTATCCCTACTAAAACTAAAACCAGAAGTATTCAAGCATTAATACATTTTTAAAAGGTTTTCAAACTATAAAATGTATAACACTTTTTGCATGTAAGTTCTAATTCATGCTTTTAAATATTCAGCGCAAAGCATTTTGATTCTTAGATGCATTAGATGCTGCTTCAGAATTTAACAGCATCAACTATCCTGTTGTCAATAACTGAATAAACAGAGCATTTTATTATTTCAACTGAGCTTTCCAAACAACGGTATTACCTAGAATAGCTACTAATACAACATTTCGCATCAGCTGTCATATTCAATGGTATAATAATGTTTCACTCTACATCTATTCATGAGTGTGTAAATATTCAGTTATTTCAAAACATAATTGAAAAGTATTTTACTCTACTAAGTGATCTGTGCACTGAAAAATAAGTTGAGAAATGATATATGTGTGTTATCTATTTTTTATGTATAACATGTGCCATTTTTTATTTATTTACCCTCCGATAGACACTTCTTCCACCTAAATCAACAATACACCCCACCTTCCATAATCTGAGACTGTCTTTCAAAGGGTAAGATGCCACACATTCCATGGGAATACACCATCCATCCGTCTCTGACAAGCCCATGTATAACCTTTACAAAGGCAACTAGCCAGAAAATGGACTAATAAACACAAGGAATAGATCTCTCGATGGAAGCACTGCATCCTATCTTATAAGTCTTCTTGAACTCACTACTCGGCTATAAATTCTAGCATAAAAAGGCAAACTAACTATGCATGTTAAAAAATATAATATAAGTAACTGACCCAGGAAGGTAATAGAAGCCCAAAGTGCCACTAATTATCTAAATGGCTATTTCTAAAAAAAAAACACCACATATTATCAATATTATATAACCATAGACATCAACATGTGATAAAGTCCATAGAAATATTGGATTGATGTATAAAAATATATATGTATGTTTTAACCTTATAGTCTGATTCATAGGTGGAGACTAAAAGCAGCAATTATTAATATAAATTGTGATCTCTTTAAATAGACTGACGTCAATATTTGCTAACGTTATGTTCTAATTATACTACTAGCTTAAAAAATAATAAATAAGGCCTGATGGCCTCAACATTTCTAAAGCTATTTTTAATACACAAACTACAAAATAAATATTCCATTTCTATATGCACAGGCACATATCTGAAAATGCTCAACAAGTAGTCCTCATACGCAATATAATAATAACATTGTTAAAAATATATTCTTAAAAACTATATTAAAAAAGAATATATTGAATATTTTATAAAAACTCAATTAACCAATAATTAAAGTAACATAAGAAATTTTTTGAAAAACTGTCAAAAATTGTTCATCATAAATATTTTTTGTGGGGGTACAATTATTACTCTACTCCCACTCAATATAAACTATGTTGTATATGATATATATATGTCAGTGGTTATAAAATCTTATTTTATTAAAGATCCTTAATACTTTTTGATGGTTACCCTTCTATTCCTAAGGATCGGATTGATTGTTGCTCTTTCATTTAAGCCCCTACCTTTATCCGCTCTAAGTTTAATAATCCAATTGACCTCCTTGTTTTCTGTGGCATTTCTAATATTTCCTTCCCATATCTTAGGCATGTATATGTCTATAACCTTAAATTTGAAAGTATGATCTTGACTTTCCATATGGACATGTTTCGCTAATGCGTTATTTTCATAATTAATTCTTATAGCATATAAATGCTCTCTAATTCTGTTTTGAAACTTACGGTCAGTTTTGCCTACATAGAACGAGAAGCATTTTTGACAGGTTGCTAAATATACTATGTGCATAGTGTTACAGTCTGCTGTAACTTTAAAATAGTGATGAATTCCAGTGTCTGGATGTATAAACTCTGAACTCTCATGTATGTATGGACAGTATCTACAACCTCCACATGGTGTAGTCCCATTACAGTCATTAGTTTTAAAGTCTCCTATTTGATGGCATAACCGCCTTTTAAGATTCGGTTTGTTCTTGAATAAATACCTTGGTTTTAACCCTGCTATTTTCCTTATATCTTCATCTATGGTTCGAATACGCCAATGTTGCTGGATTATTTTCATAATATCTTGATTATCCACTGTATAGAACATGGGTATTCGTAAACCCTGATTCTTATTACTAGATATCTTTCTGGTTCCTGTTATGTCTGAAAAATATGGTGCTGCCCTATCTAATCTCATAATATTCAAATCTCGTAGGCCTTCTTCTATGTCCTTGCCTTTATATCCACGCTTAACTAATCTACTTCTAAATGAACTCATTTCCTCTTGGTATCCCTCTTCTGTGGCATTTAAGTGCGATATTCTCATAGCCTGCCCTTTAATTATATTATTAAATACATATTGTGGATGCATACTTTGTCTATGGAGTATTGCATTTTTGTAGCATTTCTTCCTGTGAACTCCTGTATTGATGTAGGTGTCCATTACCCTTTCGACATATACGTCCAAATATTCTACCCTTGTATATGAGATATTGGAGGAAAATTTTAGACATTCTGCCATTCTGTTCATTATTAAGATACTTTCATGTAACTTTTGTTCCTCTCCTTCCCAAATAAGGGAGACATTGTCGACAAAACGACGATAAAAAAATCACATGATCTTTAAACCAGGTCTCCTGAAATAAATATTCTTCCTCCCACAACTCTAGAAACATGTTGGCCTAGCTGTTGGCATAAGAAGTGTCCATAGCTACGCCTTCACCCTGGATATAGATAGTGTTGAGGAAAACAAAGACATTATTCGTGAGCACCAGCTCTAAGAATAAACCTATAAGTTGAATGTTAGATTCACTGTATTCACGATGTTTGATTAAATACCTTTTTATATATTCTATGCCTAAATTATTCGGTATAATTGTGAATAATGATTGAACATCCAATGTGGCAAACAACATGTTAGTTTGCATAGATGTAATACTGGTATGTTCATACAGGTCCATAAGAAACTGTTTTGTGTCTTTCAATACTACCTTGTTTTTATTCAGCACTGGTCTAAGTTGTTTCTCAATGTAAAGTGAAAATGTTTCTGTATACCACCCTCTCCCAGCGGCTATTGGTCTCATGGGAGGATTTATCGAATTTTTATGTACCTTAGGTATACCTTGTATCTCAGGTATCAAAGGATGTTCTACCTCTAAAAATTTTGCTAATTCATGAGTGATTATGTTGCTACTAATTAACTCACGCAGAGTCTAAGTTATATTTATTTTTATATTCTCAACCACTTTTTTATCTATAATACAATAATATCGGGTGTCTTTCAACATATCTTCCATCACTCCTGTATATTCCAACGTGTCCATTACTACCAATGGTCCTCCTTTATCTGCCGGTCTATAGACTATAGTATGGTCTTTCTGTAGTCTATGTAGGGATTTCCTTTCATTATAATTCTGGTTAAACCTGGATTTGGTGTAGCCTTGTTTGTTTTTCTTGTTATATAAACTATGTACATCTTCCTCTCCTGAATTGTAGAAAGCCTCTACTAAAGGGTGATTATTCGGAACAAACTGGCTTGGTTTTGAGAAAGGACAAATATTCCTACTTACATGATTTCTATACAAGAATTTCAACATGATATTTCTAGTATATAACTTAATACCAATCAATGCATCTGTGAGTTGAATTTTACTCGTGGGAATAAAATTCAAACCTTTATTGAGTACATTCAATTCATAATTGTCCAGGTCACGATGTGATAAATTCCAGAGTAGGCAATCCTCATCTGGTTCCACATTTTCTTGAGGGTGTGGTTGGTTTCCCTCTCTGTTGATAACTTTCTTTTTTGCCGTCCTCGACTCTCTGAGCGATTCCGTCTCGCCCCCTTTCTCGATGGAAATGGGAAGGGGGAGTTGGTGAAAACCCATCAAGTTTTCAGTGGTATTAATATTAGAGTTAGTTCTGATGGTATTCTTATGACCCACTTTGGGTCGTACTACCTGTTGGTCATTCGTAGTATCTTTTGGGGCTTGATCCCCATGTGCTTGTGTTTGTGCTGTCAATAGAGGTGAACTTTGAGTAATAGGCAATGTACTTCTAATGCCTTGAGCACTGTTGTTAATTGTTCTGCCATTAACAGATTTATCAGAGATCTCATTAGTTTCTGTTCTACTCTGAACCAAATCTGTATTGGCTGATATTAATTGATATGATAACTGGTTATTATAATAATTCCGAACTTCAGTCTCTTTGTTAGAGTTGCTAACGTGCTGTCTATTAGATGGATTCGGTCTGGGCCAAGTAAAGACATTACCGAGCTGGAAATCCTGAAAGTCTCTATCCAGCTTGGTACGTTTCTGCTGTATGACCCGTTTCTCATATACCATGATAGTATCTACAGTTATGGACAGGGCTTTATCTACTAATTCAGTGTTAAAGTCTGCATATAATTTCTGCTGTTGTTCAAATATGAATTCTCTCAGTGCATTCTCTTCTGGTATAAAAAACTCTATCAATAAATGTAAATAGTTCTTGCTCACCTCAATATTGAGTTGTTGCCATTTGGCCAACAGTTATGGATATTGTTCGCTATAAGTGGGCATCTTCAGTACCCGCAGGCCTCTGGGAATTATGCCTTTACTTAAGCATGCTTCAAAATGCTGGTGCTGTGTTGTTAATCTTTTTAATTTGAAATAGTCTATTTCCAATTTTTCCATTGTTGTTCTTAATTGTTCTAACACATTGGTGTCCATAGATTCATGTATCACTGTATTACTACCCCCATACAATAGTAATGGATTGTTTTCACTTTTTATACAAGTAGCAAACTTAGATAACAGGCATTCGCCTCCGATAGAACCATTCAAAGTTTGCTTGCTATTGGTATCTGATGCATTAGAATCATTATTTACATTAATTGTATTCACCTCAACTTGCCCTGATCCAATGGGTCTATAATCCAGTTCTGTCTGAGAATTATCCTCGGCACATGTCATACATAAAAAATAGATAACACAGATATATCATTTCTCAACTTATTTTTCAGTGCACAGATCACTCACACACTGTTACATGCATACACTCCTGGTACACATGTACATATACAGCTGTACCTTGGCTACTAAAAGGTCACTGTGTTTCCACTCTGCCATACTCATCATTGGTAATCTCATCAGGCCCACAGCCTGCAGACATACACACAGCTGGAACACAAACAGAATACAGTATGTGAGACTACAGTCAGTCAGCAGCACTAACAGCAATAATGCATCATGGCTATAAAAGGTACATGCACTTTGATATGTTCCCATAACAATTGCCAGCAATTAGGTAATAAGGTAGACCTGACTGCCACAACCCATCTCTGTAAAAGCTACTGTAAGGCCCTCAACAAATGGCAAAAAATCCTACTGTGTGATGAGCCTATTGGCAAAATGGTAAGTGTGACCAAGACCAAGGCTATTGGAGTGAGCTATACAGTGTCACCATGTGAATATGCAAGTACTCTATGAGCTGACTTAGTGCTGTACAGACCAGACACAATGAAAAGGTTAATGATATGTGACAATAATAAAGGAACAAGAGAATAATCTATCAATGTAGTAACTACACAGTTCAGACTCACAGGGATTCATATATGACAACATTGCTGGACAGTCTGCAATACATACAAGAAATGTGTAAAGTACTAGGTGCATAGATTCATAAGATGATACTAGGCTGTTGGCCCAGATGTCCTGATAAGCCTAGCCCAGGTGTTTGCCCATGTCCCTTCAAAGTCAGCACCTATTTCCCCTGTCCAGTTTGGACACAGTTGGAATCCCAGGGGCGTCTTTTGTGTTTCCCATTCAGTCATCCAGCTTCTTCTTGAAGACTACAGAGATACTCTGCTAGACATGGGGAGGGAGTGTATTTTACAGACAGTGTATTGTTTGAAACACAAAGCTATCCCACCAACCACTACTATTCATGTCACAGACCAGGTGTGCGCCTTGCGTGTGGGTTGCGGGAGTGGGGTTTGCCTTACAGATATGCATAAACTCCTTCAAGGCTGGTTTGGGAATGGCCTGGTTAGCCAGACACACATCACCTATGACCAGTCTGTATGACACTGAGTGGAGTGACAGGGTTTACAGCCTCTCTGTATAGGATAGGTGTTGCAGAGCCTGGATTTTCCTGGTCATGAATGTCTGTGGTCTCTACAACTGCTGCATGTGTTTGGCAAGGTACATTCCAAATGAGCCACTGTAGTCTGTAATGGGTCTGATAAGGGAGGAGTACAGGGCTGGTATGGCCTCCTGGTTCCTGGATGACATACCCTTATTTGTGAAGTGGGCCATGTAGACAACTTTCTGTACAATGCTGCCAATGCGGTGGGAAACTGTCAGGTTGCTTTCAACCTTGGTGCACAAGTCACCTCACACCAGATTGCATGCTCAGTACAATTTCATTACTTTCATAAGTAGTGTGGATGACATTTACTACAACAGGGATAATGATGCATTCCCTGGAATTCAGTTTGAGGCAATTCTTCTGGCACCAGTCATTAATTTGGGTAAGACCCTCTTGGCGGATGCTCACATCACCAGGGGGATGTAAGACAGTGGCCAGCTTGCAGTCATCTGTAAACCTGGTCAGCCACAGACCACTGCTTGTGTCTTACACCAGAGAACAGTATATCCCAAACAGTAGAGGCCTCCAGGCAGATCCTTTGGGTACACTACTCATTAAGGGTCTACTAATAGGGGTGGCATTCACTACTTTGACTGAGTGGGTACTATCATTGAACCAGTTAGCTGCCCATCTGGTGACATACAAGCTGATGCCTAACTGTGTAAGCTTATGTATTATGGCTGACTGGGGATTATTGTCGGAGGCTTTGGCTAAGAGAAGGTAGGCAGTGTACACTGTCTTCCCCTCGTCCATGTGTTTGTTGACCGCTTCAAAGCAGTCGACCAGGTTTAACAGGCCTGATCTCCCCTTGGCAATACCAAACCATGTTGGCTCAAGCATTCTGAGGTTGCTGATGTCCCTTTTTATAAGGTCCTTGATAATGCCTTCCATGGTCTTGCATATCAGGCTAGTTAGGCTGATGTGCATATGATTGGCTGGGTCAGTGGATGCCCCACGTTTATGTAGAGGGGTTACAGTGGCTGTCCTCCTTGCAGATGGGATAACACTGGTGCTCAGGCATTGTTTGACTACAGTGTGTAATCGAGCTGAGAGCTCATGCCTGAGTGCATGTAGGATGCAATCAGGGATGTTATCAGGTCCCATGGAGACTTCAGTTTGTTGCCTTTAAGAGGGCATTATAGACCTGCTCCCTGATGATGAGGGGATGAGGGCAGGTGCTGTGCATGTCCTCCTTTACTGATTGCATGATGGAGGGGTGAGGTTTTCACTTACCCTGTCTGCAGCAGGTTGGCTATATATATGGCATATGTGGATGTGGTTTTATTGACCACCAGTACAGAGCAGATTTGGGTGCTGCCTCTGAGATTGCAGATGTATGTGAAGAAGGCCTTGTGATTGGCCTTGGTGGATGTGTCCAATTTGCACTCAAAGTTAGCCTTACAGTAGTTCACCTGTGACCTTATTTGCTTGCTCAGACAAAGGTCAGATTGCTTCCAATTTGGCACCTGCTCCTTCTTGGCCCTGTACAGCCAATATTTCCACCTATTATGGAGTTTGTGTATTGCTGCTGTCCACCACAGAGGTTTACTCTACCTTGAGGGAGATGATTTTGTCCAGTCGGGTATTGCTAAGTCCATACAGCTATGTAGGTGCTCATATAGATATTTGGTGTAGGCTTGGATGCAAAATCATGACACAGTTAAACACATTTCCAATTTCAACCTAGTAATTATAGTCAAACTACTAATTATTTCTCGTATGAATGAAATCCAGCAAAATAAATGCTACCAATGTGAATGATGAAACCAAATTAAAAGAGTCAGATAAATCAGATCTATGACAACTCCACAAAATACTCATTGCAATATATACTATGGTTGTAATCAGCAATTAAACAGGTGCATATAAACACAATACAAATGTATAAAAATATATATTTAGAATGTTAAAATAAAGCACTGTCATGTATATCTACTGTTTAATAGCAAAGATGATTCATGTTTAAAACATGAATGCAAGTATGCATGAAGGGTAAGTATGCAAAACATAACTGGAATAAATACATATACAAAATAAACCTACTGCTGTTATGAAACATTAGATAAATGTCTAAAGATTAAAAAACAATTCTTAAAAACAGTAACAATGGGAACCACAAATTCCTTCTCTGCCTCATATTATTTAATGTTCCTTCTTTGCCTCAATTTGGGTTTAATTGAGGCTCTCTCGTTTAAGCCAGAACCTTTGTCTGCTTTTAATAATATTATCCACTCTGTTTCTTTCCCTTCTGTGTATGTTTTAATGTCCCCCCCCCCTCTGGGATTAGGGTATATCACTTCCAAAACTTTAAAGGAGAATGCATGTTGTGTATTTGTCATCATGATGTGCTTAGCTAGAGCATTATGTACCGTGCCCTTTTTCATGTGATAGATATGTTCTCTCATTCAGTCTCTAAGGGGACGGTTGGTTTTGCCAACATAGAATGAGGGGCATAGCTGACATGTGGCCAAGTAAACTACATGTGATGTCATACAATCTGCTGTAGCAGATATATGATAATATTTTCGAACATCTGGATGGAAAAAATCAGGTGTACTGTCTATATAAAAAATTACAGTGACCACATGGTTTTGTACATCCATCTCTCGTATTTGTATGGCTATGTGTGATATAACAAAGTTTCCTTTTCAAGTTGTTTTTGTTCTTATATAGGAATTTTGGTTGATCTCCAACTATTGTTTTAAGATCTGCATCTACATGCAATATTTCCCAGTGTTTACTAATTATTTCTCTAAGTTCTAAATTGTCTGCCGAGAAATATGTGGAGAATTTAACATATTGTGGGCCTTCAATATTGATATCTAAAGTTGGTAAGAATTCTTGTGGTCCAAAATACGGTAGACCTTTAGTTAACCTTAATTCTAAGGCATCATTCAAGTGCCTGCCAATTTCTATGTTGCTATAGCCTCTCATTGAATTGTGAACTTTCATTCTCCTTTAAAGTTTTGGAAGTGATATACCCTAATCCCAGAGGGGGGGACATTAAAACATACACAGAAGGGAAAGAAAAATAGTGGACAATATTATTAAAAGCAGACAAAGGTTCTGGCTTAAACGAGAGAGCCTCAATTAAACCCAAATTGAGGCAAAGAAGGAACATTAAATAATATGAGGCAGAGAAGGAATTTGTGGTTCCCATTGTTACTGTTTTTAAGAATTGTTTTTTAATTTTTAGACATTTATCTAATGTTTCATAACAGCAGTAGGTTTATTTTGTATATGTATTTATTCCAGTTATGTTTCTTACATTCCTTTGCATACTTACCCTTCATGCATACTTGCATTCATGTTTTAAACATGAATCATCTTTGCTATTAAACAGTAGATATACACACATTTTTATTGTAAAAGCACTTGAAGCTGACAGTGCTTTATTTTAACATTCTAAATATATATTTTTATACATTTGTATTGTGTTTATATGCACCTTTGTTGTGAGAGCTTATACATCCTTTATTCTGAAGGCATATATTTCTTTAAAAAGTTTTGTGAACCTCATACTAATTGTTTAATTGCTGATTACAACCATAGTATATATTGCAATGAGTATTTTGTGGAGTTGTCATAGATCTGATGAAGCAGTGATGCGAAAGCGCTTATCTGACTCTTTTAATTTGGTTTTGGAATAAACAGCGATTGTATTTACATCATTCACATTGGTAGCATTTATTTTGCTTTTTCTATTTTACTTGATTATTTCCTCACAATTAACCCTAGCGCTGACCTGAAGCAAGACCAGACCTCTACTCATTATTTACTAATTATTTCTGTTTCAAGGCAATACAACAACCTGTATGTGTAGACATTTATGTCTGTTTGATGCACTGAAACTAAGATTACACATTTGTAAAACAAGTACAGCATATTTACTTGATGTTTTGTAACTCATGTCTGTATGTTTGGGTCTTTCAGCTACTATACTATATACATGTGCACAAGAAATACTTGATATACATTTCTGTTTTTTGTCAGTATGGCACACTGTGTTTACACTCTTGCAGCTCACTCATACCTCTAAACCTGTTAGAGCAAGACATCTGAACAAAAGCATACATAAATGGGGGGCAAAGCCCCCAAAATAGTGACACTTTATAAATAGTGCTGTAACACACTTAGACAGTTGATAGCAAAGTAAGTTTTGTATTCACAGGAATACTCTGAAGGATATAACATCTGCCATTCAAATGTATCCTATTATGTTATGACTTTAGTCTTTAATGATTTGCCAATGATATGCCAGACAAAACACAACTGTATGAAAAGAATGACTACAAATATGAGGCAAATATGTGGTCAGGCTGCAAAACTCTGGACAGTTGAAAGGTATGAGCTTAGTATATAACATACAGTTCAATACACACTTCTGCACCAGTTGTTTACTATGCACGTACCTCATATAGGTATCTTACATGTATAAGACAAGCATATGTATCATAGTAGCATTCATAAGTGACATATGAATATTAACAACATCCCAGGTAGCTGACCTGGCAGTGTCACAGTCAGTATTGCACAACAGATACTCCAGTAGTAGTCATATGTGAGCTGACCTTTGCTGGGGTGACTCAGGGGCCAGAGCTGTGATCTATGTCACTGCAGACAGAGCCACCAGGTTGGCCATAGGTGCTGGACAGCAACATGTCAGTCCAGCAAGTCTTGCTGAAACCTGTTGTTTAATTTCCTATTTCCCATTATTCATCCTTCCTTCTGCATTCCATTACATGCTTAATTGTTTGACATACCTGTTATACTGCTGCAGAGTTTTTTGACAGTAATGCAGACTTGTAGGTTTCTGTAGTCACAGTCTGTCTTTACGTAGAAAGGTTCAGACCTGTTTTGTATAGGCAGCAGCTTGCCTTTTGTAGGTAAAGCTCATAAGCAGGTAATGGCCTGTGCACCAATTGGTGTCTCCCAGTTGCTACTTGCATCCAGAATAGCTGTGTTGTCTTTCTATTAGCCAATGGCATGACAACACATTGCTATAATTAAGTCCTTCATGTGGGCCTTGCCCCTATTTTTTGCCTGTGTGGAGGACATTATGGAGGTGTGGGAGCTACAGCATCATGGAGGGTAGATAGAAATACCTCTTAGAACAAGAAATGTGGAGAAAGCCAAACAAAATGGGGGAGAAAGTTCCAGAACTCGGGACAGATTGTAAGTATTGGTGTTATACAGTTAGGGAATTGCTAGATTAACGGGGTTTGTCTGGACATACATTTTTTGCATGATCTGAAGTCTGACAGTGATATGTATATAAAATACCTCTCAACTGTACAGATTTCTGCAGAATGTACAGAGCTTTGTCTCTTATGTTTGTTCTGTTCCTCAGATCATTTATGTTTTTGGCAAACCACTAGGATAATCTGAGGATTGAAGTCACTAAATAATGACATGCTTTGTGTTTCAGACTTCATATCCTTCAGAAAAGTTATATTACAACAAACCCTATAACTCCGGCAACTTTTTCAGTTTATAACACCATTATTTAAGATATGTCCCTATTTTGGGCCTCTGTCCCCCAAGTATGTTTGACTCTGTCCAGATGTCTTGCACTAAGAGGTTCAGAGGTATGGTATTTCACTATTTAGTGACTTCACTCCTGATACCATCCCAGTGATTTAGCAGACTCCCAGAAATGTTATGTGGAAGTGGCCATAAATATGTTCCCAAATCCTGGACATTCTGTGGAAATCTGTACAGTTGAGAGTTAGGTATGCTTAGCCATTATTAACAGGCTGTCAAGATTGTGTAGTAGTGTAGTGTGTAAATGTTTGTTGGGCTAAGTAGGGAGAGGGGCAGATGTGAGTGTAATAGATTCTTTTCTATTTGACTGTGCATGCTGCTAAAGTTGCTGGTGGTCTTTCAGCTGTATATGTTTGTAGTGGCAGACTGAGACATGTCCATTAACACCTCAGGATTCCAAGTACACTGTGACTTCGGGCAGTATATTTAAGAGTGGCATGTGACTGGCAATCAGGATATGTTTGTTCAAATAGTTGTTATACTGTAGAGGTCAGTTGGCTTGCTGGTATGTTGCTGTAACTGTGGTACAAATGGTTGTGGGTAGACAATTTCTCATCAATGTCTGTTTTTCCCTACAGTTACATCCCTGTAGTGTATGATATATTTGCAAATGCATGAGTAATTCTGCAGAGCTGATTTGTAGTGTTGTGTTGGTCTGACTGTAGTTCAGAGGGTGCTGGGTGAAATGGCTGGCAGCTCTCAGTGTTTTTTCCGTTATGTTATATGACTGCGCTTGTACCTCTTCACTGTCCACATTTACATATACTGTTCAGATATGTGGCTCATATTTTTGGTCTGCTACCAGTAACTGTTGTGCATTTCTGACAAATCACTGGCATGATGTGAGCATTGAAGTCAATAAATAATGACAATCATTTGTGTTTCAGACTTGAAATCTATCAGAAAATATATGTCAAAACAAACCGTGATACTGTAGCAACTCTAAGCTTATAATATCCATAATTAATATATGTCCCTATTTTTTGGCCTTTGTCCCCCCACTTTGTCAGACTTTGCGCAGATGACTTTCACTATAAAACATTACTAATTCCACAGGTTTTTTCCCTAATGTTGGATGACCATCCTGCATGATATATTTACTGAAGCATTACAAATTTTCACAGGTCATGTGGAGTAGTGGTTGCTACTGTGACTGGAGTACAAAGGGTCCTGTGTTTAAGACTTGCCAGGGATGTGTATTTTTCCCCTTATGTAAAATGACTGTAATGCATGATATGTTTGTAAAAGCATTATAAATTCCCACAACTCAGATGGTGAAGTGGTATGTTGCTATGATTGAAGTGCACAGGGCCTTGTATTTGAGACTTGGCAGGGCTGATTCTTTTGTTGCTGGGCAGAACAAGGGCTGATTGAGACGGAGTGACTAAAGCACTTTTAAGCAGTTGTAAGCGGATTTGCGTGGTTCTGCGTGATGCTAAGCAATGCCAAGAGGCACTTAGTACTACTTGGCTTCGCTTAGCGCTGCTTATTCTCACTTAAATCTGCGCTAATTTCAAATAAAGAAAACAAAAAAGGGTGATAAGAAAGTGGTAAAATGGGGACAAACAGGGGGTAAAACATTAGGAAAAGCAGCTAGGGATGTGCAGGACGGGTGTAGGAAAGGACCATAGCTCTACATTTCTTCTGCAGCAACAGCTGTGACTGATGTGGAAAATTTGTAATTTACAGCCTCACATTCCACAGGGAGGGGTTGGCCACATACATTTGTAGAGTAATTTGAATGTAGATTGATTTATGTCCCTGTACATGGGGCAAAATGTAGATCTACGTATGAGGCGATGATTTTTTTGTGGAACAGATGCCCTTTTTATTTTTTTTTTTAAAGTGAGAATGGGATGTTGGGGAAGGGCTGTAAGCATGTTTGAGGAGGTATATTGGGTAGGATAGGTTGCATTCGCAGACAGACAACACACACAAGACAGCAGACGGTTCAGTATATCACACATGAGGGAAGTAAACACCTTGAACGGACAGGGTGGATGGGAATCAGAGGCCCATGTGCCCGCAAATGGATACAGAGGGACTGAGATCCCCACCCATGGACAGTCACCACTGCACCTTCACGGCCCTGAAGGTGGCTGTGCTAGGGACTGGACAGGAGGGGCAGGATGCCCCCCAAGGTGCACCAGGTGGCCCTCGGTCTGGCACAGCCATCCATCCAACTCTGAGTGGATGACACTGCACACCATACCCCAGAACTTCTTGAGGGTAACAGGCTCCTCTCCATGCTCATGACCAGGGGGGGACAGGCCCTGTTCTCAGAGGCAGTTCCACCTGAAGGTGGTACAGGACCAGTGGAGGAGGAAGTTCTGGGTAGAGTCCCAGATGTGTTGGGGTCTGCTGCCATGGCCAGGTGAGGTGGGACAGACAGATCTGCTGGGACATGCATTCCTGAATGTGCTATGGTGTTGAGGATATCCAAAAGTTATTGCTTAGTCATGAACAAAACATTTCAAAATTTGTTATAACAGCATGGGTGGGTGTTCCAGTTAACCCAAAACAACATCATACATGGGTATTCCAATTAAACCAAAACAATAGATTTGAAACAGTTGCATAACAAACAGAATACATGCATAAATGGAACAACAGTAAGCATTATAACAGCATTCCAGTTACAGTGATGGCAACAGGCCACCAACAATGGCATTTGAAAAAGGTATGTTAATATGCAACCAATTAAATATATGAACAATAATAGAACACAAGTCCCAACATTAGGTTTTGAGAACGACATACCCATAGTATATGCATAATAATTATTGATGTAGATAAGGGATGGGGGAGAGAAAAAAGCCCATTAACAACTGTATAGGCTTCTGTTTTTCACAACAGTACTGGTCAATACTCTACAGTTCTGCCCTCACTTTATATCTCCCTATGGCCCATAGCTTCTATAGCACATACAAACTTGTTAAACTGTCAACCTTATAATTGTATGGGGCAAACTCTGACTAGAGGGGACTCGTACATGTTAGGGTTACATATATGACAAATAAGGAGTACGCTGCACTGATGTTGTGTGAGTGTGCTACTGGCATACTTCACCTGGATTCCTATCTGTGTCCAAGGTTATTGGCAGCAGTGACCAATAGCTGTGATAGCATGACACTTGAGAGATGTATCGGGAAGATTGCATGGTATATGTACCTATTCTGCTGTCATTTGCAGGCATGCAGTTGAACAGTGGAACAGTTGTACACAATGCATTGGTATACCCTTCATACCGCTACTACAAACATTGCTTTACCTGTAAGACTTGTGGAGAAAATATCTGTTAACACTACCTGACTTTTTCGGCAAATATTCAAGATTTCTTGAGTGTAAATATGCACACAACTTAGTACCACTCCCTGGATTCAAACCATGTCTGAGTGTGCAAAATGAACAGCAAAGCTATTTTTCATCGCACTACACTACTGGGGAACTGATGTCCCGTGTTTGACTGATTTTGCCTAATACTGTCTTGGTTAGACAATCTGACCTTGCAATCCTGAGATTCATGCATGACAGGTAGTGTACTTTGTATTAATCCTTTGAAATAATACAATCTGGAAAGCAAAGGTTAACACAAGGCAATGCTGCAGGGGACACACTATAATACATTACACATTACTATTCAAGGTTCAGATCTTAGTGCAGGACATATTTCATATTACAGCTTCACAATCCGCACTTTTACATAACAGCTAGTTCTGTGAACAACTTCAGTGAATGCATGCTGTCCAAGCCATATTTTCTGCGAAGAACCTGTACACATTCTATTTCTACAACAACATACCAGAGTAAACACTGCAGTTTGTGGTATACATGTTTATTTCAGTAACATGACACAGTGCTTTATTACTGCATATCTTGTAGATCACTATTAGTTTGCAAACTTTATTTATTCAGTAGACACATAACACACTGTACGTACTGGCAGTAAACAATGTACTCCTTCTTATTTATTGTACTATATACTGCAAGACAGATCTGTACTCACCAGCCTCTTGGGGAAGCCTCAACAGTCTTTTGGTATGGGCATCCACATTGCTAGCCCTCTCTGCTGCAGCTATAAGGGAAAAAACAAACATTATACATACTTGTCTATCACATACTCAGGCTAGAATTTGGTACAGTTTTAGATGATATACAAACTACTAGGGCATTCTCATCCCAAGCATCTTGGATGCATTGTGCCAAGAGCACACCCTTCCTACGCTTTAGGTCGACATAATGATGGCGTACCTGCACACCAGTTTGGGGGATTCCAGTAGCACTGGTGAGTTCACATGCCAGACAGTCCCAGGCCTCCACTTTGTACTGTGAGCCCTAATACTGACCCTGCAGCAGTCTGTCATCATGGTGTTCAACAAGGACCCCAGCCATGACCCTGGACTCCAAAATGCCCCAGCGCTGCACCTGAAAGTGTTCTCCCTCTCCAGCGCCAGACATAGTTCCTGCACAGATCAAATTACAACAGGTTCTGGCTGTCCTCCTTCCTGCCTGTGCAGTTTAAATAAGGCCAAATTCCCACCCTTTGCTATCATTGGACCATTTTGAAAATGCTGAGCTTAGCACAGCGGTCCGCAAATCTGCTAAGCTGTGTTGAGCAGTGCTTAAAGGGATAAATGTTGTGCAGTGTTTAGCGGTGTGCAAATCTGCTTAGTTGAGCTGACTGCTGCTTAGAATTAATATCTAAGCAATGCTCATACCGGCTTAGCAATGCTAATCATTGCTTATTTTTCATTTTAGAAAAAAATTCAGAATTGCAAATTCATTAATCATTACTGACATATTATTGTGTATATGACTTACTTTACATGATGTCCCCCTATGTTCTTTTATTACATTACCTTGGGGTGTGACTATACTGTATGGGACACATATGTTTATATAGGTGATTTCACATGTTTTATCCACTGACACTTCAATTTTGGACCAGCTACACTAGCCCGGTTAACAAATATCAATTACAACATCATTTAAAAAATAAAAATAATTTTAACAATGTTTTCCCATGTAAAATAAAAATAATTTTAACAATGTTTTCCCATGTAAAAATGAAGGGTCTGTCTTGGTACTCGAACCATAAACTGCCACATGCAAAGCCGGAACTCTAACCACTATGCTATTTCACTATTGAGAATTGTAGCTATACATTTGTATTTAGCACCTATGAGATGTTTAAGCAATGCTGAGTACAGCACCGTGATGTGCAAACCCGCTCAGCTATGCTTAAACTTCACTTATAATGGAAAAAAATTAATACAACCACTTTAATTACATATATTAATACTAATGCTGATTCATATTTGTTAATGTACTACTTGTCATTCTATCAACTTTCTATGTCTGTATGAGCAATATCAGGATTGAAGTCACTAAACAGTGGCATACATTTGAGTTTCAGACTTCTAATCCTTCAAAAATGTATGTTAATACAAACCCTGTTCCTCTATCAACTTTCTAAGTTTATGAGAGCTGTACTTAAGATATGTCCTTGTTTCTGGATCTTTGTCCCCGCATTTGGTTACCCTTTGTCCAGAGTTTGGGCACAAACAGATTTGCAGGTATGGCTGTGTGCCTAAGGACACACTTGTACTATACTGTAAAGTGCCGTACAGCACTTTGACAATGCAGGGGTTGTGTCATAGTTCCTGTCACACACCCCCTGCATTGCTTCCCATTCACACTCCAGCTTTCAGTGTCCGTGGACACTGAAAGCATTGTAAAGTGCCATACAGCAATTTCACAATGCAGGGGGTAAGTGACAGTACCTGTCACTACCCCCTGCATTTATTTCAGGTCCTACTAACTATTTCAGTGTCCGCAGACACTGTTTTTCGGTTTTATTAGTTTCTTTCATTGTCTGTGGACACTGAAAGCATTTCAAAGGTGCCATACAGCACTTTCAGAGTGCAGGGGGCATGTTAGATCTGTGAGCACTACTGCAACATGCCCCGTGCACTCATTCTGTGTTTATGTTTGCAGATCCTTTCTCAGTAGCGCACCTTCATTAATATGAAATGTGCGCTACTGAGACAGCTATGCAGATTCACTCCGTGTAGGAATAACATTATCCCTACATGGAGTTTATTGAATCCTGGGGTAAGACTTATTCAGTGTCATCAGGTTTCACCGAATTTAGTTTTTGTTCACTTATCAATAGTTGGCATATTATTGTCATTAACAAATGAGTCCTATACAGCTTTAATGTGAAATTGATAGTCAATTAACAACACTGTATTAAACAACTTTGTCAAATAGAAATGTCAGCAATTTATATTTGTAATTACATATGCACTGATCCATCATAACCATAACTGCATAGCTTCAGCTCATTTTTCTTAATTTAATTTTTTGTAGATCAAATTTAGTTTTAGACCATATCTCTTATTTGCATATACCCCTTTAGAATGTCTGGACGTCTGTCTCATACCTTTGATCCACCCTTTACAAAACCATGGTTCTCTGACAGAACAATGTCATATCAACACAAAACCTTTTATCCTAGTAACTTTCTAGGTATATAAGAACTATATTTAAAGTTTGTCCAAATTTTTGGACCTTCGTCCAGATTTCTTGTGCTAAGAGGTTGATGCCCAGGGAGAGAATACAATCTAACAAGCTGTAGTAAACATGCTGGAGAAGTGATCAAAGGAGCAAATTCCAAAAACTGTCATTATCCTTGAATCCTTTGTCCCCCACCACCCATACCTCTGTCCTAATTTCTTGTGCTGAAAGAATGAGAGGAATAATATAATCATTACTCTTTTAGACATATAAAGAAAAAGGGTTCTGCACTTTTAAATCTGACAGATTTGAACATCTTAGTGCCATATAACATCAGGTTCAAAGGTCGCACATATTTGGCAGTAAACATCGGCTTCTCACACAAGGACCAAAGTGACTGTTTATTTAAAAAGCTTGTTATCCTGGCAGGAACAGACAAACCAGAAGCTCTCAGAAATCAAGGTACGAGATTTCAGTTCTTATTTTAACTCTTTCAAACAAGACTGCCAAATATCAAAAGTAACTGAAACTGGTGAGCTCAAGTGCCCACAAAAATTCTGATGCTCACTGCCAACACAAATCAACATGAGTAACTCCACTGTCTACAGCAACTAAATACCATGTAAACAAAGTATATATGTCTACAAATCAAAACAGAAAACAACTATAGCACTAAAACAAAAGCTGAAAAACTGTGCAAAAATAAACAAAAAACAAAAAAAAAATCACTCCCATGGACAAGTACCATCTCTCAACTGTCAAATCTGATTACAATAAGGAAGGTATTAATATATGAAATATTTAAACAAAAGCACACAAAACCCACATACTTCTTAAATCAATTGCAAACAAAGCCCAAATATAACAAAAACATCAGAATCATGAATGTGTTATAAGCATCTAAACAACAGGTACATGACATAACTGAATATGTAACACCAACAACAATCTTAGAATAAACATAAAAAAAGAGATTGAGATTAGACAAGAGAAGAGCATAACAGAAGGGAAAACAAGATTATAAATGTAACTCTAAATATGAGAATATATGAAGAGAGGAAAAGGGAGACTGAAAATCTGTGTGTGTGTGTGTGTGTGTGTGTGTGTGTGTGTGTGTGTGTGTGTATATATATATATATATCTATATATATATATATATATATATATATATATATATATATATATATACAAACACACACACACAAAATTACCTTAATGAATGATATATCCAAACTTCTATTTAATTATATTCCTAATATGTTGTTATGATTGAGCAAGCAATATTGTATAAGCAGTTGAATAGCATGTGACAGTTAATAATGGCACTTTTCTCTTAGTTTCTTCTATTTTTCATTCATTTTCCAATTATTTTTTTAACTTATCTCTCCAGCAAACTGTTATTCCACTCCATATCCTCCATATGATCCAGTACATTCTTTGATTTCAAGAATTTTATGGCACTGTCTATATTTTCAAATATGTTGTCCATCTGAGATGAATATTTTTAGTCTGGCTAGAAATAGCAAATGGACTTTAATCTGTCTTTTTTTTAGTTCCTTTCTTAAAGGTAAGAAGCATTTCCTCTTGGACGTCACAGCAGAGGAATAATCATTGGTAAATCTTATTGTTTTTTCCTGTACCTTAATAAGAGACTTTGTGCAGACAGTTTTTAAGATTAGTTCTTTATCTTGTGTAGAAAAGAATCTTACAATATTAGATCTCGGAGTGAAGTTCGTTGTAAAAGAAACAGCAGCAGTCAGGGACCTGTGTGCTCTCTCGATGCCAAATGACATAGCTTCAGGTAGATCAAGGATTTAGGGAGCCAAGGTGTTAAAAAAATTGTCATATTGTCTCTCTCAATTCCCTCAGGTAAACCCAAGATTCTGATATTATTTCTCCGAAATCTATTTTCTAGGTTGTCTATTTCATCAAAAAGTAAGGTATTGTGTTGCAATAAAAATGTTATGTTATGTTCATCTTCTGATAATCTTCCTTCCATGTCTTTTAAAGCTTCCCCCATTACCCAAATCAGAGTTCTCTGCTAGTTTAAAGATTCCTGTATTTGTTCCATTTGCTTAGAGTACTTTAAAAAAAAACTATCTATTTTGTTATCTATTTTGTCCATCTTCAGAGAAATTGTTTGTATGTTGGTAAGAACAAATTGTAACTGTTTTTTTAAAGATGAGTCTTGAAAATTTACTTTTGTATGGCTTATTTTGGATTATTAATGAAGAGGTTTTCAAGGGCAGCCACAGTGGTGCAGCGGTTAGCTTTGCCACCTCACAGCAAGAGGTTCTCTGGTTTAATCCTCAGCTGGGGTGCCTTCTGTGCGGAATCTGCATGTCCTCCCTGTGGTCACACAGGTTTCCTCTGGGTGCTCGGGTTTCCTCCCACATCCCAAAGACATGCTGTAAGTGGATTGTACACACTAAATTAGCCCTAGGCATGAGTGTGTGCCTTCTGTGGAAGGTTGGGTGCTGGGCTGGTAACTCGACACCGTATAACTCCACTGCCAGTCATGAGCAGGTGGTGATCTCTTACTGGGAAATGCTGAAAGAAGAAGTGAAGAGTTTTTCAAGAAGAAAACTTGACAGGAAAATATATATATATATATATATATATATATATATATATATATATATATATATATATATACATAAAAATTAATATTATCCTTCAGGACACTTGAAATTAATAATATTTGATAAAAAATGAATAGTATAACTTAGTAACAAAATTTCCTGTCAGAAATAAAATAGTATAGCAGAGCAAGAAAAATCTGCAACTAATCTGTAAGCATCTTGGCCACATCTCCTCAGTTTTAGTCTATGGTTTTGACCAAAGAAATTGGTTTGGAAAAGGCTCTCTTTGAGGATTCTGGTGTCATCTGGGAAGTTTAGGAAGGCTCCAAGTTTACAGATGTCTGCAGATGTGGTCAGCCATAAAACGTTAACATCTGTTTTAACCTCTGAGAAGTAAATGCCAAAAAGAAGTGAGCAAAGGAGTGAACCCTGGGTTAAAACACTAGTGATACGTCTTTTTTTGAGATGGCAGAGCCACTCAGCCTAATTTTCCGTGTTCCATTTATGAGCCAATTTCCTCTCTGATGAAATACACAGGGTTTTACATTTAGCTGGTAGAGTTTATCTATGACACTTGAGAATGGGATGGTGTTGAATGCCTTTCCAAGGTCTGAGTATGTAGTGTGTACTGATCTGCCTTCTTCCATTCCGTCTATTATTTTATTTATTGCATTTGTTTACCAGGAAAGTCCACTGGGCCTAAATGAGCCCATTTTCTATGGAGGCCCTGGGAGAAAGCTCCGACAAGAACATAGATACAAAGAATATTAAACATTAATTGGTACAAAATTAGATACAGTGTTTTATATAGTAATTATAGTAGTATATACAGAATATATACATAAAAGCAGGAATTTTGTTGGTTGCCAGATGAATTCAATCAGAGAAGTATAAACAGAGATACATTAATCAGCATTATTGTACCAGTATCAACAAGTGATAAAAAATAATAATTATGGAGAAAATATCATCAGTCAGCAGTAGCAAAAAGCACAGGAGTAAAGTTAACATATAAGGAGAAAGAGGAGGGTAGGTTATAGAGCAGGTTCTGTAACCTTCTCAAAGAAGTTGACCGGTTAAGTAGTCAGAATCTACCACTGATGAATCCAAATTGGCTTGGGCTGCCTTTACTTATTAATTCCATAATGATCATTTCCATTGCATTACTGATCAGACTGGTCAGGCTTATGAGTTTATAATTGCCCAAGTCTTCTGCTGGGGCCACCACCTTTGGGCAGAGGGATGACTGTTGCTGTTGTGAATTTATACGGAATAATGCCTGGTTGTTGACTGATACTGAATAACCACTGGAGGGGGTTGGACAATTTATACTACAAGCTAACCAGTAAGCAGCCTGGTACATTACCTGAACTCATAGGATCAGTTCTCTTGGCTTTGGATAATGTCTTGAGAACGTGATCTTGTGATATTTGAAGGGGTGTCAATGCAGGTAAGTAATATGGGAATGTAGAAGGGCTTGGAGTTGAAGTGGTAACTTAATTGGTCTGCTAATATATTGGCTATGACCTCTGAGACAAGATATGTGATATCTTTTGCTATTAGCTCTCGGCATTGTCAGCAGTGTTTATGAGATTGCTAATATTGTTAAAGAAGGCTTTGTGGTTATCCTTCACCTGTGTGGCTATTTTTATCTCATATCTGGCTGAGGTAGATTATTTCAGCATCCAGGGTTTATTGTTAAGTTTCAATTACTCACAGCAGGAAAAATAAAAATAAAATGTATTATGTGAGCGCTTTCACGGTATTCACCGCTTCATCAGACTGTCTGATGAAGAGGTGAATACCATGAAAGCACTAACATAATACATTTTGTTATTTTTCTTTTTCCTTCTGTGAGTAACTGAGGCTGTTTCTTATTTATTTTCCACTTTGCTGCTGTTGGTTACACTGCAAGTGTAAGCTGTTTTTTTTTTTTCGATCACTGTTAAGTTTATCCAGAGAAGTATTGGCATCTGGAGAATTAAATTTATTTTTGCATGCAATGACTTCAGTCATCAGTCAGTTTTAGTAGATTAACCTTCACATAATCTTTGAATACCAAGGTATCAGCAGATGTGTCCAGCTTCAACTTTAAGTTTAATGTGACTGATTTGTGGTCTGATCTGTCCAAGGAGAAAGTTACAGTTTCTGGGAAGCAAAGCTGCCCCATATTGACATGAAATAAGTCTGGGATTTTATTGCCCCTAGTTGGATTGTGAATTAACTGGTCCCAAGAGTTTGTACTCATAAAATCCAAGAATTTCTGAGCACGCATGCTTGTGAATGAATAAGCTTTCAGTTAATGAAGGAGTACTTCAGGTTTCCAAGGAGAATGGTGTTTGGCTTAATGCATAGGGACTTTATACTGGTCAGTTAGGAAATACAGGCTGTGGGGTACATACAGGGGATCATGCATAAATTGCATTCTAGTATTCCATATGATTTTCACCTGGACATCCAGATACAAGTAAAAGGCAAGATATGGATTTATATATCTATCTATCAGTGTACATATATGGGTCCCTATTAAAAGTACAGAAGACCACAACACCGAACAGCAAAACATTGAGACCAGAACACCAACAATGCAAAATAACAAGACCCTTCAACAATCTAATGCAGAATAATGAACTAGATAATTGAGTTATTGTGCAAGATCATGGTCAGCTGTGTTTGGGGTCTTCCCCATTCCCAGCTGCAGTGTGATCTCGGAGTTGTTATATTTAATTAACAGGGGGTGGGGTGTAACCCCCTGCATAGGTGGTACAGGTGGGCTTGCCCCTCTGCAAATGCTTTTGTCTGTGATATTCTGTGCTTTTACATTTGATGTGTGCAAGTTCATTGTTCTGGGGGTTTTTTTTGTTGTTGGGTTTTGTTATTTTGCACCTTTGCTCTTCTGGTCTCCTTGTTTTGCATTTCAGTGTTATGGTCTTTCATGTTTTTGATAGGGACCCATGCATATATACACATACAAGCATACATACATACATACATACATACATACATATAATATGGGTCCCCTGCATTTGACCAAATGTACATTTGTTCTACAAATGTAGGGGTGTGATTTAATGTCAAAGGTAAGGATGGCCAAACAGTGGATCTGTCAATGGTGTGGAATGTTGATACAAGGAAGTGGCATGGGGGGGTGAAAGAGTGTAAGTGTGTGTGTGTGTGTGTGTGTGTGTGTGTGTGTGTGTGTGTGTGTGTGTGTGTGTATGACTTAGGGTTAAAGTCAGTAATGAGGGAAGGATGGGTGTTATGTGCTTGTGTGTGAGTTTGTGTATTTTAGCATAAGGGTTAGGTTAAGGGATAGATGTAGTGTTGTTTGTGTGTGTTTGTGAATGTTTGTTTGTCTGAGAATGTCTTCTGGCAGTGTTATGGGAACATTTTAATGACATTAAGGAGTAGGTTTAGGGTTTGGGAAGGGGCAGCATTAGGGTTAGGGTTTGCACCCATTATTAAGGTGGTGCAGGGGGACAGAGCCCCCTGCCCTCTTTAGTAATGGGTGCTAACCCTAACACTACCCTTTCCCTAAGTCTCTGGCTGAATAAGTGACTACTGACTTTAACAGGAGGTATGGCCTCCTTGAATATCTAGGCCATCATTTTGTATTTATGGCTTTACAAGTGACATGTGATGATATACGAGTCGGAGATATGGCACTAAGAACAGAGAACATTGAAATGAAATGGATTGCCACTTTACAAGCTTATAGATCACTATGATTAAATATGAATGTATCACTTAAACCGGCCTTTAAGGGGCGTAGACTTCAGAGGAAGATTTGATTGGTTAATAAGAAGGCATGTCTTTAAAAGATGTTTATGATTGGAATGCTCTTCATATAAAAAGAAGAAAATGTTTTTTATGACTAGATCTGAAGAAGGACTTGTGAATAGTTTGAAAGCACTCATCATTTTTACTTTTTAATGTTGGTTTTACAATAAACGGTTTATATTTTATGCCTTGGTGTGCGATGCATTTTGTCTTTTGATGTATCCCAACACCAATGACACACAATAGTGGTGAAAAGAGGCAAACCCCACTGTCAATGAATATAGTTTCAGCAAACATACTTCATTTCTTTTTGCATTCACAGGTGCTACCTTTGGTGACCTGATACATTCCCCACTCATTCGTTATACATGTCCCAGTAGATCTGTCAGTTTTCTCCTGAAGGGAAATAGTCATTTTCAAATTGAGAAAGTAGTTTCATAATGTGTTTGCTGTCTATGAAGCAGATAGCACCAGCATTTCATGTGCCATTAATGTTCTTCAAGGACAAAAATGTCTAAAGCACCATTAAATTTCCTGTATAATTAATCTTAACTTAATCTTTAATGTCCAATATGTAACGCATGAGAAAGTAAAGCCAAACATGTATAGAAATAATTCCCACAGTATCAAAGTGGCTGTTTCTAAACTGTGAAGAATCCACAAGGATAGACCGTTCTTCTGTCTGTGGTTTTAACATGAACAGGCATAATTTCCTTTCAGTATTCTAGGGCCTGATATTTTTAGCAGATATGAAATATGTAAAGTACCTGATATATACTAAGTGAACTGTAGAAATGTCTGTTTTGTTTTATTTGGTCTTTCAATAGTTCAGCAACACAGATTCATCAGCCTTCTTTTGTTGAGCTTACATCAAGGAATTCTCAATCATACTTGTTAAACACTGATTCATGGAGGTTTGAATGTGAGAACAAGTGTGTAGCTGTTATACTGGCACTTTGCTAATAAACTAACAGAAAGAAAATTCATGTTTTAGAATCAAAATGTAATGATTTGTCAAATAAAGCTTCTTTGTCCATTTTCTGTATAATTGTTATCAAATATATTACTCTCCATCGTCCGTGCTGCTAACTTTATACGAAAAATGGTTATCGGGCCTGCCTACAAATCTGTAGTTTTTTGTGAAACTGAAAAACAAAAAGAACCTAATTAAAAATATCTGTATACTTCTTAAGCTCAATAAAGATAACTTGCATTTGTTCTTTCCATTGCACAGCTACCCTGACAAAATCATAATTTATACTATCCTAACAGGCACATGACTAGTAAAATCAGTTGTGTGTATACTTACAATCCAAGAAAATGTTTCTTAGAGTGTCCTACTGGGACCTGTTAGTGAGAAAGCAATCAGTATATTTTGAATGGATAATATTTTCTTTTTACTACCTTGTCAACTGTGGACTCTCTGCAGAATGTTATAAGCTAACACTCTCTTTCTTTAAAGACACAGTAGTTGAAATTAAGGATGTGGAGTTATGTTTCTATACACAGTGGCCATGCAATTGCTGCCCCTATCTTCCTCATTGTTAGCCACAGAGCCTCTTATTTTGGGTATATGGTATAACCAAAGCATTATAGACTGAAATGTTGCAAATAAGAATTAAAAAAACGTTATGTATATGTTCTTTTGATCTCTTAATAAGAGTTAAAAAAATTTTGTATATTTTTTTTACGTCTTCCACTATTTGCCTTACCTTGCCTAGTCCCTGTAAGTTTGAGAAATACTCATCAAACATATTACATGTTAATAAATTGTAGAGTTCTGACAAGTAACTATCCCCTCTAACCCTTTTCTAATGTTAGAGAGCAGTTCTTAGTTGAGTGTAGGTTCCATCTCTTACATGCCCAGATGCTATATACTGAAGGATAGCTATGCAGATGTACAACAAACTAAATGAGGTAATCATGCTGAGATAGGGTAACCACCTGTCCCACTTTGCGAGGGACAGTCCCTCTTTGGGCAGTTGTGTCCTGACAAAAACTTGTAAAAATGGCAAATGTCCTGAGATTTTAGGACAAAATTATTTCCTATATTTTATGTAATAGCTGCATTAAACAGTTATTCTGTATCTAAAATACCTAAATGTTATAAGAAGCAGAATAAGCAACTAAAATTCTACAAGAATAAGCTTTTATTTAGGCAAAAAAGTTAAGTTCTAACCTTTGCACTGACCGTTGGTATGTGTCAGCCTGTGAACTCTGATGTCTGTACCAAAAATGTCCCACTTTGGCCATTTGAAAAGGTGGCAACCCTGAGAGCCAGGATTATTTGAAATATAACTGAATGGCCCCCTTATGATTTAACACTAGCTAGCTAAATGCAGACATGCAACATGAATGTTTCTGTAGCTCTTGTCTTATCAAAAACTTATCTGGGAAAACAGTTCTGTACTTTTTTGCAGTTTGTGTGAAGGATATAATGAGAGGCAGTCTGGATCTTATTTTTTTCTTAGATTAAATTTTAGCTTTTTTATTACATACAAAATGCCTTGGTTTGATTTACCAGTACTTAAAAACTGCAAGTTGCAGTTTGTAATGATACGCCTCGTCGAGTTACAGAACATTGCAAACTACACAACTAGTGTTTTTAGATGTCATTAAGGTAATGTCCTTACTACAGTATTCTCTGAGGAGCAGAACATTGTTCCCCTTACTTATTTTACTTTCATCATTTAAGAGTGCTTCAGATTTTTCTCAACCCTAATAGGCAATGATTTTAGTGTATGCAGATAGTAGGTGATTAAAAATATTTTAGTACTTTTAGACAGAGATGAAATTAAGCTGTTTGCTCTTCTAGACCCTCTGTACTTTTTTGGGATATGGTCCAGTTTCATGAGTACATCTGGTCTTCTTATTTACTCAAAAAGTAATATAATCTGGCCAATATAACATACCTGCTTCTTCTCTTCCTTTTTCTATTCATAGATTTTGAAAGTGAACCCTTAATAAGTTTACTTTAGATTGTACAACCTCTGTAGGAACATGGCTACTGAAAACAATGTCAAATACTTTCTTATATAAAAAGTGATTATTTTTCAATTTCCAAAGAACCATATCTGCCAACAGTGCAATCTATAATGAGGCCAGCTGTGAAAAAAAATGTCTGATGTTTAATCAACATATGATTATTTTACTCCAAAATATTAAAACATTTGATAGCCCCCACAACCCCAATCATGGGGGCACTTCCTCCCCCAAAACTTCATATACAACAACTCTGAAATAAAAACATCTCAGAAAAGTGGGAAACTATAAGGAAACTGCAATATTTACCTTGTTGCTCTTCCTTGACTCAGAGAAGAGGAAAAATGTAAGGAACATGCAATATTTACCTTCTAGTAGCCATGACAGGACACTGATAATTTTTAGGTTTTATATTCTGAGTGATGATCAGCTATCCAATAACAAATAGTAGGCCTGCATCTACAGTTCTTTGCTGTGTCACAGACATGGAAACTATTTAACTTGAAATGCCTCTATCATCTCTCTCCCTCACTCTCTCTCCATAAAAAACAGGCACATTTGTTCTCCATGTTCCACAGAATAGCTGGCATTATAACACTGGATCCCCTATATCCTGGAGGTAGATCTTTTCAACACTCCTTAGACTGAATTATTACATTAAGCAAACTGAATGGGTAATTATGAGCATGATACATTTGGTATTTATACTTAATGGCGTGGTGGTTATCTAGGTAATCTGAGAAAACAGATGGGTTAATTAGTTATTACTACCATCTTAAATAGATTATCCTGAAGGTCTATATGAAAAATAATGTTGTAAAAAAAAATCAGAGCCTGATAACAAAACAATAACTCAGTCTAGACTACATGTAGTTGCTATCAAGGTTTGAGCAAAGCTAATCCAAGTATGGTCAGAAAAATGAGCTACTTGCTGGATGCCCACCATTCATTGTCTAGTTTTAAAGTCAGAATTAATACCCATACAAGACCCCTATACAAAGTATATAAGATTTGTTTTTTTACATTGTATTATTTATAATGTGTTTCTTGGTAGGGTTATTATATTTGCTGCATAGTCTGAGGGACATTTATAAAAACAAGGCCTAGCACCACTGCAGACTTTTAAATAATACTGTAGTATACTTATTCACCATTTATACACCAATCAGAATTGCTTGATGCAATAGCATATTACTTCTAATAGCTTTATTTCAGTGCTACATCTTTTCTTCAGATTATCAGCTGTCATTTCATTAAAACTATGGAGTAAAAGAAATATAACAAATTTAACAAAAAGACTGCTTTTAGAGTTGAACACCGTGATTCTGCTTCTTGGTTTCATCACCTAGACTTTTGACTGCATTTGTTATGACAGTTTTGAGGTCTGCTGTTTAGTCACATTTTTTTTTCTTTTGTTAACCCAAGCTCCCAAACTTGAGAGCCACTCCAAGATGAGCTAACTTGCCTGGTAATTAGTTGTATATTGCCGATCAAAGCAAGATACAGACAATGTCCTAAGACATTGCCTGATTCCATGCAATAGTCACCAGTCAAGCAAACCTATTAGCTTTGCAGCTTTGGATGATTTTTATTGTCCTCCTGTGAATCCAAGGACATGATGACAGTGGACATTTGATTGCATGTTAAAGCCTACTTTCAAAGGTAATCGTGTGATTCTTCCAAGTCCAATTTCCAGGTAATTATTACAAATTTTTTGCTTTAATTTTAATATTTTTTTCTAAAGCATATTTACTTAGTTTCTCCTCCAGACATTCAGTATTTCCTGTAGGATATAACATGGATATGTCTCTGAACTGGATTTTGCCCCCCCTCCTTTTCCTAACTGCAGTTATAAGTCAGCCTGACTCAGGATAATTTTGCAATGCACTCAAGATATTAATACCATATAGCTCATCCATGTGCAAGCCAAGTCACCAAATATAAGGTCCCTCACCATACCATGGCTAGCGACAGGTCATCATCTATATCCCTAGAGTCCTATGACTTTTACCTAAACATACCAGAGCACTCACCATCCAACCAAGCACCCTATCAATGGGTGGTTTTAACTACCACTCTATAGACTGAGAACTGTACACTGCTTCAAAATTCACAGGCACAATGCTTCCCTGGACTTTATTAACACAAATACCCTGGAATAAAAGTATGCTTTCCAACAAGAGGATTAAACATACGGAATCTAATATTCACTAACATGGGTGAGCATTGCGTCCACCCCCAAGTGTCATTTGCCAAAATTTAAGGCTCCTCCCAACCCCTAGACCACAACTACCTACGCAGAATTATTCATAGAGCCCTTATACAAACATGTGGCAGGCTGAAAAGTGAAACATGATACATCTACCAAAATGAACACTAAAAAGGAACCCCACTGTTGGAATCCTCATCTAAACAATGTATATAAAAAAGAAGAAAACTCATAGTCAGATCAGGAAGACCAGCTCCTTTAAAGGCAAGTCCACTATTATACAACTAAATAAAAAAACTGCGAGGTCTAATTAAGTTTAGCAAGGCCATCCATGAAGTCAGAATAGCCTCATATGCTAGACAATCACAAGGCCTTCTTCAGCTATGTCCAGAACCTTTAAGGCAAAACACAGCAATGTGCTGAACAGATAGTGAAGGTACTGCTTTCACTGATCACAGTGATATAGCAAATCTACTAGCTGATAAACATAGCTCAAATGTCCTCACTGCCCCCATCCCCACTAACCCAGGTGAAAGCCCCTCCAACATATTTCCCTCAACTATTAGCAGGCACCATCTGCTGTTGGCCATTGCTAAAGTCAAGAACACTGTCTTCGTGGGTCTGACAACATCCCTGGTTGCCTCATGAACAGACTAAATGTGTCCTATCTACTTGAGGCAATCTTCCACTACAGCTTTGAGGACTGCAGCAATAATTCCCCTCCGTAAGGGTAGACCACCAACCAACCCAGGGAACTACTGACTCATCAGTCTAACAAGTCTAATATGCAAAGCCAT
>NC_056731.1:1986363003-1986415503 GCF_019279795.1 Protopterus annectens | reverse complement strand
TATATCTATATCTATCTATCTATATATATATATATATATATATATATATATATATATATATATATATATATATAGGTAGGTACTAGGCTCTCTGCCCGAGGGCATTTATAAGCCTAGCCAGGATGTGTCAGCTTTTGCCACCCCATTGATTAATTAACTGATCCTCTGCCAAGCAGTGCAAATGAAGTGATCCCAGGGGTGTATTTTCTGTTACCCATCCACTCATCATGGTTTCTCTTGAAGAGTGTTAGTGAGGGGCTCTGCCTAATTTAGCTTAGAATTTTGTTCCAAAGCATGGGGAGTCTCTGTGACAGGAATCTATCCCTCCAGCATGTTCTATTTATTCTTGTGGTGAGGTTTATCTCACAAGAGTGCGTGGCTCGCAGTGACTTGGATTTCTTTAGGTAGAGCATGTCCATCAATTCTGAGTTGGACATGGCTTTGTAAGTCAGGCAGAGATCACCTCTGAGTAAGCGATATGCCACTGAGTACAGCCCGAGTTTTTTCAGGCCGGCTGCATAGGACATATGTTTGAGGCCAGTAATCCTCTTGGTGAGGTACTTTTGTGGTCTCTCCAGCTGTTGAAAGTGTCTTGTGAGGTACATCACAAATGGGGGATTGTACTCTATGATGGGTCTGATGGGTGACATGTAGCGGGGCACTATAACCTCTTTATTTCTAAATGTGAACCCTTTAGTAATGGGTCACATAGAAGGATTTCCTAACCACTTTGGCAATATGATTGCAAAAGGAGAGATTACTATCTACCTGGGTCCCCAGATCTCTTATTATCTCTTCTGTGTTAAGGGGGCTGTCACCTATGTGGTAATTCATGGGTGTTTTGTTTTAACCAAATGGGATGACTATGCATTTTTTGGCATTTAGCTTGAGGCCACGACATTGACACCAGGTGTCCATCTCAGTAAAGCCCTTTTGGAGGATGTCCGTGTCAGCCAGAGAGTCAATTATGGTTCCCACTTTTCAGTCATCGATGAACTTGGTTAGTCATAGTCCTCCTGTGTTTGCCTGTAGTTCTGAAAAGTATATGCCGAACAGTAGGGGTCCCAAGACCGAGCCTTGCTGGACACTACTTGTGACTGGTTTAGAGTCAGACCTGGAGGCCGCTCTTCTTACCATGTGAGTTCTATCTGTAAGCCAGTTGGTAACCTATCTCTGTGACATAGAGGTTTATGTTCAAGCTGGTGAGTTTTTCTGTAATACCTGAGTGGGAAATGGTGTCAAAAGCCTTGGCGATGTCAAGGTAGGCTGTGTGATCAACCTTTCCCTCGTCTATGGCCTTGGTGACTTTCTCAAAGAAGTAAACCAGATTTAGTAGGCATAATCTGCCCTTAACAAAGCTGAACTGGGTCGGGTCAAGTATTTGGAGGTTCCCAATGTCTTTGTTAATGAGTTCCATGATGATGCGCTCCATAGCCTTGTAGACCAGGCTAGTCAGGCTTATGGGGGAATAGTTACCAGGGTTGGTTGTGGCCCCTCCTTTGTGGAGTGGAAAAAGAAGTTATGTACCTACCATAATGTTCCATGTTAGTTGTCTTCATCTCACCTTCCTTCTTGCTGGTTGGGTTCAGAGCCGATCCTCGGCTCTGACTCGGCCATCTTCAACAGCTCGAGAGCTGTTTACTGGCTCAAGGCTACCCCTTATCCCATAATGCCTAGTGATAGCTACACAGATCTCGTTTGAAATAGCTAACTCCAGACATAACAACATAATAAAACAGTCAAGAATTAGTTGACTATACCTGCCATATTCTCTTAAGTCAATAAAGGAAACAAGAGAACACACAGCCAGTGAAACAGAAAAAAACTCCTCTCGATCCACTAGGACAAGGGGATGGAGGGTAGGACGGAAGAAGGAAGGTGAGATGAAGGCAGCTAACATGGAACGTTATGGTAGGTACATAACTTCTATATGTTAAGTTGTCTATCTCACCTTCGTTCTTGCTGGTTGGGACAGTATCCCTAGCACCTAAAAACATGGGTGGCTCAGTGGAACAGACTCTTCAGAACAGATGAACAAAAGTCGGCTCTGCTCCCGGAGACCATATCTAACTTGTAATGCAAAATAAAGGTATGAGGGTTTGCCCACGTGGCAGCTGCACAGATAGAATCCATGGGCAACCTAGACTGGAAGGCTACAGAGGTGGCCAAGGCCCTAGTAGAATGACCTTTCGGTTTAATAGGTAATTGTTCCTTAACTGATAAATGAAGGAAATAGTGTGTGACATCCATCTGGACAAGGTGACCTTGGAAACTGGGAGACCTTGTTTGCCCAAAGCGTAGGAGAAGAATAGTTGGTCTAACTTCCTTACTTCTTTAGTTCTGTGCAGATAAAAATGCAATTGCCTATGAACATCTAATTGGTGTAGTTTGCATTCTGCCTTGTTGGTATGATTAGGGAAAAAACATGGGAAGATCTATTGATTGGTTTAAATTACTTTCTGAGCAGACTTTAGGGAGAAAAGAGGGATTAGTCCTCAGAGCAACCCTGTCCTTATGAAAAACCAAGTATGGAGGATGAACACATAGCGCCTGAAGTTTGGAGACACATCTGGTTGAAATAATGGCTACCAGAAAGAGTGTCTTCCAAGATAGGAACTTGATAGAGCAGGATGCTGCTGGTTCAAAGGGGGGCAGAATTAAGGAGGTTAGGACCAAATTAAGGTCCCAAGGAGGAGGGGGATCTCTCACTGGAGGCCTAAGAAGAGTTGTCCCTCTCAAAAAAGTTTTACATAGGTTCATAGGTTGATACTAGGCTATCTGCCCTAGGGCATTTATAAGCCTAGCCAGAGTGCGTTTGGCTTTCGCCACCCTTTTAGATTAGTTGACTGTGCCTCTGTATAGTAGGTCACAGAAGGAAGCCCTTGTAAGGTTAGTTTACTGTACCTCTGTCAAGCAGGGACACAGAAGAGATCCCAGGGGTAAACTTAAGATCTCCCATCCACTCATCAAGATTTTTCTTGAAGAGGGTCAGTGAGGGGCTCTGCCTAACATGGATTGGGATTTTGTTCCAGAGTGAGGGAAGCCTCTGGGATATGAATCTGTCCCTCCAGCATGTCCTATTTATTTCTGTGCTGAGGTTCAAGTCCCTGGAGCATGTAGCTCTAAGGGATTTGGATTTCCTGAGGTGAAGCATGTCCATTAATTCTGGGTTGGACATGGCTTTATATGTCAGACACAGATCGCCTCTGAGTAGGCGGTCCGCAACTGAGTAGAGCTGGAGTTTCTTTAGCCGCGCTGCATAGGGCATCTGTTTGAGCACCCTGATCCTCTTGGTGAGGTACTTTTGGGGTCTTACCAGTTGCTGCAGGTGTCGGGTAAGGTACATCCCAAATGGGGCATTGTATTCAATTATTGGCCTGATAAGTGATGAGTAGAGGGGCACAATGACCTCTCTTGATCTAGATGTGAATCCTTTCATGATAAGGTGGGCTATATAGAAGGTCTTTCTAACCTCCTTGGCAACGTGATTGTCAAAGGAGAGATTGCTATCTACTTAGGTCCCCAAGTCCTTAATTACTTCTTCCGTACTTAATTGATTACCACCTATGTGGTAATTTGTGGGCACTTTATTTTTCCCAAAGGGGATGACTATGCACTTTTTAGCATTTAGCTTTAGGCCATGGCTCTGGCACCAGTTATCCATTTCTGTGAGACCCTTTTGGAGGATGGTTGTGTCAGCCAGAGAGTCGATTACAGCACCCAGTTTGCAGTCATCTGCGAACTTGGTCAGCCATAGTCCACCCGTGTTAGCCTGTAGCTCTGAGAAATATATACCAAACAAGAGAGGTCCCAGGACTGAGCCTTGTGCAATGCCACTTGTAACTGGTTTAGAGTCTGACATGGCACCTGCTATTCTGACCATGTGGGTTCTATCCCTGAGCCAGTTTGCAACCCATCTTGTGACATAGGGGTTCATATTTAAGCTGTTGAGCTTATTTATGATGCCCGAGTGGGGTATTGTTTCAACGGCTTTTGCGAGGTCCAGGTAGGCTGTGTGGACTACCTTCCCTTCATCTATGGCTTTGGTAACTGTTTCAAAGAAGTTGACCAGATTCAAGAGGCAAGATCTGCCCTTAACAAAGCTGAATTGGGTAGGATCCAGTGTCTGGAGGTTCCCAATGTCTTTGTTTATGATTTCCATGATGATACGCTCCATAGCTTTGCAGACCAGGCTAGTCAGGCTTACAGAGTGATAGTTTCTGGGGTCTGTTGTGGCACCACCTTTGTGGAGTGGGACCACTGTTGCTGTACACCATTCCTTGGGTACATATCCTGTAGTAAGGCTGAGATTGAACAGTGACTTTATATGAGGGTTTAGTTCTTCTTGGAGCTCATGTAAGACGCAGCCAGGGACACCTCCTGGTCCCATTGATGCTGTGTTTTTTGCTTTGGAGAGGGCAGCTCTCACCTGTGCATCTGTGATCTCAGGAAGGCTACACTCTGTTGGGATAGACATTTGCTCTTTTGGGGGGGGGAAGGGGGGGGGAGTTTGCCCTGAACCTTTCTGCCAGGATGTTGGCAATGTCTGTGGGTTCAGTGTATTTTTTGTCATTTTGCACTAACTCAGAGCATATCTGGGAGTTGCCTCCCAGGTTTCTGACATAATTAAAGAAGTTCTTGTGATTATCTTTAGTGTCTTGTGCATTTTTTCTTTTGAAGCTGGCCTTAGATGATTTTATGAGGGATCATAGTTTCTTGCTAGTACTGATCAGAGACGCCTTCCCTTTTTGGGATTTTGCTCTTTCATGTAGTAGCTTTCTCCTTCTGTTGTATAGCTTATTTATGGCTGGTGTCCACCAGACCGGTCCCCTGCCTTTGGAGGAGTGAGTCTTGGTTTTATTTGGGATAGCATGATCCATGCATTCCTGTAGGTGTCCATAGAATGCTTTTATAAAGGATTCTGCATTTTGGGCCATATTTTCCACTGGCCCGGGGGCTTTGAAGGATTCCACCTCAGTTTTGAGAAGTATGAAGTTTGCTTTTGAGAAGTTCTACACCGTGGTTTCATTGGCTAGGGTTGGGGATGGAATATAGTTGTCCAGTGAGATTAGTTTATGGTCTGATCTTACCAATGAGGGGTATACCTCTGGTGTGGAACATAGAGACCCCATGTTGGTGATGACCAGATCCAATATGTTTTCCCCTCTTATGGGAGTGGTGACCAGTTGTTCCATAGCATTTGAGTTTATAAATTCTAGGAACCATTGGGCAAGGGTGTTTGGGCTTGAGTAGTTTTCCCAATCAATGTTTGGGTAGTTGAAGTCACCGAATATAATGCTGTTTGGAGAGACCTTCATATTCTCCAGTGTTCTCAGGAAAGCTGAGTGAGGTTCCTTTGTTTGGGAAGGTGGTCTGTAGCAGGCTACAAACTGAAAGGCAGTTTTGCCCACAGTTAGTTGCACATGGATGGTCTCCGATGCTTCGTGCAGTGCCACTTACCTGGAGGTGTGGGTATCTTTGATAAATATGGATACTCCCCCTCCTTTTGTGGTTCGGTCCAAGTTTTGGGGCCGGAAAGCATGGTATGAAGTATAACCTGTTAGTGCTGGGGTGCTCTCGGGAGCCTTGAACCAGGTTTCTGTTACTGCACAGATATCGATATTCTCCATACTGAGGAGAGTCTCGAGTGCGTGCATCTTGAGGTTTAGACTTCTGGCATTGAGCCGCATTACCCTTAGTTTTTTTTTCTTTGTGTTGTCTATGGAGGTGGGTTTGTCTTTTGAGCCTTGCCTAAAAAAGGCACTATGGGGGAGGCAAGAGCCTTTGCCAGTATTCAATAACGCAGGGGTGACAGGTGCAAGCCATCCCTAGCGAAGCAACATGGCTTGTCTAGCATGTCATCCCAGGCTGACAGACACTGGATCCCCTTTGAATGACACAAATACTTTAGCCAATTGTTAAAATTGATCATTTTGTTTTTATACTGTGGCATCATTCTTGGTGAGGGTAAGATGCTACTCAAGGTCAGGGTCATACCGGCCTGGGCTACATGACCAAAGAGCTCTTCTATGTCTTTTTTCATGTAGTCCAGGGAGGTACGTCTCAGGTCATTCACACCAGCATGGACAATGATGGAGTCATATTTGTACTTGCTTGGGAGTGACCTGAGTGCTTGTGTTATGTGGCAGATCCTGGCATCTGACAGGCAGCTTACAGTGACCTTCTCCTTGTTCATCCTGGTGAGTGGGACGTCAGTGTGTCTGACAATAGAGTCACCTATTACAAGTGTATTAGGTGTGTTGTTTAGCCTTAAGGGCTGTGACTGTGTGGCACACTGACTTTGTGAGCTATGTGCTATGTGGGTATTGTTTTGTGGTAGGGGTTGCTTGGATGTCTGCTTTGGAGGTCTCTGCTGCTTAGGCAGATTTTTATTTAGAGCCTCCGAGTATGTTTTTGTGTGTTTATGTGTTTGGTTTGCTGATGCAATAGGTCTATGTGAGACTGGATTTGTGGTGTGTGTGGTTACCTTCTCCTCCTGACAGGCTGTGCCAGTACTGGGTTGAGAGAGCTTAGCCTCCAGTTTGGCTATATAGTTGCATCTCTCACATATATTTCAGCTTGTTGGGAGGAGGACAGGGTGGTCTGTATACATAAGGCAGTTGTAACATTAACTCAAGATTCCCAGATTCACCAGCTGGACTGGAGAATAAACCCGAAACTGACCTTTGGACTTGCCTGAATAATATAGGGAACTACTTGTTGACTGATTAGAAAGAACCAATAAGGAGCAAGTGCTTAAAAGGAGTATAACAGGATGTGGTGCTTAAGTTTATTAGTGTTTACCTATGAGATTACTTGTACGAGCAAGTGCAGGGCTTTAGAATGAAAATAGAATGCTTATTTTGAGATTTAGAGCAGTTCTAAGGGAAAAAGTGAAGAGCAGACTTTGTGGAGCTGGGAATAGTTTATACCTTTTTAAGCGGCACTGCCCAACGCTGTTCTGTGTGCAAGACCGTGCAAAAAGAGAGTTGCAGGGTTTTAAAACAGAGATCAAGGAGTTTGGAATTGACCCAAAATGGCCAATAAAACTACAGCTTCTAGGCAGTAACCACTCCTACAGGGACAGGCAGGCTGCTCAGTGTTAACCACTGCCACTGGTGAACACAGAGACTTCCCTTTAGCCCAAGCAAGCACTGGCCTCCAAGAAACTTACAAACAGTTCAGAACAGCAAATCTGTAACTGAACTTTCTTAAATTTCAGAAAGTGGAAAAAGGAACAATTTTTTGTTTGTTTTAGTTTAAAGGTAGCAGAGATACACAAGTAGCAAAATAGTCAGAACAGTGCAATAAATGACCCCACACTTGAGTGCTAGGCCAGAGTCAGGTAAAATGCAATTTTAAGAAAACTGATTTTAAATGAAGTGCAACACAGGAAATGCCGTAAACAGGCTGTAGATGTGTTCTAAATACTGTTTCTAATACAGATATCAACTTTAAGCTGGTATACGCTGAAACATTCCCCCTGGGGACAACATAGCTTATGAGACATAATGTTAGAGTTCGAAAACCCAACATGAAGGTTAGAAATGGCCGCCATTTGTACCCTGATCGTAGAAGAAGCGGACCCGGAATGAAACAGTTGAGATAGGAATTCCAAGATTTCGTGGACTGGGGCTGAAAAAGGATCCACATTCCTAGTCTTTGCCCAACAAGAAAAACATTTCCATTTGCTAGTATAAGTTTTCCTCATTGTAGATTTGTGAGAGGAGACGATAATGTCACGGACTTCTGGGGAAATGCAGGGAAGCCTGGCTAAGGTTGGAAGTGGACCAACCAAGCTGTGAGCTGGAGAGTTTTGAGGGATTGATGCAACCCGCCTGATTGATGAACCAGGAGGTCTGGAATTGGGTCCAGAGTCCAGGGTTGATTGAGAAGGTAATTATGCGGGAATGAGAACCATATCTGTTGAGACCAGTAGGGAGCAATGAGGATCATTTTGCAACCCAACGATATTGCTTTCTGTATAAGTTTGGGTATCAGAGGGAAAGGAGGAAAGGAATAAAGAAGTCCCTGGGGCCAATCGTAGACTAGAGCATCTCTGGGTGTGTGACCCAGAAGCGGAAGAAGGGAGAAGTAGTTGCTGCATTTGCTGTTGAAGGTGGTGGCAAAGAGATCACAGCAAGGCTGTCCCCATTTGTGGAAAACAAGATTCGCGTCTTCCTAATTCAGAGACCACTCGTGAGGCATGAGAATAGCTCTGCTGAGCCTGTCCACTATGACTTTGGATCTCCAGGGGGTTTTTGTTGCAATCAGAAAACGTTGGGAGGAAATCACCCATTGCCAAAGTCTGAGTGCTTCTCAACACGGGGTAGGACCTGGTTCTGCCCTGCTTGTTGATGTACCACACCACTGACATGTTGTCCGTTTGAATAGCAATGGTCCCAGGAGGAAGAGAGTCTTGAAGAGCTTGCAATGCCAGGAGCACGGCTCTCATTTCCAGGACATTTATGTGCAGATGGTACTCGTGAGGTTGCCACGTGCCTTGGACTGTCCTGCCCAGATAATGCCCCCCCACCCTATCAGGGAGGTGTCTGTCATCACTGTGGCTACCGGAGGGGGTTGTATGAAAGGTCTGCCCTGAGTAACTAGTGGGGACACCATCCACCAAGAAAGATGCCTTTTGCATGCATCCATGATCATGCTCTTGTAAGTCATGGGTAGCTCTTAGAAAGACCACTGTGTAAACAGAAGCCACTGAAGAATCCGCATATGAAAGCATCCTAGTGGGAATAGGAGAATGGCTGCTGCCGTGAAACCCAGAGTTGAAGGACGTACCTGACATGGATCCTTTTGCTTTGCTTCAGAACCTGTACCTGCTGACGAATTGCAGACACCCTTTCTGGTGGTAGCCGTGTAAACATATCACCTTGTGTCTAAGTCTGCTCCTATGTAAGTGATAGATTGACAGGGCAACAAGGCAGATTTTTTGAAATTTATTGTGATGCCGAACTGTGAGCAGATTTTGATTGTGTAGTCCCGTGCTTATATGAGTTGATGCCTGGTGGTAGCAGTAAGGATCCAGTCATCTAGATATGGAACCATCTGGAATCCTTGATGCCTCAGGTAAGCCAAGACCACTGCCATACATTTGGTGAACAGCCTAGTGGCTGTGTGAGACCAAAGGGTAGAGCTCTGAACTGATAATGACTGGCCCCCAGCCGGAAGCGATGCTATCTCCTGGAGCGCCTGTCCATCTTTATATGGTAGTACATGTCCTGAAGATCTATAAAGCACATCCAATTGTCCTGACCCAGGAAGGGTAGAATGGACTGTAGCGTGACCATCTGAAACTTTGTTGTTTGCACAGACCTGTTTAGTCTGCTGAGATCCAGAATCGGTCTCCAGTCCCCTGTCTTTTTTGGTACTAAAAAGAACCTTGAGTAAGTTCCGGATCCGTGCTAGTCTGCCGGGACTTCCTGGATGGCTCTTTTTTCTAGCAGTTTTGAAACTTCTATTACTGCTTGCTCCTTCAGATTGGGTGGAACATCTGGGAGAGTCTTCCTTGACTGTAAAAGGGGCTGATGGAAGGGAATTTTTTAACCTCCAGATATAACGGACCGTACCCATCTGTCTTGTGTTAAACTTCGCCAGGCTTTTGGGTACAGCAAAAGTCTTGCCCCCGACTGCCTCCAGAGTTGAGCAGCTGGGCAACACTTCAGGGATGCTGGAAGGGCTTATCAGAGAAGGATTCTCTGTTGCCCTGGTTCTGTGGACCCCCTCTGCCATGAGTGCGGTGTCTATTATTGTTTCCCCCTCTGCCTCTGAAGGAAAAATCACTGTGTGTGTCAGGCAAGGCTCCCTGAGATTTATGGAACCACATCTTCCCACTCTTATGACCCTTGGGGTAGGGTCTGGAGGGAGTGGAAAAATGGACTCCCATGGCAGAGAGAGTCTTGCCTTCTTGCTCACACCTAGTCAAAGTGTCTTTCACCTGTGGTCCAAAAAGAAAGGAACCATCAAAGGGAGTGTTGGTGAAGGACACTCGAAAGGGTTCCGCAAAGTTACACAGCTGCATCCAGGCATGCCTCCTAAGGGCCATGCCGGTACCAGTGGCTCTACTTGCCCCATCGGCTGCATAGGAAATGAGCCTCATGGAGGAGTTAACAACAGAATTAAGTGTCGCTAGCTGGGAAGCTACCTTGGCTCTTTAAGGAGATCCCTTTGAAGTCAGGTAAAAGGACACAGGTAGTTCAGTGACCTCATAGAGAAGTTCGCTGAAGCGAACATTCGCTTCCCATATCTGTCCATCATCCTAGACTCCTTGTTAGGGGGGTGGACAGACAAAGAGGTCTCCGCTAACTCTTTTTTGGTGGCTGCTGCTACCACCATAGCATCAACAGGGACACCTTTCAAAAGGAACTGTCTATCCTGGGGTGCTGTAATGAATTTACTAGGTCTCCTCGGAGTTGGTTCCACTGTATCCGGAGCTGACCAAGCCTTTCGAGCCACCACTGTCATAAGTGGATCAAAAGGCGGAGACACCCAGCAGGTGGACGGTCGGGAATCGAAGGCATCCAGAAATACAGACTCATCTTCATAAGGGGCTAGGGAATTCCAGTTCCCTCTCTGCTTAAGCATTTCTAGGATGTCCGAGAAGGAAACATCTTCAGAGGGGGATCTCGGGGACCCTTCCGAATCATCTAAGTCTATATCAGAAGTGACAGACTTGGGGGGGGGTCAATGTGCTTCCTCTTACACTTTTTCTTCCAAGGGGGCTCTTCTGAGTGATCAGGAGAGGCCTCAGAAGAGGAGGAAACACCCAATGTGGTGTCCTGGAACATTGGTTCCCTACACGTAGGGTCTGGAGGAGGAGCAGAGGTTGGCACAGGCACTACATGGGATGAAGCCAATGGGGCTGATAGTGGAGCTGACTCAGGGGACAGCACACTCTGCATGACATCGAAGGTGTCCCTGCCACGGTGCAAAGAAAGCTCCGGTTCTGAAAAAATAGGAATCCTTCTCTGCACCGAGGGAGATGGCTCTGAGGCAAATGTAGGAGCCGAGCTCACCTGCACTGAAGCTCCAAGAGGGAGAATGGGGTCGGACAAAGATCCGATGCCACTTGTCCCCTTGGGGCCGGTGAGGGATCCCTGGCACCCAGATCCCTCGATGGAAGGCACCACCGAGGGAATTGGAGCCAACATCAGGACGGAAGGAGATATAGTTATCGGAGCCGACGGTTCCACTACTCGAACCCCAACGAACTCCGGCTCCAAACTCATTGGAGTCAGAGGAGGAACATCAAGAGAAGTAAATGGAGCCAATACCTATTGAGGAGGGCTGGACAACAATTTTGCTAGTGCCTGCGAATTTAGAAACCTACTGACCACTCTCTCCACATCGTGATCTGACAGCCTAGAGGATCGAGAGGAGTGAGAGGATCAGTGACTACGCTCACTCTGAAATAAAGGAGACTGAGGAGCCGAATGCACCGATTCTAGTGAAGGGGACCTCAGCCTCTTGTGGCTCTGCAATGGCTCTGAAGCCTCTGATGGAGCCGACGGGGAGATTGTCTTGTCAGTGCCAGCTGGAACCGACGTGGAAGGTAAATCCTGAACCAAAGATGGCTCCGAACTTGGAGCCGACGTCTTAGTGGATTTAGGGGATTTCACAGGCTGTGAGCTCTTGGCTGGTGAATCCTGGGGTTTTAAAAGACCCCTAAGAATAAGCTTATTCTTACGCTCCTGCAGGACTTTTGGACTAAAGGCATGGCAAATAGAACAAGAGTCCTGCAGGTGCACAGCGCCTAAACAATAGACGCAAGAAGTATGCCTATCTGTCAGAGACATTTTCTGACAACATGAGTCACACTTCTTGAACCCAGAAACCTTGGATTCTTTTGACATCCTTGAAAGTAGAAGGAAAAACAATTATAACAATAACAACTAGAAGCAATATACAGTCTACAAAAAACACACTACTATAAAGACTATAGCTAAAGTTTTTTTTTTTTTTTTTTGTAAGATAATAGGAAAGCCTCTAACTTAAATGGCTAGCCTATAAGAGAAAGGCAGAAGGAAAACCTCTAACTTAAACAGCTAACCTGACAAGAAGAGGTAGGGGGGGAGGAGTGGAGGAGAACTCTCTAAATTAAACAAGTTCTACAAGAAAAAGGAGGGATACTACAATCTAAACAAGTATCTATCACAAAACAAGACTTTTGTTAATAATAAAATACTAGAAGAGTTGAATTGTAGTGAAGAAAGGTATACAAAAAACTTTATATGAGCCTGAGCCAGAAAAACGACACCTCACAGCTGAAGCGGCAAATGAGATCTGCGTAGCTATCGCTAGGCATTATGGGATAAGGGGTAGCCTCGAGCCAGTAAACAGCTTTCGAGCTATTGAAGACGGCTGAGTCTCGGCTCCAAACCCAACCAGCAAGAACGAAGGCAAGATAGACAACTTAACATTAACCGTTGCTGTGTGCCATTCTATGGGCATGTAGCCTGTGGAGAGGTTGAGGTTGAACAGCGTGTTTAGGTGGGGGTTAGTTTGTTCTGTAGTTCATGCAAGATGCAGCCTGGGACACCATCTGGCCCCACTGATGCTGTGTTTTTGGCTTTTGAAAGGGCTTTTTTCACCTGTGCATCTGTGATTTCCAGGACACTACACTTTTCCGGTATTGTTGTGGGCCCTTTTGGCGGTGAGAGGGGGTGAAGTTTGCACTGAATCTATGTGCCGGGATATTGGCAATATCAGTAGGTTCAGTATATTTTTTGCTATTTTACACTAGTTCAGTGCATATCTGCAAGTTGCCACTTAGATTCTTAACATAGCTAAAGAAGACTTTGTGGTTATCTTTTGAATCCTTGGCTATTTTTTTTTCAAAGTTAGCCTTGGATGATTTTATGAGGGACCTTAGTTTCTTACTGATACTGATCAGGGATGTCTTTCCTTCTTGGAATTTGCTTTTTTTCTGAACTAGTTTCCTCCTTCCATTGTATAGCCTGTTTATGGCAGGGGTCCATCAGACTGGTTTACTTCTCTTAGAGGAGTGAGTCTTGGTTTTGCTAGAGATGGCACGATCCATGCATCCTTGTAGGTGCTGATAGAGTGCATTTGTAAAGCTTTCTGCATCTTGGACAGCATTATCCTTTAGCATGGGGGCTGTAAAACATACTGCCTCTGTCTTAAGTAAGGTGAAGTTTGCTTTAGAAAAGTTATTTACTGTGGTTTCCTTAGTTGGGGGTGGTGGTGGGGTGTGGACATCCAGAATGATTAGTTTATGGTCTGATCTAACCAGTGACGGGTTGACCTCCGGTGTGGAACACCTGTCAACCATGTTTGTCATGACCAGGTCCAATATGTTTTCACCTCTGATAGGCGAGTTTACCAGCTGATCCAGGGCATTTGATATGATGAATTCCAGGAAGAGCTGGGCCTGGGAGTTTGTACTCAAATAGTTTTTCCATTTAATGTTAGGGTAATTGAAATTGCCCAATATCACGGTGTTTGGTAGGACCTTCATGTTTTCCAGTGTCTCCAGAAAGGTAGAGTTGTGGTCCTGGGTCATGGAAGGTGATCTGTAGCAGGCCACAATTTGCATTGCAGATTTGCCTGATGTTAGTTGCACATGGATTACTTCAGAGGTATCATGCAGTACCACTAGCCTGGAGGTGTAGGTATCCTTGATGAATATGTATACACCCCCTCCTTTTGTGTTTTGATCAGTGTTCTGTGGCCAAAACGTACGGTACGAGTTGTAGCCTGGTAGTGCTGGGGTGCTCTTTGGAACCTGGAACCAGTTTTCAGTTATTGCACAGATGTCGACGTTCTCAATACTGAGGAGTGCTTCAAGCGCGTGCATTTTGAGATTTAAACTCCTGGTGTTGAGTAGCATAACCCTCAGTTTTTTGTTAATTGTGCTGTTTACGGAGGTGGGTTTGACTTTTGAGCCTTGCCTAAAAAGGCACTATGGGGGCAGCAAGAGCATTGGCCAGTATTCAAAGGCCTAGGGGTGACAGGTGCAAGCCATCTCTTGTGAAGCAATGCAGCTTGTTGAGCATGTCATCCTAGGCTGACAGACACTGGATCCCCTTTGCATGACATCAGAAGCTTAGCCAATTGTTGAAATTGATCATTTTTTCTTTATACTGAGGTATCATTCTTGGTGAGGCAGGATGCTACTCATGGTCAGGGTCATACCAGCCTGGGCTACATGATCAGAGAGCTCTTCCATGTCTCTTTTTATGTAGTCCATGGAGGTACTTCTCAGGTCATTCACACCAACATGAACAATGACAGAGTCATATTTGTACTTGGTCTGCAGTGACCTGAGTGCTTGTGTTATGTGGTGGATTCTGGCTCCCGACAGGCAGCTAACAGTAACCTTCTGCTTGTCCAGCCTAGTGAATGGGACATCAGTGTGTCTGACTATAGAGTCACCTATTACTAGTGCATTAGGTATGCTATTTCATCTAAAGGGCTGTGATTGTGCGGCACACTGATTTTGTGTTTTATGTGTTGTCTGGTTTGTGATGGGTTTTGTGTAAAGATATATATATATATATATATATATATATATATATATATATATATATATATATAAAACACTGCTTGTGCTGTGCTGATAAGGTCATAACAAGGCCGATATATGCATATCCACAGCTAGTGGGGTTTGGCTTTATTGGCCTGAAATTGTCCATTGAAACAATTTAAAAAGAAATAAGTCATGGGCATTCAGAATCGCCATATTGATGAAACACCTGATGCTCATAAGGACCATTTGCATATATCCCGTGTGTTTACGATACAAGAGGTTTGAGAGATCACTCAGTGGAAGTTCTAGCTTGGCTGGAGTTTTCATTTAGTTGTTACTAATTTTTTTCTGTGTGACCGTCTCACTCTTTGTTTTAGTTTATTAGTTGGGATATTTTGCAGACACCCTAATGATAATTGATATCAGCTAGGTATAATAGCCCAGTTTACTTATGCTTAGTCAAACAATCAGTTTGTGCTAGTATCAGAGGTCATAGCAATGCTGAAATAAGCACATCCACAGCTAGAAGGGTTTGGCTTTATTGTCTTGAAATTGTTCATTGAAATGACTTAAGAAGAAATAAGTCATGGCCATTCAGAATCGCCATATTGCTAAAACACCTGGTGTTCATAAGGGTCATTTGCATATATCCCATGTGATTCTGATACAAAAGGTTTGAGAGGTCATTCAGTGGAAGTTCTAGCTTGGCTGAAGTTTTCATTTAGTTGTTACTGTTTGGTCTTTCTATGTGACATGCTCACTCTTTTTTAGTTTATATATATATATATATATATATATATATATATATATATATATATATATATTTATATATATATATATATATATATATATATATATATATATATATATATATATATATATATTTATATATATTACATATTTTGTTGACAATATAATTCCATCAGGTCAAAAATCATGTAGTGTTTTTATTATATTAGTATCATTTCTAACATTCTTGTTTCATTTTTGCATTCTCAAGGATGCATTGAATGACTCGAGTTCAGACAAGAAAGCTCATTTCTGTGAAACATAGCAGCCTGACTGAAGTGACTCTGTCTCTATAAATTCTGTTAACTTGAATAATAAAATAACCTAGTATTTTTAGTATCTAATAACTTACTCTTGCATGGATATCTCCAACAGATATTCTTAGCATTATCCCATAAGATACTCCTCATGATTCAGCAATCTCTGCACGGTGTGCAGGAATAGTGCAAGAGCTGCTGCACGCAATATGGCCAACGAGCGATCAAGGAACGAGCTCCCAGGACGTGCCAGAGCGCTCCTATACTATTCCTGCATGGACGCCATTGCTCTATGCTAATTACCCCATTTGCTGGTGAACACCATGCAAATGAGTTGAATTAGTGATCCAGAAAGCAGGCAGGCACCTCTGCAGGAATAGTGTAACCTGCAGAAATGTATTCAGTTACTAACCAAATAAATTTCTGCAAATTACAAAATGGAGGCATGACAGCTTGATAAAAAGCATGTATTTAATGTAGTAGGCATGCCAGTGGCAATTGTCATGGGAAATAGTTTCAAAAATATTAAAAATAACTTTTATTTTTTTTTTTGGTGGATTTTGGCTTTTTAAGCATAGGGCAGTGGTGCATAAACAGGATTGGTCCAAAAAGAAGAAAAAAAGTTGGATATAAGCTTTTAAACCCAAATCAGCATTTTGCCATAATAGGCAATGGCATGCATAAGACAACAACACCAGGGAATAGTGGTTGCTAAGGAGGAAGGCTCAGTGTGAGTGTGGTAACAATGAATTAGCATTCTGGTTTATGCAAATGAGGGGATTGATACTGAATTACAGATTGCCTCTTAGTGTTAGCTTGCACCCAGCCGTGTAGGTGCAGGAACACCATGGTATAAGAGGTAGATGACCTCATAAGGGGGAGTGTGATGCATGCTGTAAGCTTATTGCAGCTCTGTGGTCCATATTTGCTTTTAGCTAAGCAGAGCTCAGGAAATGGGGGTGTCTGAGGCTGCCTAGCAGTGCTTACATTGCCTAAACCAGTGTGCGTGGTGCGCACCGGGTTTTAAACAAACAAAAAAACCCACAGGAAATAGCAGCTCTGTTCACATCTGACACTGCGTATGTGAGGTGCACTTCGGGGCTAAAACGGGAAGGCAATGAGAAGGCAAAACAGCATTAGGAAGGCAATCAAGGAGAACTAGCATAGCTGGCAGGTGAAATGTATCAGAATCAGCCAATTACACAGGCAGCAGCCTATCCCTGCACAGTACTATAAACTATGCAAACACCTTTCACTCTGGTTTTTCTGACAAACTCTACACCACCGGTGTACACAGACAGGGAAATTTTACCTGACAAAACTAACAAAATGTTAGGGGCTGCTGTTGCTCTCATACATCAATATGTGGAAGAGAATGAAGGTGGTGAGGATGTGAATGCTGATGACCAACCCACAGTGAGGAGGAGGAGAAGAGTGTACAGACCCAAGGTAACCTACCAGGGGCTAAATGAGCTGGAAATAGTGGAGCGCTATAGGGTGGACAAGAACATTTTACAGCAAATTGTTGAGCTGTGCCGGCTACGCCTCACACACAGAACCAACAGACGGGAACCCATGCCAGTGGATACAAAGGTATGTGTAGGGTTAAAAATACTAGCCACAGGTCCCTTCCAAAGGCCAACTAGGGATAGCATGGGGATCTCACAGGCATCAGCATCCAAGGTCCTTAACCAGTTCCTGAATGCCATGTCAGCACATGCCAGTGAGCACATAAATTTCCTCAACACCCATGAGGTGTTAACCAGCAATATGCATCTCTTCCACCAAATAGCAGAATACCCAGAGATAGTGGGTGCTATAGACTGCATGCACATACAAATGAAAGCACCACCTGATGAGTGTGATAGGGTCTACATAAACTACAAGGGCTACCCCTCCATCAACTGCCAGGTCATGTGCGATGCCCAGGGCATTATCTTGCATGTGTGTGCTGGCAGCCCTGGAAGCTATCACAACTCCCACATCTGGAATATGACACAGCTGTACCAGAAATATGCCAGTCGGGACATCCCATATGGCCACCCAGTGGTGGATGCTGGTTACACATTGGAGTGTGGCTGACACCCATCAGAAATGCACACACACCCGCACAAGAACTCCATAATGAGGCACACGCACAAACCAGAATCATAATAGAGCATGTGTTTGGGATGCTCAAGTCATGGTTCCGGTGCATGGACATATCCGGTGGAGACTTGAAGTACTCTCCAGCTACATGTACACAAATGTTCATTGTATGTGCCATGCTACACAATATGATCCTGCAGAAACAGCTCCAACAGGAACAGCACGGGGCAGGGCCACACAACTCCCCACAATTGCCAAGGCCATCACAGGCACAGAGGGACTTGGAGAAGAAATAACCTGAGCCTGCTCATGTAGGCAGAATGAGGCATTCCCAGTATGCCCAGGCTTTGGCAATGAGGCAATGCATAGCACATACACTAACACGGTAGGGACCCAGGGAATGACACCTCTCTCTGACTCACACATACAGTAAAAGGAATGCCAAACATGACAATACCTGTGCTTTTCCATGTATAGGATGTGTACTGTGTGCATCCAACATAGTCAGCCCTCCAGCACCATCCTCAATACTGGCAAACCCACAAGGTAAGTCACTCTTCCTATCAGTTGCTGAATGGAGTAGTATGTTCTGCTAGTTATATTTATGGTATGGATGTGAGCATGCAAGGGAACTGGGTGGCTGAATGGGATGGCAGCAGATAGTGGACACCTGTATGGGCAGCATGAAATCCATAACAAATACTGATGTCAACAAAGTAGGCAATACTAGACAAGGTGACAAATACCACTACAGTACATGTGGTGGCCCAAATATGTGTCCATAGGACATACCCATGCATGTCAGTGAAGCTCACATACACATCAGTCTCAGCCAACAGGACAGGTGTAGATGACCATAAAGAAAAGCTGTGCTAAGGCCTCCAATTGATGGCAATGGTGAACAGCCCCCCTCCAGACCTACACAAACAGACTACAACAGTACTGGCAGTTATATGTTAGTTCTGAAGGATAAGAAGTCTGAAACTGAAATGTATGTCAATAAAACCTAATATCTGTACTCTATTGATATACCTCTAGTCTGCATGATAGGTCAGAATACAAAACTAAATGGAAGCCAACAGTGTATCTGAAATACCAGTACAGGCATAGCAAATGTTTGCAGTTATCAGGTGTGCCCTCTCCCCCGCAATCCTATGTCGAAATGCAGTAATATGTATGTGTGGGTTTAATAACAGTGGAGTACAGATTACCTGAGCTTGCCCAATTTACAGGATAGATTGTTGCATGCATACAATATGCAGAGGTCCATGCGTTAGGTTGTTGTGTGTTCTATATTGTGTGGAAGTGGTCTGCATGTAGGCATGGCGGGTTGAGTCTTGGTGGCCTATGGCCAGTACTGTTGATGACAGGGCCATGTTCCGACAACTGCAGTGCCAACCACAGTGCATCTCAGCAATATCCAATTCAGCAGTCATCCATACTCACTGTCCAGATGTCAATATCTGTCACCATCTGAAAGATGGACATATCATGAATGTGGGCCCAGACATACACACAGTACTCAGGTGGAAGTACCCTAAGCAGAGTACATAAAATGTAACTGCCAACTGCACACACCTTTGGAATTATACATACAGGCTAGCAGCACAATAGTTCTCTGTGTAGTATGGAATACTGATGTAGTCTGGCCAATCACTGGCAAACGTTAAAAGGGACAATTATGAAGTAATAAGAGACTGCCTATGTCCCCGCACAAGGCAGCATAAGGGGAATGTCCTAGGTATATTGGTGAGTCAGCTGCAAAAAGCTTCCCTATGACACATGCACTCAGCTCACCCCACCATCAGCCACATGTTTATCACAGGTCATATCCCTGCTGTTGGGAATGAGTACAGTATCACCCCCACTTCTGTATGGGAATACCCACAGAATGCAGCATGCTGAAGAGGTGTCCCATGCAGGTGTGTCCCCAGCTGTAAGTGCACCCTGCCAGCATCCAGACCAATGGATTGATACTGAACTCTTATTTTTGCTTCACTGTATAGTTTTTCAGATCTCTGCTGAAGGCATACCCACCCTCCCTATTCCTGTCTCGTTGTTTAAATTTGGAGGCTTTTGCAGTTGCCCGCCCCCACTGCAGATTTGATCTGGGACACTCCCCCCAGTCCCATCTCTTTACCTCATTCTATCTAATAGACTCCTTCTGCACTTGTTTTTCGTCATTTTTAATTTAATTGCATTTTTTTAACTGTTTGGTCTAACATTGCTACATACTCAAGTGTGCTAGCTTGCACTGCATTTGAATTGTTTTAAAGCTGTTTTAGCTACTTTTCTGTATATATATTAAAAAAAAATACCTTTCCTGTAACTAGTGTAGTCCAGATTCAGATTTGCTGTATCCAGGACTGTATGTAAGCTTCTGCGCCCCCCAAGCTTTATGTGTTGGAGGGAAGCCTTCTAGCTTATCAGTGGGAGTGGTAAGTACTAGGTAACCTATCTACCATATAAGGAGTGGTTCTGGCCCAGAAATTGTAGTTATTGGCCGTTTGGGCAGTTTTTCCATCTCTCTCAACTTTCTGATTTAAAAGCCCACATTTGCACTTGTTTCCCCCGTTTCCTGTAGCTAGTTTTGTCCAGATACAGATTCTTAGTTTTAGCACTTGAATTTGTTTATTCATGATCAGCACTTGTTCAGAACTTGTAAGCACTAAATAACATACTAATTACTACAGCACTCAACCTTCCTCATTACCTAGAAGAAAACAGTTTTGGTACTTACTTTCCTCACTTGCTTACAGAAAAACAGCTCTTGTACTCACTTTCCTCACTTATCTAGAGGAAAATAGTTTTTTATTCAGGCATGTCCAAGGGTCAGCTTCCAGTGTTCTCTCCTGCCTATCTGATGAATCTGGGCATCATGGGGCAATGTAGAAATTGCCTCATGTACACAGACAACCCTCTCCTCCTACCACCCAAAACTACAATCTGTGAGAGATGCACTTATCTAGCCAAACTGGAGGTAAAGCTCTCTCCAATCAAGAATGAACTTGACAGTCAAGAGGAGAAGGTAAACACTTGCACCACACAACACTCATCACATATTCTCACTAAATCTACACCACCAAAATCCACACATAGAAACACAAAAACATTCATGGAGGCTCTCAATAATAATCTGCTCAAGCAACAGAGACCTCCAAAGCAGAAATGCAAGCAACCTCCACCCCCCCAACACAACTCAAATGACACATAGCCTGCAGACTCAGTGTGCCACTCAACCACAGCTAATAAGGCAAAACAACATACCCAACACAATAGTCATAGGTGACTCTATAGTCAGGCACACAGATGTCCCCCTCACCAGGCTAAACAAGGAGAAGGTCACTATCAGCTGCCTGTCGGGTGCCAAGATCCGCCACATAACCCACGCACACAGGTCACTCCACAACAAGTACAAATATGACTGTCATTGTCCATGTTGGTGTGAACGACCTGAGATGTACTTCCCTGGACTACATGAAAAGAGACATGGAAGAGATCTCCAATCTTGTAGCCCAGGCAGGTATGACCCTAGCCCTGAGTAGCATTCTGCCATCACCCAGAATGATGCCGCAGTACAAGGACAAAATGATTGACTTCAACAATTAGCTAAGCTTCTGGTGCCATTCTAAAGAGGTCCAATATCTGTCTGCCTGGGATGACATGGTCGACAGACCACAATGCTTTGCCAGAGATGGCCTGCACCTGTCACCCCTGGGATTCTGTATACTGGCTAAGGTTCTTGCCACCCCTATAGTGCCTTTTTTAGGCAAGGTTCAAATGAAAAATTCACCACCGTAACAGGAACAGGCAAGCAAAAACTGAGGGTGATGCTACTCAATGCTAGAAGTCTAAAACTCAAAATGCACTCACTCAAGGCACTCCATAAAATGGAGAACATCGATATCTGTGCAGTAATTGAAACCTGGTTCAAGGCTCCAAAGAGCACCCCTGTGCTACCAGGCTATAACTCATACCACACTTTTTGGCCATGTAACCTGGACCGGAACACCAAAGATGGAGGTGTGTCCATATTCATTAAGGCTATCCACACCTCCAGGCTAGTTGCTCAGCATAATGCAGTCGAGGTTATCCAAGTGCAACTAACTCTGGGCAAAACTGCAATCCAAATTTTAGCTTGCTACAGATCACCCACCATGCCCCAGGATTCCCACTCCTCTTTTCTTGATGTACTGGAAAATATTAGGGTTCAACCAAAGACCCCAATAATGGGAGATTTCAACTACCCCATCATTAACTGGGAAAACTACTCATGTACCAACTCCTTCGCTCAATGTTTTCTGGAATGCATAAACTTCAATGCCCTGGATAAACTTATCCACACCCCCACCAGGGGCAAAATATCCTAGAACTAGTCATTACCAACATGAGTGACCGGTGTTCCACACCTGAAGTCAATGCCTCATTGCCGACGATAAGCTAATTACCCTAGATATCCACATCCTGTCCCCACCCCACATTAAGGAAACCATGGTAAAAAAATTCTCCAGAGCCAACTTCATGCTTTTTAAGACAGAAGTGGTGAACTTCATGACACCCATGCAGATGGACAATTCAGTTACAACTACTGAATTCTACACAATTGCACTTTATAAGCACTTACAAGACTGCGTGTATCATGCTATCCCAAACAGAACCAAGACACTATCCTCCAAAAAAAGGAAGACAATCTGGTGGTCCCCTGCCATAAACAAACTGTACAACAGAAGGAAGAAACTGTTGCAAAAGAGAGTAAAATCCCATGAGTGGAGGAGCTCCCTGGTCAGCATCAGTAAGAAGCTGCAATCCCTGATAAAATCCTACAAAGCTAGTTACGAAAATAAAATCACCACTGATTCTAAAGACAACCACAAAGCATTCTATAGCTATGTCAAGAATCTCAGTGGCAACACTCAGATATGCTCTGAGTTACAGCGCAATGGCACTAAGTATACAGACCCAACTGATATTGCCAACATCCTGGCAGATAGGTTCAGTGCTAACTTTACCCCCCTCTCACTCCCTAAAGATCCTATCTATATACTGGAAGAATGCAGAGTTCCTGTAATCATGGTTGCAAAGGTAAAAACCACACTCTCCAAAGCCAAGAACACAGCATCAATGGGACCAGACAACATCCAGGGCTGCATTCTACACGAACTACATAATGAACTGGCACCCCACCTAAGTACCATGTTCAATCATAGCCTCTCCTCAGGCTTTGTGCCTGCTGAATGGCGCACAGCGACGGTTATCCCACTCCACAAGGGGGAGCCACCACAGACCCCGGGAACTACCACCCCATTAGCCTGACAAGCCTGGTCTGCAAGGCCATGGAACACATCATCATGGAACTTATAAACAAAGACATTGGTAATCTCCAGACTCTGGACCCCACCCAGTTGGGGTTTGTAAAAGGCAGATCATGTCTCTTAAACCTGATAGACTTCTTTAAATCAGTCACCAAAGCCGTAGACAAGGGTAAGGTGGTTCACACAGCCTATCTAGATCTTGCCAAGGCTTTTGACACCATCCCCCACTCTGGAATTATAGATAAACTTACTAAACTAGGTATAAATCCCTATGTCACAAGATGGGCTGCCAACTGGCTCACTGACAGAACCCACACTGTGAAAGTAGCAGACTCCAAAGCCGACTTTAGACCAGTGACAAGTGGAGTACCACAGGGTTCACTCCTGGGTCCTCTCCTGTTTGGTACCTACTTCTCTGAAGTACAGGCTAACACAGAAGGTCTTTGCTAACGATGTTCGCAGATGACTGCAAACTAGGAGCCATAATCAAAACTCTTAATGATGTGGACATCCTGCAAAAGGGGCTCACTGAGACAGATGCCTGGTGTCAAAGCCATGGCCTCAAACTCAATGCCAAAAGTGCATTGTCTTCCCCTTTGGTAAAAACTCTGTACCCATGAACTACAACATAGGCAGTAGTATACTTAACACCGAAAGTGTGATAAGAGACCTTGGGACACAGGTGGACAGTAGTGTCTCCTTTGATAATCACATTGCCACAGTAGTCAGAAAATCCTTCTACATGGCACACCTCATCACAAAATGTTTCTCATCCAGAAAAAAAGAGGTCATTGTTCCCCTCTACTCATCACTCATTAGATCCATTATAGAGTACAACGCCCCTTTTGGTATGTACCTCACAAGACATCTACAACAACTGGAAAGGCTGTAGAAATACCTCACAAAGAGGATTACCGGCCTCAAACAGATGCCCTATGCAGACCATCTCAAAAAACTCCAGCTTTACTCTGTCGCATATCGCCTACTCAGAGGTGATCTCTGCCTAACATACAAACATACAAAGCTATGTCAAACCCAGAGCTGTTGGGCATGCTCCACTTAAAGAAATCCCAATCCCTCCAAGCTACACACTCTAGGGACCTAAACCTTGTCACCACAATAAACAGAACATGCCGGAGGGATAGATTCCTGTCCTAGAGATTTCCCATACTCTGGAATAAACTACCTATCTATATCAAACAAAGCTCCTCATTAGCACTCTTCAAGAAAAATCTTGATGATTGGATGGGAAATAAGAAATTCACCCCGGGGATCACCTCTGTGGCTCTGCTCGACAGTGGTAGAGGAAAATAATTTTCTTGGTTGGCAAAAACCAGGGTACCTTTTTGGCTGGGTTTGTATAAGCCCAGGGCTGATAGCCTAGTACCTACCTATGAACCTATGAATATGGACAGGAACTATTGCAATTAACACTTCGCGCACTTACCCTGTCACCCCAGGGGAATCCAGTAGCTCAAAGCCTGGGAATGTAGGAGTGACAGAATGCACTGGTCTGCTACAGATGGCCTGCATCACTACCAAATGCCCTACAGTCTTCTGTCAAAGACCTGTGCCCTACCTGTCCTGCCAATGTATGTTATCTCATGGGGTCCCAACTAAAAACATAACACTGCCCACAGAACACAAATGCAAGGCCATGTTGACAAGTCCCAGTAGCATGCCCACCATGTCCTACTGCATGAACTGTGGAGCAACCCCTAAATACCGCTGGGATGAAGGGATACTTCTCAGATATCACTTGCATAATGTTAGGAAGGGGATAGAATAACAGAGTGGGGGAAGTAGAAGCATGCATGTCATGGAGTGTGTGAAGTCTGAAACTGATGTATGCCCATACTACACCTGCCTGCAAACCTAGTAATGGGTGGCTACAAACCTGCTTGTAAACCACAATGGGAAGGGGAACTGACCAGATATATGACCCCTGCCTCTGGGTAACATGTGTGGATCTGTATGGCTGAGAGGTATGGCCACAGCAGGATATGGTCATTCTGTTATGTCAGTATATGTACAAGCAGAGGATCCTCAGCCACCACAGTACCAAGATGCTGGACCATTTACACAGAACCATCAGCAAGTGTCTGCAGTTACCCGTCCAGAATGGCATGAGTGTGCAAGAATATGTAGCCTGCAGAACACAGTACTGGACACAGCTTCATTCATCTTGTATTTCCCAGGAAATTACTATCAGCAAATAAGCATATCTATCAGTAGTTGATGACATAATACATCACAGTGTAAAACAGTACATATGTTTGAATATCTCTGCTAACACCAACCATGTAACACAAGTAGCACAAACACAATAGTTACAGTATCCCACTATCTTTCACCCATTGTGACTCCATATTGTCAACCTATCTACAAATATTCTGCAGAAACAGGTCGCAAGCTGTAGGTGTAGAACACCATATCCAAATCCTGGAACAACCTACCTGGGATGGATTCACACACTCAATACAGAAGGTCATACTGGGCATGATCCTACACTTAGAGGAATGAAGCCCATGTCTGACAACAACAGTGGGCTATACGTATCAGTCAGTTTCAGGTGTCTTTGCACACACAACACATTGCACATCATTCATGCTTTGCACACACATTGTATAGGAATACTCACACATATCCAAGGCCAACACACTATAATATCTCAAACATACACACACAGAGTTGTGGGGACAAGAGAGACAGACAGTGATAGAGAGATTTCCATCATGATGCCTGTACCACCCACCACACATCCAATTTGCCAATATCACATGATGTGCTGATGTCAATCACTGTAGACATTGCTTTTGGTAGCCCTCAGTCCTATATTGTCTGTGGTGCTTGTGATAACTGTGTAACATGATAGTACAAATTAGTATTCATCTAGCATTTGTATACCCAGTCCTGTCAAATGTAAAGTTGTGTGTGACTAAGTGTTGTGTTTGTGTTTCCAGAGGAATGATTTATGGCCCATTCACACACACTGCACTTCCCATTGTCCGTGTTAGCACTCATGCTGATGTCAGTTACCTTGAAATAACCCTCTGGCCAAATCTCAGCCCCATTAACTTAATGGCGCTTGCGAAAACTGCATAATACTACAGTGTAACATACTAATTAGGTAGGAGTTTTAATCCCAGACATGGCAAATGTGAATCTGTGTGTGTGTGTGTGTGTGTGTGTGTGTGTGTGTGTGTGTGTGTGTGTGTGTGTGTGTGTAGATAAATTATTTTGAGGCCATTCACAGTCACTACACCTCCCATTGCCCTACTTTAGCAAGCCTACTGATGTCAGTCACCTTGAAATAACCATTTGGATAAAAGCTAGCCCCATAAGCTCTGTATCACTTGTGATAACTGCCTAATGTTACAGTATAACATACTAGTTAGGTATGAGTTCTAATCCCAGACATGGAAACTTTGTGTGTGTGTGTGTGTGTGTGTGTGTGTGTGTGTGTGTGTGTGTGTGTGTGTGTGTGTTTGTGTGTGTGTGGAAATGAAAGACTTTGAGGCCAATCACAGCCACTACACCTCCTGTTGCCCTACTTTAGCAAGCCTGATTATGTCTTCACTTTGAAATAACCCTTTGGAGAAAGACCAGCCCCATAAGCTCCATGGGACTTGCAACAACTGCATAATGCTATAGTGTAACATACTAGTTAGGTAGGATTTCTAATCCCAGAAATGGCAACTATGAAACTGTGTGTGTGTGTGTGTGTGTGTGTGTGTGTGTGTGTGTGTGTGTGTGTGTGTGTGTGTGTGGATTTTGAGGCCATTCACAGTCACTACACCTCCCATTGCCCTACTTTAGCAAGCCTGCTGATGTAAGTCACCCTGAAATAACCCTTTGGACAAGGGCCAGCCCCATAAAGCTCCGTGGTGCTTATGATAACTGCGTAATGCTTTAGTGTAAAATACTAGTTAGGTAGGAGTTCAACTGTGTGTGTGTGTGTGTGTGTGTGTGTGTGTGTGTGTGTGTGTGTGTGTGTGTGTGTGTGTGTGTGTGTGTGTGAAGATGAATGATTTTGAGGCCATTCACAATCACTACACCTCCCATTGCCCTAATTTAGCAAACCTACTTATGTCAGTCACCTTGAAATTAATGTTTGGACAAGGGTCAACCCCATAACCTCTGTGGCACTTGCGATAACTGTGTAATGCTATAGTGTAACATACTAGTTAGGTAAGAGTTCTAATCCCAGATGTGGCAACTGAGAAACTGTGTATGTTTGTGTGAGAGAATATGTGTCGTTGGTTATGGACATTGACACTTACTACTCTCCCCTTACCCCTCCTATAGCACTACTGTTGATGTTAGCCACCTTCAAAGATACCTGTGGATAGCTCTCCAACATGTAAGCTCCATGGCGTGTGCTGTAAATTGGAACAATGTAGTAGCAGTAGCTACACAGATAAGGGTTTGACTCTCATCTGTGGCAAGTCTTTGTGTATGTACCTCAAAGATTTTGGCCCCATTTACACCCAGTACACATATCAGAGCCTGACTTTAGCAGTCCTGCAGATATCATCCAGCTTAGAAGTACCTGTTGCCAACCCTAAACCATGTCAGGTCAGTGGTGCATGTCATAAATGCGTAACATAATGGTCTGTAAAGATTGTCAGACAGAGGTTTGAACCTCACCCCTGGCAAATGTAAATGTGTGTTTAGGGTAAAAATTTTTTGGGATCTCTCACCCACTACATCACCCAATGCCAGTATTTACAAGGGTTGGTGATGTTCCTCACCATTGAAGTACCTTGGGACAACAGCCATCCTATAAGCAAAGTGGAGTGTGTGATAAATATGGTGCACTATAGTAGCAATGCATAACTAGGTAAGGGTTTGAATCTCAGTACTGGCAAGTGTGTGTGTGTGTGTGTGTGTGTGTGTGTGTGTGTGTGTGTGTGTGTGTGTGTGTGTGTGTGTGTGTGTGTGTGTGAGTGTGTCTGTCATCAGTATCCTGTGTGGAGGTTGGTGTGATTGTGTAATAACAGGATCCATTGTGGGGAGGGTTTTGCAAATTATTATGTTGAGGACCTAGTATATGTCACAATGTCCACCTTACAAGGACAACAGATGTCAAAAACCAGAGAGGCTGGTATAGACAATCCATAGCCCTACATGTGACATCATGGATTGGTGAACAATATAGGCAACCCTTCTATTACTCAGAGAATACTCTCCACCCACATCTCATACAAAAACACACTTGACTATATTGGTAGTTCCCTGCATATTGCCTCTCAGATAATAACCATGGTGTAATTGCAGTGGACTACATGCCTGTTGACCATAACAGTGCCACTGACATCAGAAAGTACTGTGATGTGTTACATCTCCTGACTGTGTGTTATCCAGCAAGTAAAAGGACATGGCACCCTGTTCAATCCCTGCAGTAGACAAATAAATGCTTACAGTGGCCATTTTGCTCTGTTCCCCCACTGGACACCTGCAACAACTGTAGAGTCTGCAAATGTAACCCACAAAGGGAATACCATGCCTTATACACATGCCCTGTATGGACAGATGCCACTGCCTCCACTGAATACCTGTATCATGCTGTAAATGTAGGTGCAAGCACGAACTCAGTTCCATAGCTAGCTCTCATCAAATGAGGTCAGGAATGCTACATCAGAAGATAACAGTCTGTCCACACAACATGCCCCAGAGACCTCGACTACACTTCCACACATCAAAGAACATGTGTGTGGGACGTGCACAAACCAGATACTGTCCATTTTATGGAATATGGATCACATGCATGGGAAGCAGTGCATGTCACTGGCCACTCACAATAGTAAATGAGATGAGTGGATGGTGAATACAATACCCACCCCTGGGGACCACTCCAGGGACTACACCCCTGAGCCACACTGGAGACTACTGTCATGTGGCCTGATGCCAAGGTATTCCTTTTGCCTAGCCTTGTACAGCCTTCAAGCCCATTCACCTACTACACACCTATGAAGCAATGAACCTATGCATCTCAGTACTGGCAAGTGTGTGTGTGTGTGTGTGTGTGTGTGTGTGTGTGTGTGTGTGTGTGTGTGTGTGTGTGTATGTATGTGTGGAGATGAATGATTTTGAAGCCATTCACACTCACTACACATCCAATTGCCCTACTTTAGCATGCCTGCTGATGTCATTTACCTTGAAATAACCCTTTGGCCATGTTTCAGCCATATAAGCTCTGTGGCACTTGCGATAACTGCGTAATACTGTAGTGTAACAAACTAGTTAGGTAGGAGTTCTAATCCTGATCCTGCCAACTGTGATAATGTGTGTTTCTCTGAGATAGTGTGTGTGTGCCTTTGTTGACACCTGATTTTGTGGACATTTACACTTACTACACTTCCCTTACCCCTCCTTTAGTACTGTTGCTGATGTTACTCACCTTCAAAGATACCTTTAGACAGCTCTTCAACATGTAAGTGCCATGGTGCATGCAATAGTAGCGTAACACTGAAATAGCAATACATAGTCAGGTAGGGGTTTGAAACTCAGGACTGGTAAGTATGTGCTTGTGTGTGTGTGTGTGTGTGTGTGTGTGTGTGTGCTATCAGTATCTTGTTGGGGTGATTCTGTCATGACAGGATCCATTGCAGTGTGGATTTTGTTACATCATTATATTGAGGACCTATATGTCCCAATGTCCACATTACAAGGCCAAATGTTTTCAAACACTTTAGAGGTTCCTGTAGACAATCCTCAGCAATAAATGTATACAGCCATGCGCAATTACTATGTGACAGTATGGATTAGTAAACAATATAGGCAACCATTATAATACCCAGATACCACTCTCCACCCAAGGATCATACACAAACACGCTTGGCTCTTGCTCTCTTACTCCTTCCTTTCTTACTTTGTCTATGTCTCTCTCTCTCTCTCTCTCTCTCTCTCTCTCTCGCCCTCTCTGGTGGATGTGGAAAAGTACATCTGTTTTGCTTAGGCAGCAGCTTGAGTTCTGTAAGTAATGCTCATGATCAGCTGATGGCCTGTGCATGAATTGCAGTCCCCCACTTGGTAATTGCATGGGGAACAGCTGTGGTATCATTCCTAAAGCCAACTGCATGGAAACACACTCCTATACTTAAGCACTTCATGTGAGTGTTGGCTCTTTTCCTTCACTGTGAGCAGGACTTCATGTGGGTGTCTGACAAACAGCATCACAGAGGGTAGTTGGAAATACCTCTTACAACATACACTGCGGAGACAGGCCAACAAACAGGAGGGGAATGTTCCAGACATGGGGACAGAATGTAAGTATTGCTGTTCTACATTTGAAGTAATGTTGGTTTAACAGGGTTTTTGTGGATATGGCTATTCTACATGATTTAAAGTCTGGCATGATAGTGTTTTGTGGTTGAGGAAACTCTCACCTGTAGGGCTATCTGCAGGCTGGTCAGAGTTTGGAGTTTAAGATGTACTATGATACTCACACAGTTCCTGTCTTTAGAAATGCAGTAGCATACTCTGATGATTGCAGTCAGTACATGATGACATCCATGTGATTTACTGACTTCATATACCTCAGAAGAGATATGTCACAACAAACCCTGTTACACCAGGTATTTTCTCGGTTTATCACAGCAATATGTCAATATTGGCCCTGTGTTTGTGTCTCTGTCCCCCAAGTCCGTCACCCTTTGTCCATATGTCATGCAGTAAGAGTTGCATATGTACAGTACATCATTATTTCCTGACATCATACCTGATAACATATCAGTGAGATATCAAACTGCTAGACATGTTATGTATAGCAGGCCTTATATTTGAGGACAAAACCTAGACATTCTGTTGTACTCTGTACAGTAGTGAGCTCTGTGTACTTATGGTGATTGTTGACATAGTGTGTATTGTAAATATGTTACTTGGCCTGTATACAGACTGTGATAGATGTCATTGTTCCTGGTCCTGTCCTATCTGATGTTAAATGCTGCTCCAGTTTATGGTACCTTATCAGCATATATGTTTGTAGGGCCAGACTGAGACATGTCCCATACCACAGTCAGGCATCAGACTACACTGTGCATTGGCCCAGTATATGTAGGATTACTATGTGAGTGGCACATATGAGGGTGGTTTTGTTCACACAGTTCATATACTGTAATATTACTTAGACTTACCATAATGTGACTGTGTTGAGATTGGTTGTGGGTATGCACTTTCACACTGGTGTCTGTTACTCCATACTGTTACATGCCTGTAGTACCTGCTATATTTGCAAGTAGATGTGTATTCTCCATAGGAAACTTGGGTCAGTGTTGTGAAGTCTGCCTGTAGTTTACACAGTACTTTGGGACATGCCTAGCAGCTCAGTGTATTTACCTAGTGGGATGTTATGCCCAGATATTTGTCAGATGTACTGTTGCCTGGCCACCATAAGTGCTGTGTATTTCTGAAAAAGCAGTGGGATGCTGTGAAGATGCATGTCACTAACTATTGGGAAGTATGTGGGCTTGGAACCTCTGCTCCTCCAGTTAATATGTGTTAGGACAGACAGGAGTGTGTGAATGCATCAACTGTGTAAGCTTATCTATTCCAGTATTTTTCAGATATCCCCATTTACATGACTGTAAACATCCACTTTGTCAGGCTTGGTCCACAAGACTTGTACTAAAGACTTCTGTGTATACTTCTGGACTGACCAGATTATGCCAGACTGTCCACGTTTATTGGTCATATCTCTGCTGTATTCCACAGGATAATTACTGTGATTTGTGTGGTAATTTACTATGATGATCTTATGATGTCTGTCAGTAACTGATGGTGTACATGTCAGTATCAGAAGTGACTTCATACACAACATGTCTGCTGACACAACCCGTTACTGTAACAACATTCTACATTTATACCTGCAATACGTACATTACATTATTACATTCCCTTGCACTAAGAAGTTGTGACTATATATATATATATATATATATATATATATATATATATATATATATATATATATATATATATATATACATAGGTTCATAGGTAGGAACAAGGCTATCGGCCCAAGGGCATAAGTAAGCCTAGCCAACAAGGTTCCCAAGTTTAAGCCACCCAAGAAAGTTAATTTCCTGTGCCCCTGTCGAGCAGAGCCAGAAAAGTGATATACACACACACACACACACACACACACACACACACACACACACACACATATATATTATATATATATGTGTGTGTGTGTGTGTGTGTGTGTGTATGTACACGTAAACATATATCTACATTATATAGCCATATCCTTGTTATGTGCAAACAAGAGTGTTGTATATACCTTCCCAAATGTATCCCACCATATTTATCTGATATGTGTATATTTCGATATAAAAACATGACTGATTCAACACTATTTTCACTTACAAGTACTAAACAATTGTAGTAGTCAAAGCAGTTGTTCACTACTATTCAGTATATGTACTGAATGATATATTTGAAAAAACAACAAACATCTTCACCTCTCTGATGGCTTAGTGGTTAACTGCTGTGATTCTAATGTACAAGGTCTTGGGTTAAAAACCTTCAAGGGATGTTTATTTTGTTGCTAGGCAGAACAAGGACTGTTGGATACAGAATGATTAAGGCAGTTTTGAGCAGCTTTAAGCAGGTTTGTGTGACGGTATGTGGTGCTAACGTACGGTTAAACGAGTAGGTGCTTACACCATGTAGGCCTAGCTTACCAGTACGCAAATGTGCTTAGCATTTACTTTTAAGCAATGCTCAGCCCTGTTAACCACTGATCACATTCCAGTCTGATGAAATAGTAGGGTAATGACATTTTTAATGTGCATTTAATTCCATGTACATAATATGCTTCTATGTGCTGTCATTACAGTAGCAAGGAGTGTGAGTATACTGTATGGGACACTTGAATATACATGGCTTGTACAACAATCTTTTCTCTTTGTATGTGTTTCATACATGGGTAGTATCCCAGATTATATGCAGTCACACTTGCATGTATTTTATCATTATGTTACTTCTGTTAACAGTGCTTTCCCAAGTAAGAGTAGATTGCAGGTTGTAATACTGAAACCATACACCCTCTGCATGCAAAGCTGGACTCTGAGTACTGACTATTGTGTTCTTGGTGTGTGAGCTGTATGTTATTAAGCATTTGCTACTGGATATTGATTTGATATGTAGATATTAACTGCAGACTACTATTAGTATAGGACATGTCATTGAGAGCTGCTGTCATGTAGTAATGGCATACCTATCAGTGTCAGATATCTGTCTGTCAAATCATTCATCCTAATGCATAAACTGTTGGCTAGCTGATTTCTGTCTGTCCTCTGTACAGATGTGTAGATGTCAGGTATCCATCTTGGCTGCTTACAGGCAATCTATAGTTGACTGACACTGACATGTCTGTCTAGCTGTGTTATGAATGCCAAAGCTAGGAAACCCCAGTCTGTATGCACCACATGCCATGGATACCTCAACTAGACTAACACAGTCAACAGAACATGGTTAGGTACAGGTCTCCAACCCAAACACTGGCCATGTTATGTAATTTATATTGCATACATGTCAATTGGAGCACCTTACTGGCCCCCTGCAAGAGAAAAAACAGATGATTAGATGTTGCGTTTAACTGTCACCCTGGGGATCACTCAAGAGGCATCAGTTGATAGATGGTCTGCTGGTAAGTGTCAGGTAGCATGATACCAGTGTACCCACATCCCCTACTCTTCTCATCTCTCCATGGACATTAGCCTGGTACACACCTAGGAACACCTGCACCTATGGACCCTAGTACTGACAAATGTGTCAGTGTGCATTACTGAGAATAATAGTGTCTGTGTGTTTCTAAACTTGTAGTTGCTAATAACCTGAGAGCCTTCTTACTCACTACACCTCCCATTGCCATACTTAGAAATGGCTACTGGTGTAATTGACATTAAATGTACGTTGTTACACTCTTCACCCTGTGGGCTACCTGGAGCTTGCAGTACCAGCATAACACTGTTGTACAAATGGGCAGATAGGTGTGGGTTACCCTCTGAGTCCTGGCAAGTGTGTGTATGTATGCGAGTGTCTATATTTATAGGAGACAGCATTCTGAGGCCACATTCTCCAAATACAATACACCTTGCCATACATTATAAAGGATAGTGATGATGCTGACATTAGGAGAGCCATGAAAAACCATCACCATACTATCCCTGTAGCATGTGCAATAAATGCATATCCCTGTAGTAGCACTGATTAGATAGAGAAGGGGTTGTACTGCAGTCCTGGTCAATGTGTGATTGTGGGTATGTCAAAGCATTATCATGGGTTTCAGTGAGTAAAATATACAATGTGGGGTGTGGGTTCTGGGTATACTGTCTTTACACCATGGTACCCCCACTACATGTCCCAAGTTCCACTGTATAAGGACCACTGTCACCATCAACCATACAGGTAAATGATTACACTATCCAGCCCAGTGATGCATGTGCTGTGTGCAAATTCTCTGTAACAGAATGGACTCACTGACAAGGTAGTTAGGACTGAAAAACCCAGGGCTCTCAGATTTCTCTGTGACTGTTATGTGTTTGTCAATGTGTATATGACAGTATGTCATACTGTGTATTGTTCATTAACACCCAGTACATCCCCCATTACCATACTGTACAAGGCCTGGTGATGTCCTTCACTTAAAAAGAAACTCAAGACACATCTCATCCTAAAAGCTGTGTGGTTGTGTGCAATTAAGGCCAAACACATTAGTAGCAATAAGTACCTAGGTAGAGGTTCAAGTCTCAGTGTTGCCAAGTAAGTGTGTGTGTATGTGAAGGGATCTACTTCAGTTTGCAGAAAATACATGTCCCAGGAGATCATTTGTCTGAGAACTGACTGGCAAAAACTAACATTTCAAAGGAATTATCCTGTGGCAATTCATTCCCTCAAAACTAGTAGTAGATGTGTAAATGCCCTCTTTCCCACTGTGCAACTGTACAGTGATACTGGAGTTGGTATATATAGTTTGGTGTGGTTGTGGGCACAACCACCATCATTGGGGTTATTGTTGTGTGTATCACCTCGCTTAGTCTGATGTAATACTGTACAGTTTATGTTAACAGGTTAAGTAATTGTTAATCACACTATGTTTGGTTCTACACCACCCTACACCCTCCAAAGTAGAGGGCTGTGCCACCTAAACCAGCACACCTATGTTTACCAACTCCAGGATTGCACTACATTGGGGAAGAGGACATATACCTTGCCTGTACCATCATCAATGGCATTAAACTGGCAGACTGATTATTTACTGATGTGATGTTTTACCTATTTTGTCTTGGTGGAATTACATAGGCCAAAATGAGTTCACTGCAAAATTAATTATATCCACGTGTACTGTATTCTCTGTGTATTGCATCAACACTAAAGCCCATTTGTGTGTGTGTGTGTGTGTGTGTGTGTGTGTGTGTGTGTGTGTGTGTGTGTGTGTGTGTGTGTGTGTGTGTGTTATTCACAAACATTTGGTGTGTGCCACCCAGTACACTTAACCATTGTCCACTGTAGAAGAGCTGCTGACATCAGCCACCATGCACTCACCTGTATAAACCCCTCAGACCTATCAGCCATGTGGCACATGCAGATCTGTTACATCTGATCATCACCAACATGGGGACTCTATGCTCCAGACCAGAAGTGTATTCCTCACTGGTAAGATCAGACCATAAACTAATCCAACTGGATATTCACATCCCAACCCCACCCCCTGACCAGAAAACCACAGTGAACAACTTCTCTAAAGCAAATTTCACACTCCTCAAAACTGAGGTGGAATCCTTCAAAGCCCCCGGGCCTGTGGAAAATACGGCCCAGACCGCAGAATCCAAATGCATTCTATGAATACCTTCAGGAATGCATGGATCATGCAATCCCAAATAAAACCAAGACCCAATCCTCCAAAGGCAGACGTCCTGTCTGGTGGACCCCAGCCATAAACAAACTATACAATAGAAGGAGGAAGCTACTACATGATAGAGCAAAATCCCAAAAAGGGAAGGCATCTCTGATCAGTATTAGCAAAAAACTACGGGCACTCTTAAAATCATCTAAAGCCAGCTTCGAGAGAAAAATTGCATAGGACACTAAGGAGAATCACAAGGCTTTCTTTAGTTATGTTAGGAACCTGGGTGGGAATTCCCAGATATGCTCAGAATTAGTCCAAAATGACAAAAAATACACCGAACCCACAGACATTACCAACATCCTAGCTGACAGGTTCAACGCAAACGTCTCCCCCCCTTCCCACCAAAAGGGCAAATATCTATCCCAGAAGAGTGCTGCCCCCCTGACATCTCAGATGCTCAGGTAAGAGCCGCCCTCTCCAAAGAAAAAAACACAGCATCAATGGGACCAGACGGTGCCCCGGGCTGCGTCCTACATGAACTCCAAGAAGAGCTAACCAAACATAAAACTACTGTTCAATCTCAGCCTTACTACAGGATATGTACCCAAAGAGTGGCGTACAGCAACAGTGGTCCCTCTTCACAAAGGTGGTGCCTGAACGGACCATGGAAACTATCGCCCCATAAGCCTGACTAGCTTGGTCTGCAAAGCTATGGAAAGGACCATCATGGACCTCATAAATAAAGATATTGGGGACCTACAGACACTGGATCCTACCCAGTTCGACTTTGTGGATGACCAAGTTCGCAGATGACTGCAAACTGGGCGCCATAATCGACTCTCCAGCCGACACAAGCATCCTCCAAAAGGGCCTCATAGAAACAGACAATTGGTGCCAGAGCCATGGCCTCAAGCTAAACGCCAAAAAGTGTATAGTCATCCCTTTGGCAAAAACAGTGCTCACAAATTACCACATAGGTGGTAATCCATTAAGTACAGAAGAAGTAATTAGGGACCTGGGGACCCAAGTTGATAGCAATTTCTCATTTGACAACCAAGTGGCCAAAGTGGTTAGAAAAACATTTTATATAGCCCACCTAATCATGAAGGGATTCACATTTAGATCAGGGAGGTCATCGTGCCTCTTTACTCATCCCTCATCAGGCCCATAATCGAGTACAATGCCCTTTTGGGATGTACCTTACCAAACACCTGCGGCAACTGGAAAGATCCCAAAAGTACCTCACCAAGAGGATCAAAGGCTCAAACAGATGCCATATGCTGCCCGGTTAAAGAAACTCCAGCTCTACTCAGTGGCATACCGCCTGCTCAGAGGCAATATATGCCTGACGTATAAAGCCATGTCCAACCCGGAATTAAGGGACATGCTGCACCTCAAAAAATCCAAATTCCATTGAGCTACGCGCTCGAGAGACTTGAACCTCAGCACTGAAATAAATAGGACATGCTGGAGGGGCAGATTCATAACCCAGAGGCTCCCTTCACTCTGGAATAAAATCCCAGTCCAGGTTAGGCAGAGTCCCTCATTGACTCTCTTCAAGAGGAATCTTGATGAGTGTATGGGAGATCATAGGTTTACTCCGGGTATCACTTGTATGTCACGGTTAGACAGAGGCACAGTATACTAACCTCGAAAAAAGGCATAGCAAAATTAATTTAAAATGGGTGGCGAAAGCCAAACATACTCTGGCTAGGCTTATAAATTCCCTAGGGCAGATAGCCTAGTATGAACCTATGAACCTATGTGTTCAGCTGTACCCAGGATATGAGACAGTCAGTGTGTCATGACAGTGCCATACCCCTTGTACAAAACGACAGCAGACCAATATCCTGCTGACACATAGACACCTACAACACAAACTGGATACATTATGGAGACCACTATCAGTCAGTGTTAATAACAGCTATAATGCATCATGGCTGGACAGAGCACACCCTGACATGTAAGCATTAAACATTCCAACTGAAAACATGTTAAACAGCATTACATTGTTAAACCTTAGTACATTCACCCCGTGCATCAGAACCATATTAGCATGTCCCTGCATCAACGGTATGGATGTCAGAGATATGGCGCAGGTATCATTATATGCACATGGAGTGTTGTGGGTTTGCCAGAGACCTAGGCTGAGCCATTTGTTGACATCATGTATGTGTGTGTTAGTGGGTTCTTTATTAGTTGGGCTGTGCAGATGTGGTGTGTGTAGGTATGGAGGTTTCCTAGCTGTGTTTGTGATGTGTGTGTATGTATCCACACAGTTCTGCCATGTGGCTGCCGTATACAGAGGTGTGTTGGACAGCTGCAGACCGTACATGGCAGAGTGTACAGTTTACTTTGTCTAGCCATGGACATGGCACAGGCATGGACATGGGAACTGTGCCTGCCAGGGTTTCCAGGGGCACTACCAGGTAGAAGCCCAGATAGGTTACTCTCCTCTGATGATGACAGATGTCCACTGGACTGGCGTCCCTGTTGGGACTGGCCAGGACCACGTGCACAAGGCCTGCTGCATTGTTGTGTGGACAGCCCCCCCCCCACAGTGCTGGTGCTGGTACTGCCACTATGAGAGCGGCTGTGACTTATTGCATATCCAAGAAGACCTTCACATGTTGGTGTTGCTGACCTACGTCCACGTGGCTGATGCCCTACTCCCACCATATGCTGTAACACAGACACCACATGGTCGAGGAGTCCCACCATCTCACTCAACTGTCTATCCAGGGCCTCTGCAAAATAATGGTGGGCACCTGAAAGATCATGGATGTTGTCAAGTACAGCAGAATGCGTAGCCTTCTGAAGCCTCAGACTCTGTCTAGTGTAATGTTCCATACGTGCCTGTGCCTCCATAATGGCCCGGAACATGCATCTGGTGACACGGTGCTGTGGCACTTCTGCCAGGGGCATGATGGCCAGCAGCCCTCCTACTAGCACCCCTGTGTATCTGCCTGTGTGGTACCTCACCGGTCATCTGGCTATGGCTGCTGTGTACAGACACACTTGCCATAGTTACCACACTATCCTGAACCATGCCACCACCTGCCGACTGTTCCTCATCTATGGCCACTGGTCGTGGGGTTAGTATAGGCATTGTGACTGTGTGTGGGGATGGGGTGGATAAAAGTGGGATGTCAACTGATGGCACAGCTTCAGCCCCTGACAACCCTGCCCATGCCTTACCATACCTATCATCATTGTCAGAGTCTGTATAGACACTAACATCAGTTTGCCTGCAGGAGGGACCCTGATCCACCTTGCCACCTGTGAAGGGAAAACAAACAATGTAACTTAAGACCTGTACATCACTGCTTATCTCTACACACACTCACACACACACACACACACACACACACACACACACACACACACACACACACACACACACACACACAAACACACACACACTTACAGGTGAGGGGGCACAAAGATATTACACAGACCTCTCATTACCCAACAGTCAACATGCAAGACATATGGCACTCAACAGCATGTACTGCAGCTATACTCAATCCTTGTCACCAACATTATACATCTCTGTGATGCATGAGTTGTGTTAGTAGGTGAGGACCCTTCTCCTGGAACACACTGCACCCATGTACACAGTATTGCTGTGCACATGTTTAGCACTCTGTCATGTACTGTGCACCATACCTCATGAGTGTACACACCATTACTGAATGTGTATATGTGTGGCAGTTATGTTTGCTCTGTTGCTCACAGTCCCTATGTGTTTGTCTGATACATTACTGGAATGTTATGAGGACAGATGTCAATAGTTAATGCCTGTCCTCTGATTTGCAGATCTCATCATTAGCAGTGCATGTATGAGCAATACAATCTGATTACACTGACAACCTTCAAAGCTTACTGTAGCTATGAGGAGTGTACACACCCTTGTTGACATGCCAACCTCTTCCATGATATGCAGTGGGGCCACAATACTGCATATCTTAACATTACACACACCTGGTATGTGACATATGACCTGTGCAATCAAATGCAGTATCAAACAAATGTGTTAGTTGTGCAGATGCTGATTGAGATGCATACAATATGTGGGTTGCATAAGTGTACACACCTTTAACACAATGGTTTGTTGCAGCACCTGTTAAGTGAAATACAGCAGTCACTGTTCCTGTAAGGGGTAAACTAGCATGTCCCATCTTCGCTTACCATTATTTGGTCACTCCACTCTACAAATGTCCCCCAACTCTGCCGGATTGCAAGGTCAGCTCATGTGCACCCCTGGAGGTCACACAGTACCTTCACTATTGCTGTGGAGTCAGGGTTATGTTTGGCACAATTCATGACCTTGACTGTGTTCAGATACAGCCATTCTGTTGTGTTTCAGGATGACACCCCTCCCCATCCTCAGACTTATTGCATATGCTTGACAACTATGGGCCACATGAGTGTCATTTTGCAGTGTTCCAAATTCAGAATGCCATGTCTACCAGCCTAGTTCCTGCTAATGAACAGCAAACCTAAAAGTGTACAGTGGCACTATCAAGGTAATGATGGGGATGGTGGGCCTGAGGTGTTGTGAGGTGTCGCTTGTGCACAACATATATCTTTATTAATACTGTCTGTAGGTTTCAGCCTTGGTCTCAGTATACCATTACAAACCGCAATGCATGCCTTTGGGAGACTTGATGTTATGCATATGCTACCTGTAGAGAGCCCTAGATGATGTTTCCTGTGGAACAACTCTTCCATCTGATTACCCAAACCCATAGGCCACACTTATGCAGATTCTAGGTGATAGCTGACACAGGTACTGCACAGGCAGTACTTTCTAGACATTTCTGCAAGTCCCTCAGTGTTGCTGCATGTTTCTGGGCAGCTTCCATGACCCAGTTTGCAGCATGTGTTGTCATCTGTCTTGGATGGGCATCTGTTTATTTTCTACATTAATGTTGTCCCGTACTTCATAGTCACATACATGACTGTCTACACTGTTTGCCATGGTATATGCAATGGTGAGGTAAGGCTACTTCTCCAACTCTTACTCCTGAGTGCTAGCTTTCAGATATGGGATCCATTCCATGATTTGTAAGATGTGTGCAAGCCACAGCTGCCTCTGTTGCAGGTGAGTGGGCAAATGTCATAGACATACTTCTTTGGACAGCAGACCATTTCTTGGTGAGGCCCTTTACTTGATTGAAGGTGTGTACTCAAGAATAGTGAATGCTGTCAGTACCTCAAAAGCTGCTTCCACAATATGTTATTTGGAGTGTGTGCACACATATGGTTCCATTGTTTGTTAAGGTATGTATTCCCCATATTTGTTGTCCTAACATAAGATTCCATATTACACATTCATTGCTCATGTTAGGATCATATTACAGGTTGTAAAAGGTGTGGAATGTGGTATTGTGATTTGCCGTTGTGTAGATCAGGAACAGTTGCCATTGTAATATTAGTGTATACACTGTTGTAGCCACTGTATAAGGGTAATGTTTCAGACGTGTCCCTACTGTAGTCCATTTGTCCCACCATTATGTTCATCTCTGTCCACACATCTTGCACTGATAGCTTGTTAGGTATACTGCAGGATTCTTACATACCCTTCAGATATGCCACCATGGTGATCACTGTGATGCAGTGCAGTTAACAGCAACAATAACTGAAGATGTACACTGGGTTCCTATTACCAGATCGCAGATGCAGTTTGTCGAATGCACCTTGATTGAACCGAAAAGACCAAAAAGGCAAAATAGCGAAGCATCTTTTCAGCAAATTCTTTCCCTGGGAAAGAATTTGCTTGGCTACTTTCATTACTTTGCCATTTTCGGCACTGTAGTGTGATCTCAGAGTTGGTATATTTAAGTAGAGGGGGTGTGGGGGCCACAGCCCCCCACATTGTGGGGTGTGTGGGGCAAAGCCCCCCACATTATGTAATGTTTTAAATTTATTTTTATTTGTTTAAATTTTGGAACAGCAATTTATTTCCCTTGAAACAAAATCACTGTTCAGAGGTCTCAGCATTGTAAGCTTTCGCTTACATGGGGTAGATTATTTATCGTTCGCTTTTGTAAGCGTGCAACAATATAATATAGACCCTGTGCACCATGCTTTATGAGTAGGTGTGTTAAATGTGTGCATGGCAAATACCATGGCCATAACATGGCCGGTGTATTGGCAAACCTGAACAAAACAACTCCATACTCACCAGCTACAGGCTGCTACCCCAGTTGTATACCAGAGGGACCTACATAGTTGTGTGAGAGATGTAATGTCAGTAGCCACACCTGTGGCATCGGTACAGGGTGGTAGCAGCATTTCAGTACATCAACAGTACAAACCCACAATACTAGAGATTATGCACATCTGTTCATTACTACACTGCAGCAACAGACTATGTTATCTGACATATGCATGAAGATACTTTACAGATGAAGATAGATAAGCAACAGTGGTCTACTAATGTGCTTTGAGGCCTTACCTGCACACTCCTCGTCCATTGAGTGTGTGGCACCCACTTCCACAATGTTATCTTCAGGTTCCTTGCTTGGCTGGTGGGTGAATGCTCCAAGGCTGGCGAGGAGCTCCTCAGCATGTGTCAGTGGGGACTGGATGGCATGATCCCCACCTGTGGCTAGCTGGTCCCTCCTAACTGCAGCAGCATGCTGATGGGTGTGGCAGATTAGATCAGTGCAATGATGTCGCACCTGCTCATAACTGCGGTTATGCTGGCCAACACAATTTACCCTGTGGACAAATTTGTTCCTCAGGGCGGTCCTCTCCTGCAGATCATGGGGCCTGTGTCTAAATAGGGTTCTGTGGTCTGGTACAATGAAGTTTATGATGACATAATTTTCCTGGGGTGTATTTGCAGGGAGCCATTCATGGGACATTGTACCCGGAGGACATAAACAGCAAAAAAGGTCAGAGTACCTCATACTGCAAGGATATAATAGGTTCATAGGTTCATAGGTTCATAGGTTCATACTAGGCTATCTGCCCTAGGGCATTTATAAGCCTAGCCAGAATGTGTTTGGCTTTCGCCACCCATTTTAAATTTATTTTGCTATGCCCTTTTTCGAGGTTAGTATACTGTGCCTCTGCCTAACAGTGACACAGAAGTGATACCCGTAGTAAACCTACGATCTCCCATCCACTCATCAAGATTCCTCTTGAAGAGAGTCAATGAGGGACTCTGCCTAACCTGGACTGGGATTTTATTCCAGAGTGAAGGGAGCCTCTGGGTTATGAATCTGTCCCTCCAGCATGTCCTATTTATTTCAGTGCTGAGGTTCAAGTCTCGAGCGTGGCTCGATGGGATTTGGATTTTTTGAAGTGCAGCATGTCCATTAATTCCGGGTTGGACATGGCTTTATACGTCAGGCACAGATTGCCTCTGAACAGGCGGTATGCCACTGAGTAGAGCTGGAGTGTCTTTAACCGGCAGCATATGGCATCTGTTTGAGCCCTTTGATCCTCTTGGTGAGGTACTTTTGGGATCTTTCCAGTTGCTGCAGGTGTCTGGTAAGGTACATCCCAAAAGGGGCATTGTACTCAATTATGGGCCTGATGAGGGATGAGTGAAGAGGCACGGTGACTTCCGCTGATCTAGATGTGAATCCCTTCATGATTAGGTGGGCTACATAAAATGTTTTTCTAACCACTTTGGCCACGTAGTTGTCAAATGAGAGATTGCTATCAACTTGGGTCCCCAGGTCCCTAACTACTTCTTCTGTACTTAATGGATTACCACCTATGTGGTAATTTGTGGGCACTTTGTTTTTGCCAAAGGGATGACTATACACTTTTGGCATTTAGCTTGAGGCCATGGCTCTGGCACCAGTTGTCTGTTTCTATGAGGCCCTTTTGGAGGATGCTTGTGTCGGCTGGAGAGTCGATTATGGCGCCGAGTTTGCAGTCATCTGCGAACTTGGTCAGCCACAGTCCTTCCATGTTGGCCTGTACCTCCGAGAAATATATACCGAACAAGAGAGGTCCCAGGACTGAGCCTTGTGGAACACCACTTGTAACTAGTTTGGAGTCTGACATGGCTCCAGCAATTCTAACCATGTGGGTTCTGTCCTTGAGCCAGTTTGCAATCCATCTAGTGACATAGGGGTTTATATTTAAGCTGGTGAACTTATCTATAATGCCCGAGTGGGGTATTGTATCGAAGGCTTTAGCGAGGTCCAGGTAGGCTGTGTGGACCACCTTCCCCTCGTCAATGGCCTTGATGACTGTTTCAAAGAAATGAACCAGGTTTAAAAGGCAGGATCTGCCCTTAACAAAGCCGAACTGGGTAGGATCCAGTGTCTGTAGGTCCCCAATATCTTTATTTATGAGGTCCATGATGATCCTTTCCATAGCTTTGCAGACTAAGCTAGTCAGGCTTATGGGGCGATAGTTTCCAGGATCTGTTGAGGCACCACCTTTATGGAGAGGGACCACTGTTGCTGTACGCCACTCTTTGGGCACATATCCTGTAGTAAGGCTGAGATTGAACAGTAGTTTTATGTTTGGGTTTAGCTCTTCTTGGAGTTCATGTAGGACGCAGCCCAGGACACCGTCTGGTCCCATTGATGCTGTGTTTTTTGCTTTGGAGAGGGCGGCTCTTACCTGAGCATCTGAGATGTCAGGGGGCAGCACTCTGCTGAGATAGATATTTGCCCTTTTGGTGGGGGGGGGGAGTTTGCGCTGAATCTGTCAGCTAGGATGTTGGCAATGTCTGTGGGTTCAGTGTATATTTTGTCATTTTGGACTAATTCTGAGCATATCTGAGAATTACCACCCAGGTTCCTAACATAACTAAAGAAAGCCTTGTGATTATCCTTAGTGTCCTGTGCAATTTTTCTCTCACAGCTGGCCTTAGACAATTTTATGAGTGCCCGTAATTTTTTGCTAATACTGATCAGTGATGCCTTCCCTTTTTGGGATTTTGCTCTATCATTTAGTAGCTTCCTCCTTCTATTGTATAGTTTGTTTATGGCTAGGGTCCACCAGACAGGACGTCTGCCTTTGGAGGATTGGGTCTTGGTTTTATTCGATCGATGATCCATGCATTCCTGAAGGTGTTCATAGAATGCATTTATAAAGGATTCTGCGGTCTGGGCCGATTTTCCACAGGCCGGGGCTTTGAAGGATTCCACCTCGGTTTTGAGGAGTGTGAAATTTGCTTTAGAGAAGTTTTTCACTGTGGTTTTCTGGGCATGGGGTGGGGTCGGGATGTGAACATCCAGTGAGATTAGTTTATGGTCTGATCTTACCAGTGAGGGATACACTTCTGGTCTGGAGCATAGAGTCCCCATGTTGGTGATGATCAGGTCCAGTATGTTTTTCCCTCTTGTGGGAGAGGTAACAAGTTGTTCCATAGCATTTGAGTTTATAAATTCTAGGAACTTTTTGGGCTAGCGTGTTGGAGCTAGAGTAATGCTTCCAGTCTATGGTTGGGTAGTTGAAGTCGCCTAATATAATGGTGTTGGAGAGACCTTCATATTTTCCAGTGTTCTCACGAAGGCCGAGGGGTTCCTGGGTTTGGGAGGGTGGTCTGTAGCAGGCTATAAACTGGAAGGCAGTTTTACCCACTGTTAGTTGCACATGGATAGTCTCTGATGCTTCGTGCTGTGCCACCAACCTGGAGGTGTGGGTATCTTTGATGAATATCGATACTCCCCTCCTTTTGTGGTTCGTCCAAGTTTTGGGGCGAAAAGCATGGTATGAGGTATAACCTGGTAGTGCTGGGGTGCTCTCGGAGCCCTGAACCAGGTTTCTGTTACTGCACAGATATCGATGTTCTCCATGCTAAGGAGAGTTTCGAAAAGTGCATCTTGAGGTTTAGACTTCTGGCGTTGAGTAGCATTACTCTTAGTTTCTTATCCCTTGTGATACCTATGGAGGTGGGTTTGTCTTTTGAGCCTTGCCTAGAAAAGGCACTATAGGGGTAGCAAGAGCCTTTGCCAATATCCGAAAGCCCAGGGGTGGCAGGTGCAAGCCGGTCCCTAGAAGCATCGTGGCTTGTCGAGCATATCATCCCAAGCTGACAGGCATTGGATCCCCTTTGAATGATACCAGTACTTAAGCCAATTGTTGAAATTGATCATCTTGTCTTCATATTGTGGCATCATTCTTGGTGAGGGTAAGATGCTACTCAAGGTCAGGGTCATACCGGCCTGGGCTAATAGTTGTTAATTGACATCTCTCTCCCCCCGCCATATCTGCAACAATAATCTAAACACACAAATCAGTGGGTATGTTTACACAAAACCTACTGTTGGGACATATATCCTGTTATTCAAAAAATATTGAAATGTGTTTTTATTCATGTTCCATGTTGAAACACTATCATTGGTGGCTTGATGCTATTAATGTAACATGCATGCTGTTGTAATGGCTAATGTGGTTCCATATATGCAAGGGTTCTGTTTGTTATGCAACTGTTCCAAATCTGGTGTTTTGGTTTAATGGGAATATCTATGCATGCTGTTATAATGAATCCTGGATTGTCTGGACTATTACTAACCCACATATGTTCTAAAACTGCAACACAATAGCATGTTTGTGAAGGCTGTCCCAGCAGACCCATTTCTCCTACCTCATCTGTCCATGGCACCAGGCCCCAGCACGTCTGGGATCCACCCTGAGACCTCCTTATCTGCTGGTCCTGCACTACCTTCAGGTGGAACTACCTCTGGGGATGGGGCTCACCACCCCCACTTGGAGCGGGCATGGACAGAATCCTGTCACCTGAAGTCAGGTCCAGGGACTGGTGCATATGGAGCTCTGCAGAGAATTGGGAGATCTGCTATGGCAGATTGAGACCCTCATTGCACAATTAGAGGGTCAGCCTGCCCCTCCTGCTCAGCCCTAAGCACAGCCACCTTCAGGGCCATGAAGGTGAAGTGGTGACTGCCCATGGGTGAGGACCTCAGTCCCACTGTTTCCTTTTGGAGGCTCATGGGCTTCCGATTTCCAAACAACCCTCCCCATCCAAGATGTTTACCCCCACATGTGTTATATACCACCCCTGTATGCTGTCTTGTCTGTCTTCCCACCCAATCTACCTTAACAAATATACCTACTATCCTTCCCCAACATCCCACTCTCACTTTAAAAAAAGGGCAATCTGTTCCTAAAAAGAATTTTACACCATGCATAACTGTTCATTTTGCACTGCTTACAACTGCTTAAAAGTGCCTTAATCACTCTGTATCCAACAGCCCTTGTTCTGCCCAGCAAAAAAAATATCAGCCCCTGCAAGTGCCTAACCGAGGACCCTGCACACCATAGCCACAGCAATTTACCACTAAGTCACCTGAGCTGTAGATGTGTGATGTTTTCTCAAACATATCATGCAACACAGTCATTCAACAGTAGGGAACATGTATTTTTATATACATATGTATATATATATATATATATATATATATATCTATATATATATATATATATATATATATATATATATATATATATATATATATACATATATGTATATATATCTATATATATATGGATTGCATTCAGACATAAGATCCACACTCTGAACCTCCTTCCTCCACAGCTGAACTGTTCTGCCTTGCTACAAAACAGAGCATGACATGTGGACAAAGCCTAACATTGGGGAGGATATATAGGGACAGATCATAGATATGCTCTGAGCTACAACAGAATAGCATTAAATATACTAATCCCAAGGATATTGCCAATATCCTTGTAGATTGATTTAGTGCCAACTTCACCCCCCTCTCACCCCCTAAAGGGCCCATCTCAATACCAAAAGATTGCCAAATTCCGGTAATCACGACCACACAGGTAGAAACCGCACTCTCCAAAGCTAAGAATACAGCATCCATGGGACCAGATGACATCCCGGGCTATGTATTACATAAACTACAAAATGAACTGGCACCTCACCAAAGTTTCATGTGTAATCATAGCCTCACCTCAGGGTTCGTACCCACTGAGTGGTGCACAGCTACAGTTATCCCACTCCACAAGGGGGGGATATCCACCTTGGATCCCGGGAACTAAAGTCCCATCAGTCTGATAAGCCTGATCTGCAAGAGCATGGAACACATTATCATAGAACTTATAATCAAAGACATTGGCAACCTTCAAACACTGGACCCCACCCAGTCTGGGTTTGTGAAGGGCCAATCTTGTCTCCTGAACCTGATTGACTTCTTCGAATCAGTGTGTAGAGCTGTGGACAAGGGTAAGGTGGTCCACATAGCCTATCTGGACCTTGCCAAGGCCTTCAACACCATACCCCACTTTGGAATCATAGATAAACTTACTAAGCTGGGCATAAATCCCTACATCACTCGATGGGTTGCCAACTGGCTTACTGACAGAACCCAGACTGTAAAAGTAGCCAACTATCCAAATCCAGCTCCAGACAAGTGACAAGCAGAGTACCTCAGGGTTCAGTCCTGGGACGGCTCTTGTTTGGCATCTACTTCTCTAAAGTACAAGCAAACACTAAGGGACTCTGGCTAACAAAGTTTGCAGATGATTGCAAACTGGGAGCCATTATTGAATCCCCAAATGATGTGGATATTCTACAAAAGGGCCTTACAGAAACAGATGTTTGGTGCCAGGCCATGGGCTCAAGCTTAATGCCAAGAAATGCATAGTTATCCCCTTTGGGAAAAAACATGTACCTATGAATTACCACATAGGTGGCAGTACACTAAACACTGAAAGTGTGATGAGAGACTTAGGGACACAGGTGGACAGTGGTGTCACCTTCGATAACCTCATTGCCACAACTGTCAGGGAATCCTTCTATGTGGCACACCTCATCACTAAGGGCTTTTCATCCAGAAAAAAGAAGGTCATTGTCTCACTATACTCATCCCTCATTAGACCCATTATAGAGTACAATACCCCATTTGATATGTACCTCACAAGACATCTGCAACAGCTGGAATAGCCACAGAAATACCTCACTAAAAGAATCACAGGCCTAAAGCAGATGCCCTATGCTGACCGTCTAAAAAAACTCCAGCTATACTCTGTGGCATATCGTCTACTCAGAGGTGATCTCTGCTTAACATACAAGGCCATGTCAAACCCTAAGCTGTTGGACATGCTCCACTTAAAGAAATCCCAATCCCTCAGAGCCACATGTTCCAGGGATCTAAACCTTGTCATCACAATGAACAAAACATGCTGGAGGGATAGGTTCCTGACCCAGAGACTCCCCATACTCTGGAATAGACTGCCCATACATATCAAGCAGAGCGCCTCCTTGGCCCTCTTCAAAAGGAACCTTGGACAATTGGATGGGAGATAGGAAATTCACCCTGGGGATTATGTCAGCACCCCTGCTAGACAGGGGTCCAGGGAAGTAAATATTGTGGGAAGAAATATCCAGGGAATTGTTATGGCTAGGCTTGTATAGGCCCTAGGGCTAATAGAATAATAAAAGCCTAAGAACCTATGAACCTATGCCTATTACAAACCTATGAAGTTTGTGCATGATACATTTCACATTACCATGACTGTTCTGAAAGTGGTGGGGTCTGAAACTCATGTGTCTCTCATGACTTTATTACTTCCACCTTCAACTATTTGCCAGGCTAATATAGATGTTTGGAGGAACATAACAAACACTATGATGGCTTAAATATTGACATTCTGTACAGATCTCCACAGTTGACAGGTGTGGCCCACTGCCCACAGGGCAAGATGCTATGTCCATAGCAGTTGATCAACAGGACATCATTACAGCAAGTCTTGATGGCACATATAAATCTTTCAACATCATCTATCCCATTATTACAGACCAAGTACTACATTCAATTACATGCTGAAATGTTTCACATACCTGTTTTACTATTGTGCTCTTTTTTGTGTACCACTTGGATGTCTTCCTTGTTTTTTTTAAGTATTTTTTTTATTATTATTATTATTTTTGTTTTTGCTTTTTTTTTCCTCTCTCTATCTCCCTCTCTCTCTCCACTACAGGGATTGAGCTGGTTGCCTAGGTTGCAACAACTCAAAACAATAACACCAACTTTTCCCTACACTCTGTACCCATTAAAAGTATTTCAAAGCTCCTTAAGAAACTCTAACCAACCACACTAGCTGCTGACACCCTACCAGCCGAATTCCTTTAAATAGCAGCAGACGCCATAGCCTATCCCGTGTCCATCCTCATAAACAGGTCACTTGCAGAATTCAAAGTACCCTCCCTGTGGAAAACATCACACATTATTACACTGCACAAAGGGGTCAACTCCTTAGAACTCACCAACTACCGCCCAATTGCAATACTCTCAGCTGTATCCAAAATATTAGAGAGAGTTGTACATTCCCAACTACTTTGGTACATCTTACAAAATAACTTAATTTCCAAAATACAGCATGGCTTTAGACCATCCCACAGCACCACCATAGCATTACTATCATTTACAGATATAGTTAACCACAATAAAAACAAGGGACTATTTGTATCTTCCATTTTCTTAGACTTATCTAAAGCCATTGACATGGTAGACCATGCCATTCTTCTCCAAACTTTATCTACCCTAAGCCTCAGCCCCTCCACTATATCATGGTTTACTAGCTACTTATCTGGTCGACAGCAGGCAGTCCTATGGCATGACTAGCTGTCCCCCCTGCTATCAGTATCCAAAGGTGTCCCTCAAGGATCCATCCTTGGCCCACTATTGTTCTCACTATTCACCAATCAAATCAATTCCTCCTCATTCAGAGCATCACTAGTACAATACACAGATGACACCACCCTTATAAGTGATGCCCCCACATTAAAGGAACTGCAAATCCTCACCCAAAACACTTTTACTCTAGCCAAAACATGGTTCACAAACATCAAACTTATTATTAACCCCCCAAAAATTAAATTAATTATTTTCAGCCCAGGTCATGCTCCCCCTCCCCAACAACACTTTCACCATTCACTCCAAAGATAACATTCAAATCACTCCAACTGCACACACTAAACTGTTAGGTGTAGAAATAGACAACCTCAAATTTGACATCCATATAGCACAAACCATTAAGAAAGTTAATAAAAAACTAGGACTTCAATATAGGAACAAGCACTTTATAACTAAACAAACCAAAGCTACTATTACAAGAACTCATCTCTTATCCATCCTTTTGTATGCTTCTCCCATCCTTACTAACATCCACCAGAGGGATCTGAACAAAATGGAATCTTGTTATAACAAAATAGCCACGTTCGCTACTGAAACCTTATACAAATCCCACCGTCTCTCCCTTAACTAACTCAATTGGCTCAAGCTACCTCAATTACTTCTGTTTAATCAACTCACAATAGTCCATAATCTCTTCTACCTTCCAGAAAAAAATCCTGCACTTCAAAATATAATTAACCCCCACATCCCTACCAGAGCCTTATGTTCCAGTTCTCAAAACCTAATAAGCATTACCAGACACAAAAATGATGCTGGCAAATCTCTCTTTGCCTGCACTATTGCCAAAATCTGGAACTCACTACCTAGTCAAATAACCTCCACTACTTCCACTATTCAATTTAAGAAATGCCTGAGAACCTACTTCTCAGACAATTGGCTTTGTTCATGCTACTCCCCAGGTTATTTTGCACCAATACCATGTTCAAGGATTCTACTAAAGGTCCCCTAATTCCTTTCACTGTAAAGCTTAATAATCACTGTCTATTTCTGTAACAAAATATTGAGAGTACTCATAATTTAGAAAGACAAAAAATGTTTCTTGTGTTTATATTTTATATTCTATATAAGCCCTCCTACCAGAATGCTGTATGCTGACTTTACTAAATGAATTGTTAATCTATACATAACCTATGTTTCTATGGAACCTATAGCTCTGTATGATATTCTTATGTAATTTCTTTTTGACATGCTTTTGGAGATTTTCTCCCCAGGCCTCTGGTGAAAATAAACATGTGTCCAGTTGGACTTTCCCGGTTAACAAATGTAAAATAAATAAATAAATGGCTTTTGTAGGTGATGCTCATGATCAGGTGGTGGCCTCTGCACCAATTAGTGTTCACCACTTACTAATTGCATGCAGCCAGTTGTGTAGATCTTCCAATAGCCAATGTCATAGCAACCCACTACTGTAAATAACTACATCATATGGGCGTTGTCCCTTTACCTTTCCTGCATGGAAGACATCCTTCTTTTGTGTGGGAAAAAGTGTTACAGACAGCAGATAGCAAAACTTCTTACAACAGGACTTGTGGACACAGGCCAACTACATGTTTGTATAAGGTTCCAGACCTAGGGACAGTGTGTGAGTATTGCTGTTATATGCATTGAATACTGCTAGTTTTACAGGGTTTGTGTGTACATGCTAGTTTTGCATGGAATGCAGTCTAACTGCATAGCTCTCAACTGCGGGCCTATCCGCATGATGGCCAGAGGATTGGCTGTTATGTTTTGTCTGTTCCCCACACAGGTCTTGTCCCTAACATATCAGAGGCATTCTCCCTGTTGATTGCTATCAGTACATGGTAACATCCATTTGTGTTTCTGACTTCATATTCCTGAGTAAGGGTATGTTGCAACCAATCATGTAACACCAGCAACTTTCACAGTGTATAACAGCAATATTTCAAATATGGCCCTGTGTTTCAGCCACTGTCCTCCACCTATATACCAGGCTTTGTCCAGATGTCATGTAGGAGGCTGATAGGTAATGGCCTATCATTATTTAGTGCTGACATTCCTACTATCA
>NC_056731.1:1986240503-1986358003 GCF_019279795.1 Protopterus annectens | reverse complement strand
GGGGAGAAAAGCTCCAAGCATGAACAGTGACAAAGTTAACAATGTATAGACACATGAAGGATTACAGTACAGTCTAGTGTTAGTCTTAAAAGGAGTAATAATGATACATTTTTGAAATACAACAGTTAATTTATAAACATACATGACTACAGTAGAAAGAGTTAGTCTAAAAGGAGTAATAATAATACATTTTAAATTATAGCAGGTTTAATAGAGATTCTATTAACTAATTATTCAACACACAGTAGAAGGTATGTGCAAGTCTCAGGTAGGGAAGAGAGCACAAGTGATATTCTCATCATTCAAAGAAAGAGAAGTAACTTGTATTGGAGACTTAGGTTAAAGGAGTAGGGAAAGGGGTAAGTAAAAGAGTAGAGGCAGATCTCAGTCTGGATTAGTGCATGGACAAAGCCAATGAGTTTTTAGATGTTCTTTAAGATGTTTTTTAAAAAGAGAAGTAGACGCAAGGGTAGATAATTCAGAGGGAAGCTGGTTCCAGATTTTTCCTGCAGTGTTTGAAAAGAGTGAATCCCCAGCTTTGTTATTAGCTTTATTTGAGGAAACTAGAAGCTTATTAGCAGAGCGTAGTGTGGATAGATTTGTATATGGTGTAATGAGATTAGTAAGGATAGGGGTGTTGTTAGGGTGGTATAGGATCTTTTGCGTAGTGAGTAATTGTTGACAGAGTATATGGTTTTTCAGTTCTAGCCATCCTAATTGTTTGAGGTTAAGGCAGTGGTGAGTTTTAAAGGGAGAGCTTGTGATGAATCTAGCTATGCTATTATAACAGGTGGAGAGTTTCATGAGGTTATTTTTGGAAAGGTTAGTATATATAACAAAGGCATAGAAAAGGGTAGAAATGAGGTGGGTTTGGGCAATAGTTTTCTTAGCAGAAGGGGTAAGGAAGGCTTTGATTCTATAGAGGGTACCAAGTTTTTATTATTAGACTTTATAGTGGAGTTGATGTGTTCATCATAGCTGAGACGATTATCAATAGTTACACCTAGAAGGTGGGTTGTAGTATCTGAGGTAATGTTAGTACCATTGTTAGAGGTTATAGAGAAGAATGGAGTAGATGATTTGTGAGTAGGGGTGAAAAGCAGTAATTTAGTTTTTTTTGGATTTAGGAGGAGGCAGTGTTGCATAAACCAGTTTTCAACATTTTGAAAAACAGTTTGGGTAAGGGAGTGGAGAGTGGCTATATTCTTGGTGGCACAGATTAAGGTGGAGTCGTCGGCATATTGAATACATGTGGCTTGAGGTATGTTGTTGTGTAGATTGTTAATAAATAAAGAAAAGAGAAGGGGACCTAGGATAGAGCCCTGGGGTACTCTGATATTGACTGGTAGTAGCAAAGACAAATTGTTCTGCCAAAGTACTGCTTGCTGTCTATTTTCCAGATATGACTTAAACCATTGTATAGCTTGAGGGTTGAGAAAATGGGCATTTAGTTTGTCTAGTAGTAAGTTATGGTTAACCATATCAAAGGCTTTAGACAGGTCAATAAATAGAGCAGAGGAAAATGAGTTATTGTTACGATTTTTATTTATGGAATCTGTAAAGGATAAGGGGGCAGTTGAAGTGCTATGGAATGGTCTAAAGCCATGTTGGCAGTTTGCAAGCAGGTTATTTTGTAGTAAGTACATAATGTACAGTAGTATACACTGTACATAATGTACAGTAGTATAATCTGAAACAATCGGTGTAAAGATCTACATAATGTACAGTAGTATAATCTGAAACAATCAGGGTAAAGATCTACATAATGCACTGTTTCTAGAAACTATATTGACAGAAGTATTGTCTCATACAAAAACAGAAAAGAAACTAAGGTTAATAAAATATAGTGTAGCATATGCTTTCTGAGGGGGCTTGGCGCATGTACATTATTACAACAGTGGCAGCTCTTAGATCATCTGTTGGGTCAGGGCTAGAACTATGACAAGATCTCTTTCATCTTTGGAGGACTTTACACTAGTTTTTCTACCAGCCATGGTGATGGTGCCTTTGCCAGGCCTCAACACTTTTTTTTAATCATTGGATGAGTGCACCCAGCTCTTCCTTTAATCCACTTTTTTTTCCATGATATTTATAACAGTCAATCTATATATGTGTAAATATATATATATATATATATATATATATATATGTATATATATATATGTATACATATATGGTGGGATTTAATAAACCACAAGCCCACCATGTAACAGGACCCACCAAGGCTTAAGGATGATTTCATTTCAAAACAAAACTTTTCTTTCTTTTTTTTTTTTGAACTGGTTTCATCTCTTCATCCAGGCCCTGGATGTGTCTTGTTGCAGCTGATAGTAAGGGTTTTAGTAATTGGAAGTATCTGTTTATATTGATTGTGGTGTGCACTTGTTGACTGAATGGACTGGTAGACTCTAGGCAGGATAGTTAAAGTTTGGTCAGTTAAATGGTGTTATGATAATGTGTACATGGCCTGAGTAATATGGTTATGAGACTGTATGCTTGAGTGTGACAATGCTTTGGTCAAGAGAAGGAAAATGTGAGAGTTTGTATGTTTGCTGCAGAGTGTAGGAAAAATGTGAGAAGTGGATGTTTATGAAATGTGTCTGTATGTGCAATTCTGTGTCCCAAAAGGCATTTACTACAAAGTAAGTATGACCTTGGAGTTGGTTCTAAATGCTTTGAGAGGGTAAGTGATAAGAGATGCCTTTCCCATGTTAGAAATGTGTGTAGTTTGTGTTTGTGTGCTCCAGACGGAGTATCTTAGTTTGGCTGACTTTTTGAGTTTTGCATGGTGAGTATGTGTGTTTGTTCACATCCATCTGTGTATTATGGGTTGTTATATCATTTAGAGGATTAGTAGAAGAGTGTGCTATGTCATTTTTTTCTTTCGTCTAGTTGGTCAACTAATCTGTAATTATTCTAACAAAATAATAGACATAATCCAACAAGAAAATCACTACCACATTGAGATCTTCATATCTGAGGCTAAGGCACTGTTGTCTGTTCCATACTCTGAAAGGAATGTTTGTTGTTGTTAATTTTTCTTCCATGACCACACTCAAAACAATCTGAGGTCCCCAATTAGCAAAGTATATGCCAAATACATGCTTAGATGTATAACAGTAAATATTTGATTAAATAAATACTGCAATAGTCTTAGCTATGTGAATTATATCTTTTCAATGAAATAATGACCAATCTTTCTTCCAAAAGCTTTCATTTCCCCCTTGCATGCATGCAGACTGCTGTGTCTTGAGGACTTCCCTGGCCACAGAGCAGAAAGCTAATCTCCTGAAAAAAAAATACATGGAACATATTATGAGTATACTTGAAAAAAATATATACAAATCAGGGGAATGGAAAGGGGGTGCACAGCACAAAGGTAAGATCCCGACAAGGTGCCTCCTGTGATCTTAAATGAAACCTCCCTTTCATGAACAGCTTGAGCAACGTCTGAAAAGAAAGAGGAGGGTTCATGGGCAGATAAGCTGAAATGGATAACAAATACACCTTGTTAATGTAAGATTTCCTAATTGTAGGATTTATTGCTTCTTAGTAGCTACTGCACATCCTCAGAAACAAGGTGCCTAAAAGGTATCAAAATTGATCATCCAGTCAGACAGACATAGTTGTTTCAGATGCGGGTGTATAAAACTCACCCTGTCTTGTTTGATTGGATTCAGTCTAAGAGAAAATTTTTGGTGATCGCTTTTGGTGGTTTCCATAAGAAGGCAGAACCATTGCCAGCTGGCCAGAGGAAAGTCTTAACAATGATTTTTGAAGAACCCTTCTGAATCTTCAGAATGACCATAGATATCAGTAGAAAGGGTGGAAATGCATACAAGAACACTCCTGTCCATGGAAATAAAAATGCATCTGTTCACTAGACCTGCTTCCAAGAAATCATGTACAGAATATGCTGAGTTGTCTGTTTTTAAAGGAAGTGAACAGATCTACTTGAGGTATTCCACACAAATGGATCAAATCCTTTGAGGGCTCCCCATTTACTTTTCATTATTGAGGGTTTATCCTGATCCTGCTCAGTTTATCTTCCACTAAATGTTGCTCTGAAGGAAAGATCAAAGCTTAGAGGGTTAAACCGAGCTTTAAAATGACCTGGTTGGGAGGGTGGCCTAATGGTTAAGGTGTTTGCCTTACAAACACAAGGTGCAGGGTTTGAATCTCACAAGGGATAATTGGCTAGGCTTAAAATGGCTCGCAAGGGCAGTTAGCTTAGTACTAACCTATGCTGTTCTCAAGTATACCGCTCAACCTCATACAGCAATAAATCTGGACAAAGTTACAAATAACTGGGGGACAAGGGCCTAAAAATATAAACCCTTAAAAAGATGCTAGAATAACAGGTTTTACATTAGAATGGATTTTTACTCTCTCTCTCTCTCTCTCTTTCACTATTGGCAAGGCTTGGAACTCTCTCCTTTCCTCTCTAAGAAAAATAGCAAACTCTGAAAATTTCAAAACTCAGCTTTTCAAACATCTGTCCACTAAATGGAAATGCAATTGTCTTCACTCCACCTAAACACTATCCAAGAACACACTGCTATCCTACTAAGAGTGTACCCTAGCACTCAAAAAGTCCTAGAGCTATTTATCCTTGAACTCCTTTGTGTAAATATTGTAAATAGATTCACAGTTTAAAACGAGTGCATGCAAAATGTCTTCTTAACTCTCTTCTCCATGTGCACATATAATGCATTTTCCCAAATTAATCTATAAGAATAACTTTATAATTGTATATCTCTTAAGAAAAACCTTAATGAATTTGTTTTTGACTATTTGTAATAATGAATGTTCTTATTGTATAAACTGTTCTCCTCAATCTATCTTTTATATTTTTTATATTTCTGTAATTTGTATATTTGGAGCTTTTCTCCCCGGGCCTCCACTGAAAACGGGTCGTCTGGGCCCAGTGGACCTTCCTGATAATCAAAATGTAAATAAATAAATAAATACATTTTATGAAGAATATGAAATCATAAACTCAAATGGTTGCTATTATTTTATAGCTTCAGCAATAATTTACCAGTGATTTGCCAGAAAAACACAATTTTATGAGAAACAGAACACAAATAGGCAAAAATCTCTAGTTTCTGAGAAAATCTGGAAAGTTGAGAAGTCTGCTCCCAAGCTAACATAGCCAGTCTGCATAGAGAGTAAGACATGGTGTCAGCCATCTTTGTTTATGTCCCATAACACTGGAACCTCCTGCAAAGGCTCTGGGGAACACAGGTGATAAAGTGCTTCAGTAACCCGATCACAGCTAACATTTCTTTCACATTTATGTGCTTTGGGCTTATAGTTTTTCTTACAAAGACCCTACACTTTTGCATTTATTCATGCAGCTCCCCATGTAAAATCCAGTACATCTGTTGTTACAGACTGAGCAGGAGATCTGAGAGAGAAAAGAATACTTGGTTTCAGAGAAGTTTGATCTTTCCACCAAAGACGTTCTCTCTTCACAAATCCAAGTACTGGCATGGGAATCTACTGGATTGGGAATGTTTAGGTCCCAGCAGTCTTTAAAAGAAACATTGAATTTTTCTCATGTGTAATTTACAGGAGGAGTTATGAGAATCAGAGGCCTTGAACCCTAAACTCCCGAGACACTCTCTGGCTGAAGTCCAGGACTGACTGGAGAACCTGAGGAAGACTTTAAGAAAAAATTACCCTTTTTTTCCTGAGTTAGGAATGACTTTAGCATGAACGAGTCCAGAAGGCATCCTAGAATCACATTCCTGTGAGAGGTAATGAGAGAGGCATTCTGTCTAAAAGATTTCTTACCTAATTCGAGGACTCTTGACACTAGGAAAAACACTCTTAAAAGATATGTAAGCCATGTAAAAAAGGAAAGATGTGCATCCTGGGCTGTCTGCAATGAGCAATTGCTGGAACTAGACAATTTCTAAACAGCCTTGGAACAGTGAATAATCAAATGGGTGATGTGGTGCACTGATAAAGCAATCTGGATATAGAAAATCTTAGAATGCTTCTTAATTCTGTGGTAAGAAGATGCGATGTAAGCATTTTACAACTCCAGTGTTACCACAAAAGTCCCCAGAAGAAGGAAAGATAAAAATCATAGCAAAGTCAGCATCTTGAACATTAATACTTTCACTAACATGTTGAACAAGGATAGGATGAGCACCAGTCTCCAAGAAAGCTCTTTCTTTTCTTGGCACCAGAAAAATTCTTGAATAAAAATCTTTTCTCTGCTGATGTGGAGGTACAGATTCTATGACCCCTAATGGCTGGAAGATAAAGAAAAGCCTGATTTGGATGATACAAAGAGATTACCTGAAAGGGAGGCAGACTTCCCCACTATCAATTATAACCCTCCTGATGTAGTTTCAAAACCCAGTTGTCTGTGTCAATCTGTTGCCAAAGTGGTAAGTAGAAAGCGGAGAACTAGGCAATGGGACAGATTGATGGAGTTGTGTGTGTGGGCAGGAGGTGCTGAAACAGTCATTCTGAAGTAGAGGACTTTTCCTTTTCTGGAAGGTTCTCTTCTGCTTGCCTGAAGACTACAGGGATGGCTTGCTTTTATAGATTTTGAGACAAAAGGCTGAACACTCTTAGCAGTCTTCTAAAAAGAATCTCTTTCCTCAAAATGTTTGAGTACCTCAGTAGTAGAAGGACCAAACAAAGCTTCCTTATCCAAAGGAGAATTTAATATCTCTGGTGTACCATCTTCAGAAAACCCTTTGATTATGTACTTAAACAAAATGCCTCATTACACTAAGAGTACCTGCTGCCTTGGACACAGTGTCAGCACAGATTTACCCTCAAAGGAGTGCTTAGATATTGTGAAAGCAAAAACATAATTCAGAGAGAACCTACCTTCTAAAAATAAAACAGTAGCAGAAATGATTCTCAGATTATCAAAACAAGCCAATGTGGATTTCAACAAATGAGCCTCGTAGCTTAGAATTTTCAAGCTTAAAGTTGTGGATGATTAAGGAGAAAGATTATCATTCAACAATGTTTTATTAACGGTTGGACTAGAACTAGAAATAGTATCTGTGTCTAAATATTTATAAGACTAATGAACCTTATAGAGTCAGTCTGACATTTTTGGTGTTGAAGGATGAGTATGAGGCATGTTGCAGTCAAAATGAAAAATATCCCGCTACGCTGACCAAAAGGAGTAGCAAGAGGTGGCAGTGCTACAAGCTACAAAATTTATACAGAGATGTACAAATAATAACTTGTTCCCATTAAAATAATTTTTCATTCTGGACACAGCCTCAGAACAAAAAATTTCCTCTAGGGGATATTGTGAGCAAATACCTTCCTCTGAATTAGAATCTCAAAGTTGGGCAGAAAATATAAAAAATACCATATTCCTATCCTTTTCATGTTCATCCTGCAAAGAATCCTCAGAAACTGAGGAAAAGTGCTTACTCTCTGTGCAAAATTCCCTTCATAGTCAAGAAGATTTAAGGCCTGGAATAAACCTTTTAACAAAGTAATAAATTCTTCCCCATCAACAGAAAAAAAAAACTTCCCAAGGATGATAAATGTTTTACTTTTGGTTTCCTTTTTCTAGGAGCAGACCTAGAAGGGGGCTAACTAAAGGATACTTTATCTGGGGGAATAAAACTCTATACCCAGCCATAATGGATGCAGTCTCTGCTGAAACTCCCATGTCCAAAGAAAGTAGCTCTTCCATGCCAACTAGTGACGCTTTAACTGCCACAGAGGATGCGGCTAGACCCCAGACATGATGGCTGAATAAAATACACCAGCAGTGAAAAAGGTGAGTGGTCTGAGGAACAACAAATTGTCACTGCAGACTCTGCCACCAGTGGCTGAGACACTGGCGGAGCCCTCTGTGTCTGCAGGGACTTCATAGATAGCTTCTTCTTCTTCTTCGGTGCAGATGGATACAGGAGTGAGGAAAGCTGTAAACTTATCCATGGCTCAGCTGACAATGAAGGCTGAATCCCAGTCAAAGCTGCTGGTAGGAGCTGTTAAACAGGTAAGTTGTCAATGACTTGTACACAAGCACCAGGCATACTTACTTTCCCCTAAAAACACAAATAGAGTACAAAAGAAGCACCCTTTTTTGGCAAAATAGTGCCTCAATTAAAAATAGACAGTCCCTGGTAAAACAACCTGCCAAATGAAATGTTTCTCTAAAATAGTCAACACAATTATATTGCCAGTTTTCTTAATGGGACCCAGTACATGTATTTATCTAAAAAGAAACTGTGTGGAAGGGATTTCCCAAAGGGACTTATCTGCTAAGCAAATGAAAATAAAGCTGACAGTCAATCCTCTGAAGTCCAGCAAAAGTACTCTCACAGGTAGCAAAAAAGTACTGAAGAATTTTACTGCTCAGGCTGATGATTTCTCAACAGAGAGCTTTAGACTCAGAAGCCTGATGCATGTGTGGATGGTAGTGAAAGCTTTTGGAAGACTGAGTGTCCGTTCTGACCTTGGGAGATGTATGTCCCATATTGCTATGGCTACAGCAGCAAAACTTATGAAGAACACAGACAAACGAGTGTCCCAGAGCATGTGCTACACCTCTCTGCATACTAGTGCTTTACCTTGACATCTCATGTAGTATATAATTTCTGGAAAAAGAAAAGTATATGAAAGATGTCAAGACAGTGAACTATTTAAAATGGAAACCAACAAAGAAAAAGATAGAAAGAAAACGAAGGAAGGAAAGAGGAATGTTGGTTTTCTGGACAAGGCAAAACATGAAAACTGATGTGCAGTCCTGTTAGTGGTGATGTTTATAAATGGTGTAGAACAGACTGCGTATTTTAAAATAATGAACCATGATCACCTAGGGATTGACCTATTTGTAAATGCAATTTCCATTCTTATTGTTATTTTAGTTCATTTGCTTTTAGAGAAATGTGGCTGTTAAAAGAAAAATGTGCTTAGAATATATAGAGCAATATAAGTGAAATCTGTATTGTAAAATGACATTGAAAATGCTCAAATTTCCCAAGACAATGAGCAATTTTAATAGATGTTAAGTATGCTTAGAAGTGCAGAGATTTGCAATCCTTTATTAAGCCCAATAAAAATCTGATTTTAAATTAAACAAATACTGAGACCTACAAGGTTATGCATATAAATTAAATTAAGATTGATAGAAGTATGTAGACCTGTTTGGTTATTACATGCACAAGATGCATTTGAACATTTTCTTTCCTTTTCTTTGCATTTGTTAGTAATTGCCCGATGTTTCTCATTAATGGAAATAACTTAGTATACTTATTTTTTAAAGAAAAACAGAATCTATGGAGTCCCCTGGGGCTGACATTCAACACTGCAAGTAATTATATGTAACATCATGCAGCTGTCTCTGCACATTGTATTAGCAATTTTGGAATTGCTTTTTAGCATCATTTTGCAAGGGATGTATCGTAAAAGGGTAACATTTTATTTTATTTTATTCAAAATTCAGTTTTTACATTTTTTATGGTTTTATACTACATGATTTAATTTTTCACTAGTTTGGTAATTAATTGTCTATTACATTTTATAACTGGTATATTAGGAGGTATTTTTGTATGAAAATGTTTCCATTACTATTTTTTTTCTGTTAATCTTGTCTAGGAAAATGTATTGGCTATTTCTTTAGCAATATGAGATGTACAGTAGTGCAGAAATCCTAAAAAAAGTTGGCAAAAGTGTGAAATATATTACTAAAATGATTGTTTCGATGACATATTTTGTTTTAAATATTACGCATTGATGATAAAAGTCCAAGTGTTTTCCTAGGTACTTGACATACCTAGGTATGTTATAAGTTTGTGCCACAGAAGACAATTTCTCAATCACGTGGACATCAGGTGACTTAGCTGGTAGAAAGACATCATCCAATAATTTTCTTAATAGCCTACATTTGCAGTCCTTTCCTTCATAGGCTTTGGCATGCAGTATCATGTAAAAGCAACCTGTTAAGGTATATATCTTGATAATACTTTTGTGTTATACCCTAATTAAGCAGTCTGATGTTGCTCTATTTTAAAGAGTTACTTGCAGCCATTCTGATGTTTGCTGGTTAGCTGGGGGAGGGAGGTTGGCATAATGGTTAAGGCGTTTACCTTACAGATATAAGATGCAGGGTTTGATTCTCACAAGGGCTTATTGGCTAGGCTAAAAAAGGCTTACAAGGGCAGTTAGCCTAGTACTAACCTATGAGCAATATAATACTGTACTGTGCTGTTTGATCACTGAATCTATCCACCAAAAAGACTAAATGATGTTTTTTTGTTTGATTGTTTTTTTATCTATAAATGAAGGAAGAAATGAAAATGAAATAGCAGGAGGACAGAAGGTGTGGTTTATTGAACAGTGCACATAGCTATGTAAAAGTGGAGTACAGTTTCAACAAGTATCACACTTGCCTTTGGTGCAGAAGGTTCTAGTCCCATACCTGGTAGATTGATTGCTGACCCTGCAGTGTAGCATAAGAGGGTGCTGCCCTTTTGATGAGATGTTATACTGAGATGCCATCTGCTTGAATTGGTGGTAGCTTAAGTGGCTGTAAAAGATCCAGCAGAACCTATCGAAAAGAGTAGTGAAATTCCCCCAATACCCTGGCCAAATTTCCCCTAGTACTGCAAATACCACCTCTGTTCTTCTTTGAAAAGAGGCTACCAGCCTAGTGGGACTAACCTGGTCAATAAAGAATAAATAAAGGATAAAACAAAATAGATAAAATAAAGTGAGTTTGGTGTGTGTAAATCTCAGTTTATGTTCAGTCTCTGATTTTTCTATGCTTGTTAATAAACTTGTTTAAGAACCACAGACTACCTGGTAAGAAATGGAGCACAATGGAATTCTTATGGTATTCAAACTTTATAAAATACAAAGTAGAAAAAGTGACAACAGGATTTTAGGCTGATCTTTTGGGAAGAATGGAAACATTTGAAGGAGATGTGTCAAATGACTCAAGGCTGACAACAATTAGTTTAGGGCCAGTGAGCTAAGAAATAAAAAAAAGTTAGACAAATAAAATATGTGAGTTTTACTGATTTACTGTATCAGCTCTAACCAACACAACAAATCCCAAACAACTTGACTGTAAGAAAAATAAAACACCTATATGAATTTTAACTACTACAAAGTAAAACCCATTAAGCAATCCCCTCCTTCCAGTATTGCATAACAAATATAGCATTGGCTTTTGACCTTTTGGAAGAAAACTTATGAAGGCAATGGTTAAGAGCTACATAATTATCTATCAGGGAGTAAAACAGCACTGTCAGGTGAGCAGTTCAACTTTGTACATCCCCTTATGGTTTTCAGTACTGTCACACCAAGCTTTCAGTTGCACAGGGAATGAAACCGAACAAAATCATTTTAGCCGAGGTTGCTGAGCTGTTCTGACCAATAACTTGATACTGTAAAAGATACACATGCATATATTCTCCCTTGATGCAATAATTGCAAACAAAAAATATGCAATACATTCTAAATACAAGTGTGATGATGTGAGGTAGTGCCAGCTATGTTGGAGGAGTACGACAGTGCATTTGTAACATATGCCAGTATAGCTAGCTGCAGTTTTGTAAAGAATTAAATGTCATTTGAACATCAAACTGATTTGTACAGATGCTTATATTAAAATGTGTCTGTAAAGTTGCTTGTGTTAAAAATGTATCAACAGTAGGCCCTGCTGAACAGAAAAGAAATATACATGTATGTCAGACTATATTGTTGTAACTGAGGAAATGCATATACTTCAACAGAGAATACTGGAAGGGAAGGGGTAATGCTTAGCCCAGATAACCTTAAGAAAAATAGCCTGAAATTAAATGACTTGGTTTAAGCCAGAAAGATTTTATCTCACATGTCTGAATGCAGGCAGAGATACAATGTCTGTGTAAAGCCAGGGCTGGGTTCCTGCTCTATTGTCCTTAGTGGTGAACTAACTGCTACCTTGGGGTACCAGAGAATGGCTTGTTAGTTTCTGCAGGAAGGGTGGAACTGTTGGAATTGTTTTAAGTTCCAGATGCTGTAATAAACCCTAGCTAAACTTCTGTGTGTGTATTGTGTCACATCAGTGCCAGATCCTGGCTTAGTTTCTAGTGAGAGGGTAGTATGGGAACCACAGTGTCGGATGACCAGATGTGATTTCATTCTGTAGCCAGCACTGAAATTGTATTTAAATACTAGTGAGAGATATGAGGAGTGTATTCTGTTTTGGACCTGACAACACACTCATCCACTTTCATCTTGCCTTGCTTTATTAAGTAACTAGTGAGCAGTAATTCTTCAGTCAGTTAGAAATATATAGTCAGATTAGCTAAACATTGTTTTTTTCTCTATCTGTCTTAGTCTTTCCATCTATGTTGTTTTTTTATATATTTCTTGTGATTGAAACTCTAGTGTTTATTGTAAATATATATTCAGTATTTTAATATTGCATCTTATTATTATTAAATATATCTATACCTTTCAATGCAGCTTTGAGAGTACTTGCATTTATTTAGTGGTACTGTGGCTCCATTTTCCTGAAATTCTTGCTGCTTGGTTAAACACTACTATTTGTATCAGTATTAATTTTACTAACTGTAATTGGGTTCCCTGGTAAGAGCCTTAAAGTAGCTGACTTTGGGTGTTCTGGTGCCAGAAAATCTACCTTATAGTAGTAGTGGAGGTGGCAGAGATGTTAAGCTATGTCAACCTTTCCCAGGAGGGTGTGTGTGTGTGTGTGTGTGTGTGTGTGTGTGTGTGTGTGTGTGTGTGTGTGTGTGTGTGTGTATGTGTGTGAAAATCAAATTTCAAAGAGAGTTTGTGTGAAAGCTACTAGGAACAGGCACACTGAGAGCACTAATTTCACAGAGAGGGTGGTGAAGGACTCACCCATTACAATTGTTTTAATATTTTTACCAATATATTTTTTTGCCATTTCATTGCATACATTGAATGTTGAGTTATTTTTTGGTATTCGTTTTTTGGAACAAAATTTATGTATACAATTTTAACTTCTCATTTTAATGTGGTTTGATTTTTTATTTATTTTATTTTTTTATCTAAGATTCTTCACAGAAACTAATATATATAAAACATAATCTGTTCCATACAAAAAGTTTACAGTTTTTTAGCTGGCTTGCAAGATTACACACTCTTTGGATGAAGTGCACTTAAATCTTCTGAGCACTAGATGGCATTGTGAAACTACTTTGCTTAAGAATGGTTGGAGACACTTCCTCTTGAAACATCAAAGGAAGTGTTGTCATTGCTCATGAATGTGTGTATAAAAGTTTTGTAACTTAACTGTCTTTATATTCTGATGAAGTTCCGATAGGGGACAAAAGTGCTTAATATAGATATATATATATGTATTTTTTGGTTTGGTTTTATGTGATTTTAACAAATAAAACAGTTGCTGCTCGTGACCTTCTGCCTTGGATTTGTTTTAGTATTAAAAAGATGCTAAAGATTAATTATACATTGGCTCCTCTTTCTTTTACTACAAAAACTTATGGAAACTTCAGCTGTAATAGTTGTAGCATTTCTAGATTCATTTATGAGGGGCAATATTTAGCTCTTCGCCACGTACCTTATACTATCAAAATACTTGGGAGATTTTCTTGTAGTACCAAAAACATAGTTTATATTGCTTTATGTTCTGCTTGTCCAATATTTTACGTTGGTATGACCACCCAAAGTCTTAGTAAAAGAATTAAAGAACATTATTATGCATTGAAAGTAAGGGATAAGAATAGTACCTTGTTTAGGCATTCAGTTAAGTGTTTTGCTTTAAAAAAATTTACTTTTACTATTTTAGATTATATTCATAAGTTGTCTAAGTGTGTTTTTAAAAATATTTTTCATTATTGATTATTTTATTGATTAATTGATAGTTTAATGTTAACTTTTCTACTATTGATTATTTTAAACTATATAAAGGGGTGGTTGTGTATGTGTATTCAGTTTTCTGAAGAAGTCTTTTGATGAAAGCATCTATTAAACTTTTATTATGCTAAAGGCATTTACAGTTACCTGACCATTCAATTTGCACTTATTTCTGTCTTAAATGTCTCATGTTTAGCAAACCCATTTCATAGACTCTTCAAGTTGGCATTTAAGAAAACGTTATTATACTGGGACAACAATGTATCTACTTAACCACTGTGCAGCAATCTGAGTGTGGCATTGCTTTCAAGACTTCCTTTGCTTTCAGGAAACTCCACTCATGGGTCAGAAAAACAAAACAAAAAATGGTATATTTTAATGTATTTTATGTAGGAGTGATTTCTGAGTAGAAGTAGCTTTTTATTTCAAGAATAATTGGTGCAAGGAGAAAGTTGGCAATTGAAATGTTTGACACTTAATCTAAAGGGACTGAGTTTCATAACAAAACATCAAGTGAGCTTCACATGCATCAACTACCTGGATATTGATTATAATCTTATAGGCATCCAAAGTCATCAAACAACACATACGATGTTTTAATATGCTTATACTTTGTAAAAGCAAGGTATGGAATTGCTTGAGTTGATTGTAAAGCATTATTCAGCTAATATAGACAAACTTACTGCTGAGATTAACTTTTTGGACCAAGAAATCAGAATGAATATTAACTTTGCTAAGTTTAAATTTGATCATGCACACATCTTTTCTAGTATAGATGCATACATGACTAAGATCAAATCTCAAAAATCTAAAAAACTTTTTAGGGATAGGCAAGCTTATGCACATAATAAAGCCTATCCAAAATTGAAATGTTTTGACGGCGACAATGAGGGTGCTGCTTTGGGTGACAACTATAACAGTGGAACGAACGCTTCCCAAAATAGTGAAAGTGTGGATCTTGTAGTTACAGAGAACGAGAATGGCCCAAGGAGAAGTAATAGAAATAGAAATAAGGTGGGTAATAGTCAGACCCGGACCGGGAACTTTGATAACAGTACCCAAGAGATTGTTGTTAACAACCCTAATCAGGCTTTTTTAGGGAGTCAGTGCAATCAGGGATTCAAGAAGAAGTACAGGAACCGGAAATATTAGGTAGTACTATTACATTAATTTCTGAGCCTGGGGGTCCCTTAATTTTACATAATTTGAAAGGTGATTTTACCATTTATAATTACTCTACGTTAACTTTTGAAAAAGAGTATGAGTTCCCTGATGAGATGTTATACTGAGATGCCATCTGCTTGAATTGGTGGTAGCTTAAGTGGCTGTAAAAGATCCAGCAGAACCTATCGAAAAGAGTAGTGAAGTTCCCCCAATAGCCTGGCCAAATTTCCCCTAGTACTGCAAATACCACCTCTGTTCTTCTTTGAAAAGAGGCTACCAGCCTAGTGGGACTAACCTGGTCAATAAAGAATAAATAAAGGATAAAACAAAATAGATAAAATAAAGTGAGTTTGGTGTGTGTAAAGCTCAGTTTATGTTCAGTCTCTGATTGTTCTATGCTTATTAATAAACCTGTTTAAGAACCACAGACTACCTGGTAAGAAATGGAGCACAATGGAATTCTTATGGTATTCAAACTTTATAAAATACAAAGTAGAAAAAGTGACAACAGGATTTTAGGCTGATCTTTTGGGAAGAATGGAAACATTTGAAGGAGATGTGTCAAATGACTCAAGGCTGACAACAATTAGTTTAGGGCCAGTGAGCTAAGAAATAAAAAAAAAGTTAGACAAATAAAATATGTGAGTTTTACTGATTTACTGCATCAGCTCTAACCAACACAACAAATCCCAAACAACTTGACTGTAAGAAAAATAAAACACCTATATGAATTTTAAGTACTACAAAGTAAAACCCATTAAGCAATCCCCTCCTTCCAGTATTGCATAACAAATATAGCATTGGCTTTTGACCTTTTGGAAGAAAACTTATGAAGGCAATGGTTAAGAGCTACATAATTATGTATCAGGGAGTAAAACAGCACTGTCAGGTGAGCAGTTCAACTTTGTACATTCCCTTATGGTTTTCAGTACTGTCACACCAAGTTTTCAGTTGCACAGGGAATGAAACCGAACAAAATCATTTTAGCCGAGGTTGCTGAGCTGTTCTGACCAATAACTTGATACTGTAAAAGATACACATGCATATAGTCTCCCTTGATGCAATAATTTCAAACAAAAAATATGCAATACATTCTAAGTACAAGTGTGATGATGTGAGGTAGTGCCAGCTATGTTGGAGGAGTATGACAGTGCATGTGTAACATATGCCAGTATAGCTAGCTGCAGTTTTGTAAAGAATTAAATGTCATTTAAACATCAAACTGATTTCTACAGATGCTTATATTAAAATGTGGCTGTAAAGTTGCTTGTGTTAAAAATGTATCAACAGTAGGCCCTGCTGAACAGAAAAGAAATATACATGTATGTCAGACTGTATTGTTGTAACTGAGGAAATGTATATACTTTAACAGAGAATACTGGAAGGGAAGGGGTAATGCTCAGCCCAGATAACCTTAAGAAAAATAGCCTGAAATTAAATGACTTGGTTTAAGCCAGAAAGATTTTATCTCACATGTCTGAATGCAGGCAGAGATACAATGTCTGTGTAAAGCCAGGGCTGGGTTCCTGCTCTATTGTCCTTAGTGGTGAACTAACTGCTACCTTGAGGTACCAGAGAATGGCTTGTTAGTTTCTGCAGGAAGGGTGGAACTGTTGGAATTGTTTTAAGTTCCAGATTTTGTAATAAACCCTAGCTAAACTTCTGTGTGTGTATTGTGTCACATCAGTGCCAGATCCTGGCTTAGTTTCTAGTGAGAGGGTAGTATGGGAACCACAGCATCAGGTGACCAGATGTGATTTCATTCTGTAGCCAGCACTGAAATTGTATTTAAATACTAGTGAGAGATATGAGGAGTGCACTCTGTTTTTGGATCTGACAAGACACTCATCCACTTTCATCTTGCCTTGCTTTAGTAAGTAACTAGTGAGCAGTAATTCTTCAGTCAGTTAGAAATATATAGTCAGATTAGCTAAACATTGTTTTTTTCTGTATCTGTCTGAGTCTTTCCATCTATGTTGTTTTTTTTTATATTTCTTGTGATTGAAACTCTAGTGTTTATTGTAAATAGATATTCAGTATTTTAATATTGCGTCTTATTATTATTAAATATATCTGTACCTTTCAATGAGGCTTTGAGAGTACTTGCATTTATTTAGTGGCACTGTGGCTCCATTTTCCTGAAATTCTTGCTGCTTGGTTAAACACTACTATTTGTATCAGTATTAATTTTACTAACTGTAATTGGGTTCCCTGGTAAGAGCCTTAAAGTAGCTGACTTTGGGTGTTCTGGTGCCAGAAAATCTACCTTATAGTAGTAGTGGAGGTGGCAGAGATGTTAAGCTATGTCAACCTTTCCCAGGAGGGTGTGTGTGTGTGTGTGTGTGTGTGTGTGTGTGTGTGTGTGTGTGTGTGTGTGTGTGTGTGTGTGTCCGAAAATCAAATTTCAAAGAGAGTTTGTGTGAAAGCTACTAGGAACAGGGACACTGAGAGCACTAATTTCACAGAGAGGGTGGTGGAGGACTCACCCATTACAATTGGTTTTAATATTTTTTACCAATATATTTTTTTGCCATTTCATTGCATACATTCAATGTTGAGTTATTTTTTGGTATTCGTTTTTTTGGAACAAAATTTATGTATACTGTTTTAACTTCTCATTTTAATATGGTTTGATTTTTTATTTATTTTATTTTTTTATCTAAGATTCTTCACAGAAACTAATATATATAAAACATAATCTGTTCCATACAAAAAGTTTACAGTTTTTTAGCTGGCTTGCAAGATTACACACTCTTTGGATGAAGTGCACTTAAATCTTCTGAACAGTAGATGGCATTGTGATACTACTTTGCTTAAGAATGGTTGGAGACACTCCTTCTTGAAACATCAAAGGAATTGTTGTCATTGCTCGTAGATGTGTGTATAAAAGTTTTGTAACTTAACTGTTTTTATATTCTGATGAAGTTCCCATAAGGAACAAAAGTGCTTAATATATATATATGTATTTTTTTGGTTTGGTTTTAAGTGATTTTAACAAATAAAGCAGTTGCTGTTCGTGACCTTCTGCCTTGGATTTGTTTTAGTATTAAAAAGATGCTAAAGATTAATTATACATCGGTTCCTCTTCCTTTCACTACAAAAACTTATGGAAACTTCAACTGTAATAGTTGTAGCATTTCTAGATTCATTTATGAGGGGCAATATTTAGCTCTTCGCCACATACATTATACTATCAAAATACTTGGGAGATTTTCTTGTAGTACCAAAAACATAGTTTATATTGCTTTATGTTCTGCTTGTCCAATATTTTACATTGGTATGACCACCCAAAGTCTTAGTAAATGAATTAAAGAACATTATTATGCATTGAAAGTAAGGGATAAGAATAGTACCTTGTTTAGGCATTCAGTTAAGTGTTTTGCTTAAAAAAAAAATACTTTTACTATTTTAGATTATATTCATAAGTTGTCTAAGTGTGTTTTTAAATATTTTTCATTATTGATCATTTTATTGATTAATTGATAGTTTAATGTTACCTTTTCTACTATTGATTATTTTAAACTATATAAAGGGGTGTTTTTTATGTGTATTCAGTTTTCTGAAGAAGTCTTTTGATGAAAGCATCTATTAAACTTTTATTACGCTAAAGGCATTTACAGTTAGCTGACCATTCAATTTGCACTTATTTCTGTCTTAAATGTCTCATGTTTAGCAAACCCATTTCATAGACTCTTCAAGTTGGCATTTAAGAAAACTTTATTATACTGGGACAACAATGTATCTACTTAACCACTGTGCAGCAATCTGAGTGTGGCATTGCTTTCAAGACTTCCTTTGCTTTCAGGAAACTCCACTCATGGGTCAGAAAAACAAAACAAAAAATGGTATATTTTAATGTATTTTATGTAGGAGTGATTTCTGAGTAGAAGTAGCTTTTTATTTCAAGAATAATTGGTGCAAGGAGAAAGTTGGCAATTGAAATGTTTGACACTTAATCTAAAGGGACTGAGTTTCATAACAAAACATCAAGTGAGCTTCACATGCATCAACTACCTGGATATTGATTATAATCTTATAGGCATCCAAAGTCATCAAACAACACATACGGTGTTTTAATATGCTTATACTTTGTAAAGTACTTTGTAAGGGTTTGTTTTAAAAAGTTTAACCAATTCTTCTAAGATAGGTTGCAGCCCTATTAATTCAAAAGACACCTGGCAGAAAAGTTAAGATCACTCAAAGGATTAGGATGATTATTGGGTGATGGAAAAAAGTTTCAAAATATCATAAAATCTGTTGATAATTCTCACAAGATTAAATACTAGCACAGGTTACTTTATCTTTTTGTGAAACTGAAAAAAGGTTAATGAGCTTGATGTTACAGTCATATCAGCAGGAGATTTCAGGAAATTTATGGATAGTGCACTAGACAGTTGAAATTTCAGGAGTATGAGGAATGTGAGAGCTCATGCAATGTTAAAGGAAGGTGATCAGGGATGGGAAAACTTTATCCATATGAAGGCTACGAGCTTTTAACAAACTGCTTCTTGAAGTCCAGAGCCCATTTCTCTTAGTCTGTGTTTGGCTATTGTGTGTCTCTGAGCAGGTCATTTATCTAGATAGTTCTCCTAGTCTGAGTCTGAAAAAGATCTGTGTGGATCAATGATCATCCCCAGTTAACAAATGCAAATGATGAATAAATAAATACAGATTGATAAATAACTACAAATAAATACATTTTAGCTTCATATTTGCAGACCAGAACTGTACTCAAAAATAAATTTTGGCTACATATTCATAACACCAGAGCTGCATTCATAAAACAGAATTAATAACTGGATGGTCTCCCCAGCATTTATGCCTTGTTGCCATCCATCTGTCAGACCATATCTGTAACCATAAGTACTTCAATGGAAGACAGCCTTGAAAAAAATGGACCTGTTGAGATGATGTGAAGAGGGCCTTAAGGAGTATATGTGTAACACAGCAGAAGAGTGTACTTATATCAGTCTGGTGGGTTTCATGCTAGTTTTCACTTGGTGGGATTTTTTTAAGAGAGAAGTTAAAGCTGTAAGTATGATCTCCAAAGTGACTGTTTTGCCATATTTGAATAAAAATACTCAGAAGATGCTACTAAATGGAAGGTTTGAACAATATAAGATGTCTTTCTTATCACTGTGTCTGAGTTTTAGTGCATTATGGTGCTGCCTTGTCTTCTGTAGCAGTACTTTGAATACATTGATACATTCACATGCATATACATACATACACACTCACACACACACACACACACACACACACACACACACACACACACACACACACACACACACACACACACACACACACACACACACACACACACACAATAAATTTCCAGTGAAGGCTATTAATATTTCTAGAAATGCAAGCTTTTCACTTGGTCCAAGGTAGTAAACAAAATTCTTCAGTACTCTAGCTATCTTTGCATATCAATTACTAAATATAAAAATTTTCTCAATTTGCAATGGGTTCTAGGAGTTGTATCATAAGCTATCAGTTAAGTAACTGTTCAGATAAGGAAAATACAAGAAAGAAGGATGGTTATCACTACCCTAATCCATACAAACTCTGTATACTTGGGACCAGGGTAACCTTTCCCAAAAATCCAAAATGAGACATTGTTGAAAAGGGCAATTGCACCCACAGTGCCCACACAACTCAGTTTTTGATCTTGTGTGATATAAATTGTGTTTGAGGACATCACCATATTAAATTAATATAAACTTCCCCTGCATTTTGGCAATGTCTGCAATGATTATTGTTAATTATATCCTGATTGTATAGGACTGAAGGTGTCAATCACCACAAATATAATACCTCGGTGAAAATAAAGCTAGATATCCAAGGCCGTCTCTTATTCTGCTGACTTCTGAGACTTAATAACAGTTCTTTGTCTGAGAGTAGGATAAATAACATTGCATTTCATTTTATTAGCATATATCCATGGTTTGAGGAGCATTAACCATTATAATCAAATAAATGTTTCCTAATTTGCTTCATACCACAGTCAACTCTTTTAGTTTATCACTTAATGATGGGATTGACTTAATCCAAGCTTCCCTGCCATTCTGTAATCCCCTTGAGGATATACTGGTTCTGAGCTGCAGGTACTGCCAACAGCATGGGATATGCATGGGGAAATTTTCTGTTACTTAATCCCAAGTACGGAAACTACAAAGGGATTTATCCTATATGTCTAAAAAAAAAATCCCAAACTTTACCCACTTGTTCTACCACACAGGCATTCCATTCACCATGTTATTTGGTTTCCATAAAAAGATAATGTTTAGGAGGCCCTGATCCCTTTTTCCATCGGATCGCAACATATCCCTTTCAAAAAATAAATCAGTTTTCCCAAGATCCCACATTTTGAAGAATGGTATAACTACTGGAGAAGACTTCGCCAGCCAGCAATGAAATTGTTCTGGGTAAAATCATTTAGGCTTGCCAGACTGTCTTGAGCTATGATAAAAAACAGGCAATAGCTGCTTTACTGCAACAAGTTTGGGATTTCCAAAACCACCACTTTTTTGTGCATATAAATCTTTCTCCTACTAATCATAAATTTCTTCATTCTCATATGTAGTCAAATATTAATTTATGTGTTTTTGATGTATGGAGAGAAGATTATTTTTTTCTACTTACTAGTTAATATCTATAATTTCTCTTAAGATTGGAAGCATAGTTAATTCAGCTGATTTACTCATATGCAGCCTAATCCAAATGACCAGGCTATTTCCTGAACTGTTTCTATAGGGGAGCTCAGTGTCTCTGCTTCATTCACCTGCTTCCAAGCTGACAGGGCGCAATGCATTTTCTCTATTCACTGTAAGCCTGTTGTTATCAAAGAGTATGTCAAGATCATTCAAGGTATCTCACACTTGCTAGACTAGATTATTCTAACAAATTACACAGTCATTTGTAAACTATTTGGTCAGTGGATATAAGTAACTTTTGTAGTGTGATACATGAGGCAAGGTACTTAAACTGCAAATATTTGCCAATCACAGAAACTGCTAAGATAAAGATAAGATGACAGCCATACCTGACTCCCCTGGATAAAATGACAGACAATGACAGGATTCCGTTTATATATACTTGTAGAGTAGGATTATTATATAAAAGTTTAATCCAACTGACAAATTCCTGATGGAACTTATAATATTCCGGCCTACTGCATAAAAAAGACAGTTAGTATTGCCACCTCACAGCAAGAGGTTCTCCGGTTCGATCCTCGGCTGGGGTGCCTTCTGTGCGGAGTCTCTATGTCCTCGTTGTGGTCGTGTGGGTTTCCTCCGGGTGCTCCAGTTTCCTCCCACATCCCAAAGACATGCTGCAGGTGGATTGGACACTCTAAATTGCCCTAGGTGTGAGTGCGTGTATGGGTGTGCCTTCTGTGGAAGGTTGGGCGCTAGGCTGGCAACTCGACACTATAAAACTCCACTGCCAATCATGAGCGGACAGGTGATCCACTGTGGTGATCCCAAAATGGGAAAAGCCGAAAGAAGAAGAAGAAGACTGCATAAGAAAGACAACTGGATTGTGTCATGCACTTTGTTAAAATTGATCAGTAATGCCTCTGCTTCACTTTCTGCATTTGGCAAATTTTCTGCATATTTAGTCATGCTGTAATTGCATTTGCCCCCTGAATCTACACTAATGAACCCCTATTCATTTCCCAGAAAAATCTGTTCCATTGTTTTCTCTAATCTCATAGTCATTACTTTCACAAATATCTTCAAGTTAATATTTAACAATTGTACTAGTCTATAACTGCTTGCTACTAACACATTTTCCCTGTGGAAAGCTTTTGACTAATATAGCTTGCTTAACGAAGTAGATCATGTGAAGACCTACTTTCTCCTTGAAAACATGATAAAAGTCAGTCAAGAGCCCATCCGGGTCTTTATTTATTATTTATTTATTTCCAGTTTGATTACCGGGAGAGCCCGTTTTCAGTGGAGGCCTGGGGAGAACAGCTCCATGAAACAGATTGCAGTAAAGATAGAAGTCCAATAAAAATAAAAGTACAAGTACAAATACATATCAAATAATACAAAGCGTGAGCAATATTGTCCATAGCGGAAAAATGTCATGCAGATACATTTTAACAAATTCACACAGTTAAAGTCAAAAATCAAAAGCTATTTACAATATTTGCAGAGTGTGAGAGATCATATGGGAATGAGCTACAGAAGGTTATAACCAGCTATAAGGTGCTTAGGAACTCAGGAGGATACCCTCCCATGGGCTTTTGTCTTGGTGTTTTACCTTTAACATGCAGGCCTATGGCTGCTTTTATCTGTTGAACTTTAATAGTTTCTTTGAGTGAATCAGCTAAGCTGATTGGTATATCCACTTGTTGGACTTTGGAAATAAAGGAAGAGCCTGTTGATAACTTCCCCCATCCCTCAACATGATTCTCTTACTCCTTTGCGAGAATCCTGTTAATTTCCAGGGGGTCCATCAGTATAGATCCAGTAACCTCTTTAATTGCAGTACTAGACATATTCTGGGTGCGATTCTTGCACTTCCATGCAATTATTCTATTTGATGTTACACCTGTGGCCCAGTTATTAAATTTATATCTTTGTGAAACTGCACTTCTTTAAATTAATGTTTAACACTCCTTATTTCCCAGAGCAAACTCCTTATCACCCCACCTTGGCTTCATGTGCCTCTTATCCAGACCATTTAGTTTTGCTGTTAATACTTCCAGGTTTAATGCTACAGAAGCATATCAGGTCTTGATTTGTCTGGATAACTGCCTACATGTGAGTTTTAACAGCTCTCAGTATGCAGAAATATTTATGCGTTGTGGTGAATGTTGGTCCCCCTAGGTGGTGATTCGTTAAGATAATATGTTCCTTAAGTGTTTCATCTGTTAGAGCCAGTGAACAAATTTCTTCTGAAAGGTTAGAATACAACCCAACCTGGGTGTGAAGTCCAGAGCAGGATAGGTCATCAGGGTCTGTTTCTTGATTAATGGAGGAATGAGCTAACAGTTCAAACCACTTTTGACATAGCCGTGCTTTATCTGACTGATTGTCCCTAACATGAATCTGTCTGTCTGGTTTTCCATTTTTCCACTCTCTTGTCTTCATCTCATTCTTTTTTGCATAAGTATAGTTAAGGTGGGCAGAAGGGGGCAGCTACGTCAATTACAAGCTATAGGGGGGTGAGATCAGCAGATTCCAATTGGTGGGGAGTGCAGTGCCATTATTCACTTTTGTGCATGCATTTCTGACTCCTAATACAGAAATTAATTGTGATACTGCTAAACTGATATTGCACTCAGGACTTGATTCAGCTCTCCATGTGTTATACATTGCAGCAGTCAGATATTCAAGACCTTTTTTCTTTACTTTTTTACTCCTTTTGAGGAGCACAGAAGGACAGAGGACCTGATGCTCTTTGGCAAGTGAGGAACACCAGATCAAGGGAGGATCACAGAAGCACAGATCTGGTATTCTTTGGGAGGTGAAGAGTGACACATTGTGGGAATCAATGAACCTTTTTTTTTTTTTTTTTTTTTGCTCTTGATGATGATCAGAGAAGAACAGAGGAGCAGGCACTCCCTTGGAGACGGAGACTACCAGATCAGTGGAAGCAAGAAACGTTTTTATTTTTTTTATTTTCCCCTTGACTTAAAATTGGGGGGCACCAGATAAAGGAGTGTTAAGGGGCAGTAAATGAGATAGCTATGGCACTGATTTTGGGGCTGCAGTTGCTTTCATGGAGAGCTAGATGTTGATCTATTACATCGCTTCCTACTCAGAGTGTAATTTTCAGTGCCCTGTGCTACATCCATATAAGATGACTTTATGTTTATCAAAGATCCCTGAAAAAAAATCTCTGCCTCCTATGGCATGTACAATGGGTATGTATCGTACCTGTGTAAACTAATAATGCAGCTGGGAAGCACAGGATAACTTCATAATCCAGTTCCCAAAACTGTCTTACATAGAACACACTCCATTTTGTTTTCCAGTAAAAAGCCATGTTGTGGTTGGGGATAATTCTCACTATGTGCCCAGCCAGCCTCATGTCATTAGCACAAACTTTTGTGCATTTTAAGATTACTTATTGATCATTATAATCCAGACATTTTATGATAAAATATGTTAGTAATTTACTGTTTCTGCTTTTATACTTTATCATATGGGCATGTCCAATTATTGAGGCAGTGGGGGAGTTTTACAGCCTTTCCAAGTCTTTCTTCACATAAGCCAAAATATCCCCCTCCACAACCTCTGACAATTCTATTATGTGCAGATCATGGTATTTTGACATGGTTTTCTGATATTTATTTATTTATTTATTTATTTATGTATTTATTTATTAATTCATTCATTCATCCTTTCTTGACTGGGTTAGTCCACTAGGCTAGTAGCCTCTTTTCCAGGGAAGACCCAAGATGGTATTCAAACTACTAGGGGACATTTGGCCGTGAAATCATGGAACTTCCCTTCCTCATCATTGTTATGAATGAGACTCATTTTGGAGGGGCACTTCCTGTTTCTGTTCCAGGCACAGAGGCGGCCCGGAGAAACAGGGATGCAGATAGAGAGAGAAGGAGATGATGGAGTGTGAATAAAATGGAGGAAAAAGGAACTACTGGAAATGAAGAATGTGTGTGGGATTCTGGGAAAATGTTTCAAAGAATCCTGGTTTATGGAGAAGAGTCAGCAAATGTTAGATGTATAATTACAATCCTCCAGTCAGGAGGATTGTGAGATGATTTATTGGTGACCACATTTTTCTATACTGGATTTTAATTCAGCTAATAACATTTTAGCCACCTGGCTTGGTTATAAGACGTAATTAGCACAAATGAGTATCTAGATATCATAGGGATAGCTTTAAATAAAGAGAAAAGTAAAGGTTTGTGTGATATATTAAATATTCTGGGTATATATTTTCAATGAATGAAATGTCTGTTATGTATAAAATTTGGGAATAAAGATGTAGGTAGAATTCAATGGGAAAAAATAATAGAAGAAATAAAACAAATCTGTCTTTTCTGGAGAACATATAAACTATCAGTCAGAAAAAAGGCTTATTTGATAAACTCAGTTCTGATACGACAGATAACATACTTAGCAAGTGCATTTATGTTACCAACAGTTTTTGAAAAGGAATTATTGCAGATATATTTTTAATTTATATGGAGTTCTAGATTAAAACCAGTAAAAAAGAGGAGCTTTGTATATAAATAAGGTTTACTATTGAATATGCGAATGCACTTCGTTCGAACGGCGACCTCATCACCGTGTTTGCGCGAACCGAAACTGCGAAAACTGTTCGCTAGCGGGCGAAACCCGATCGACATTACCAGCCACGCAACACCTCCACACCCATGCTACCATGGGTCGGATAGGGGCGAGGTTTTGCCGTTCGCACATCTGGGAGTCGGTGTAGTGGCAATCGCAGTTCACATGTCGGGATCGACATTTCAATAGTAAACCTATAAATAAAGAAGAAGGAGGTTTAGGGTTAATTAACCCACTAGTATATGCTGCTTCATTAAATTAGTATTAAAGTGGATTAATGTAAAAGATGATATATTAATAATAAAAATTGTATAAATATAAGATACATTTTGGAGTATGGTAAAAAAAGTAAAATAATAAAGGGTGTACAAATGAAGAAATAAAATATTACCAAGAAAAATATTTTTGTGGAAAATAAAAACTGATGATATAGAAAAAGAAAAGTATGATAGTATAATCTAATGATAAAACATTACTGTGGAAAACCATGAGAAAATCTAACAGATGGGGGGCGTGGCTAGGATGCTGAACTGATAGCTGCACTTCATTTCAGCTCTCTTACCTCAATACAATTCCTGACAGGAATTTTACAAAATAATATTTAATTTGAAGAAATTTTTATTACCAACTTATTTCTATTAACTCTGAGCATCTATAAGAAAAATTTTATTGTCAGAACTTGAATAATTCCTGTCAAATTAATTACTGGAAAATCAGCACCAATATCAGCTTTACAGCATGAGTCATCTAAGGAATACAGCACAAGACTCTTCTCTCAAAAAATACCTGCAGTCTCTCATTACAAATATACAGGAACTTACAAGAAAAATCGACAAGATGGACAATAAAATAGATACTTTTAAAGAAAAGTGCTCACAACAACTGGAACAGCTTCAAGAAATGTTTACACAGCAGAAAGGACAGATATCACTTATTGAACAGTCATTAAGTGACACTGACACTAGAGTCCAAATAGGAGAACAACAAACTGAATTCTTACTTCAACAGAATACATATTTACTAGTAAAGCTTGATGATATGGAAAATCGAACAAGAAGAAATAATATTAGAATATATGGTCTACCAGAAATATCTGAAGGGGACAATATGATAAGCTTTCTTACCACCTGGATACCAGATGTAACAAAAATACCTGAAGCTTTTTCATATGGTATAGAATGGGCGCATAGATCACTGGCAGCTACTGGAAATGCTTCTTCTCTGGGTAAGAACAGGCCAAGATCTATAATTGTGAGACTTTTTTCTACACAAGATAAAGATCTTATATTAAGAAATGCTTGGGCAAATTCTCCCATCAAATACAATGATTCATTAATAAGATTTGACAATGATTATTCTACAAAAGTGGTTTCAAAAAGAAAATAATTTCTACCAATAATAAAAACCTTGAAGAAAAAGCAACTGAAAGTCCATCTTTTATTCCCAGCAAGACTGAAAGTTTTTCTACCAAATGGAATAAAAATCTTTGAAACAGTAGATTCAGCAATAAAATACCTTACCAACAACAACATCCTAACACATGAAGAATCTATGGACTGGACAATAAGTACAAGAGAAATGGTGAAGTAAATAATTGGAAAACTGTTGAGCAAAAGAAAAAAAACTAAAGGACAAATAATCTTACATATGTTATATTCTGTAAAAATCTAAATAATAATACTAACAACAAAAGAAAAGTTCTTACTGTCTTCAAATTACACCAAAACAGGTACTGTTTTCAATTATATTTTAAATGTCAAAATTAGCATAAATGTAAATGCATTTATCTCAAATCACATCAATATACTAAGCATAATTTAAACATTACTCTATTTTTCATTATTATCCATCTATTATTTTCATATTCTTAATCAGAGTAACCAATGCATAATAATGTTCCCAAATAGTTATTTATTTATTTATTTATTTATTTTCTCTCTTTGTGTTTTGTTGTTTTTATTTTTTCTCTTCTTTTTATAAAATCTTCATTAACTTATAATATTTTAATCAGTATATGGTTATATTGCTTAATAGGCATAGTAATGGCTGCTATATAACTTATTATCAGTTACATCCCTGACAACATTACTTTTTATAAGTTAAAAGTGTCCCTGTTTGGATAAATGCTAATGCTGGGCGGAAATGTGTTGCTTTTGAAATGAAGTATTTCAGTTAGGATGTATCATAAGACTACGTTAAATAATCTTAAAAGATGTTCTGCCTTTGACCCATATGCACATACTGATACAGTCCAGTGAAAAAATATATTTTAAGTGATATTTTGAGGCTATAAGTCAAGTGTGTTGTGGCTCCGGACATCTGGAGTTGAAAGATGCTTGTGACTAGCTTAGATATCCTGTTGTCTTTTCTTTTGTAGAGAAATAAGGCATATCATGTTTAAAATGCAAAGTTTGATAGTTGTGAACACTACGCCGCAAACTAGAGTGCTTGCATGCACACTACATGAGTTTGTCACCAAGTAAGAGAAGGGAAAAGAAAAAAGAAAAAACACATACCTTTTCCCGCTTGGTTCTCGAGACAATTTAACAGCCACAAACATCACTAGAAACTTGAGTTACTTATTGCTTGTCGCATTTACTTGTGCACGCCATCCCCTGACTCTTTCTAATTGACGTCTAGTCAGAAAATAAGCTAGGTTCACATTTAAAGATACAGAAACCTAAATTCCTTCTAAGGAAACGTAAATAATATAAAAGGTTCATATAAATATACACAGATATATATTTTTGAAGCACTTTCAGTTTATGGCTACTGATGTCTTCTAGCACCTTGATATATAAGGACATATATCTGCTTGTCTTTCTGTCAGTTTAGATTTCCAGACATTTTAGCTATCCCTTACTATGTTTTATACAGCAGAGTTTAAAGAGCAGCAAATAATCATCAGCAAATAAAATCACTGCTGCTTTACAAATTCTCTAAAGAAACTAGTAAATGTCAAGCAACTGACAGGTTTATTTTAAGGAAAATTGCCATTTCCCACACTGGTGCTCCTACAAAATACTACTAATGTCCTGCTACCAAAATATGCCCTCAAGTGGACAAATGGGATGCAACAAGAAGGTTAAATGTACATTTAGCAAAACAAACATTTAAATAACAGTGTAATATACTAGATAGAGAAAGTAAAAGCAATAATTATATAAACAACTATAATAAGTAACATAACAACAGTGGATTTAACCCAATGTGTCAATTATACAATATTTATATCCTGTATAGCTTTGAACTTTCTCGAAGCATCTGTGTTCTACACACATATTGTATTAAATCTAATTTGAGAAGAAGAGGGAGAGGCTTAGCCCACACCCTAATTTATTACTAAGTTACCATGCATTATGAACATACATTGTGGCAGGTACTCAACGAGCTATCTATCCTTAGATGGCTCATGCTGTTCCTGTTTGCTCATCTGAATAATGACTGCGGCTGTACTCTTCTTATTATATTACCTGGCTGTGGCTTCACCCTTCTTATAATATTACCTGGCTTTTTACATTATCAAGAATGACACAATACTAGTGTATGTGGGTATATCATGTTACTGTTAGTGTAAACAAAAATGCTTGACAATACGACTGTAATTCTTAAACCTTTCTGCAGCCAAATGTATTGTCTAGCAGTTGAGAGCCTGATTGTTCCTAATCAGCAGACCTGTATTTTCATGTTCCAATATGACTACATGGAAAGACGCCAATATTAGTCTGCAAGTTTAGTAAGCAGTAAATTCATTGGGGATTAATTTGAGGGGACACTTATATTATAGCTAAAGCACTTGACATTTGATAAATGTATCCTCTCAATGATGCATTCTATCTAGTCATTAACTATAAAACAACTTTTCTGAGAAATATTGTTGTAATGCCAGTTAATTATTTGAATTAAATATTTCTATATACAGTCATAAAGCAATTACCAGGATAAATAATACTCTTGCAGTGCATGGATCACCATAGCTATCCTCTGATGTTAGAGGAAAAACAAGCTTCTTAAACACCTTTTAGACATAATAAAGGTGTTACCCCATAGTTTAAATACATTTTGTCTATTTACTGCAAAATGGGTTAGAAATTTTAACCTGTAACATTTTCATACATAATAGTTTTCTTAGCAGCTTCCATTATTTTGATATGTTCTCCAGTATACTTTTATTCAGTCATAAGATTAAATTACTGGTGTTAAGTAAGTCAAAATTATATCTCCAGCACTTATTGTCAGCAGATAAACTCACTGGTTAAGTGTCAGTCTAAGCTGTAAGAGTTAATATGTGATATACATAGATGTTTGCTTTAAAAATGTGGTCAAGTGCACTGCAGTTTTACCTCTGTACTGTGTCAGTTTTGATTATACAAAGTCCCTCTGAAAGTTGATAGAAGTGTTAACAACAAAACACTCAATCAAGTAACAACATTATACGTAGTCTCTTGGATAAGGGAGATGTCTAAATTGTGATCTTGTTGTCTCCAGCCATGGGAATTGTCTTTGAAAAGCTGAAAAATGCAATCAGAGGAACATATTTAATGTCTACTGAATAAATATTAATATACTTGTACATCGTATTGCATTTCAATTTATGTTAAACATGAAATATGATGTGGTTTCAGAACTATTCATGTTTTTTATTCCAATATGACTTTGCAAATATTAATTTAAACACTGGTTCGGACTCGAGTAGTCTAAAACAATTGCACAGCAATGGTATTTTATTATACATTAATGTCAGTAAATAGTTTTCAACAGATGTATGAAATATATAGTTATAGATTTTAACATGTTTATTAATACCCTAAATTATTTTGAAATGATACTACCTTAATCTAAATATTTGTACCTTTTTTGAAACCTGATTAGAAATAAGTATTATTGAATTACAATAAGATGAGTAAAGAATATATGTATATATTTTAGCTGATTAGATTATCTTAATATATTATTCAATTATCTTTATTTAAAAACTAAGAGGATAAGTGAAACTGATCCAAATATTATTTGTGAGGGTAGAAATTTGTTTGGTTAGATTCACTAACCAAACAAAGAGGTATATTACCTCATAGCGATAGGGAATGGTTTTTAAGGTTAAGAATTACAAGTTTGGAAGTTCTTTGTTTTTTTTTATTCTATCACTTTGGTGTCACTCAGAAACATGCAAAAATCATACAAGAAAAACTTTTTGAATTCTGTATCCAAGATGGAACTAAGAATAAACAATATTTACATAAACTCACACATAAAACAAACTCAAAACCAGGAAATGAAATGTTTATCCATAAATGTTAATGGTCTAAATAATAGTAATAAAAGGAGAAGCCTATTCAAGTACATGAACTTACATAAACCACAAATAGTCTTTTTACAAGAGACACACTTATTAGATAGAGATATAAACAACTTAAATATTAATAATTATACAGTACTAATAAACTCTCAATACAAAACAAAAAAAAGAGGAGCAGGTATACTACTTCGCAACTCAACTATAACACCTAAAATAATTACTACTCATCAAGATATATCAGGTATGTTTTGTCTAGTTTCAATAGAGTTAAATAAGAGAATCTATACGTTAGTAAATCTATATTGGATCCCAGGACTAGGATTAAAAACAGTTAAACAGCATTTTGAAGAGATAATTAATTTAACTAAGGGTAGCCTGATATTGGCAGGAGACTTCAACTGTATAATGAATGAAAAAGATACAGATTCTAAATCCAAAAGAAGACAACAACCTATCTCTAAAGCACTATCAAAATTTATAGATACATTGTATTTAAAAGATATAAATGAATTTGCAGAACCAGACTCACTAATCTTCACATTTTATTCTCATAGATATAAAACTAACTCTAGAATTGATAGAATATATGTTGCCAATGACCTAATAATAAAAATTGACAAAGTCAAAATCATAAATTGTCCCTTATCTGATCATAATGCCATAGTCTTTGAGATAGAGCTTACACCATTTTATTCAAATCCCATTACTAGGATACCTTCCTATATCACAAAATTTACAGTTTCAAAGAATTTTATGAAGAAACAATCAAAAACTTTCTAGAAGAAAATTACAAAGAAGATATTTCAGAAATATATGTCTGGGATTCATTAAAAACAGTTACATATGGGAAGATATTATCCTGGTACATAAATAAAAGGAAGTTATGGAATAAAGATATGCTAGACTTACAAAACAAAGCAGATAAATTGAAACTGGAAATACAAAAGCGCAATGCTACTCAAGTTCAAGAACTTACACAAATCAATAAGAAGTATACAGAATTGCTACATCATAAGATTATGATGTTTTCTGGTCTTGCATTGTGGAATAAAAGTTCTATTTTCTTACATTGTGGTGGATTCCTTGGTCTTCATCTAAGATTATGATTAACTTAGAAAAGATAAAAATAAACTCATACTCTACTAATTCAGCACACCTGAGATACTTAACTAATAGAACAAAAAAAATAATTAAATCTAAGCAAATAAAAGAAATATTTATTCGTAATACTAACAAAAGAGTTACGGAACTAAATGATATTTTAAAAGCATTCAGACTCTAATTTAACATTGATAATTCCATAAATACTCAAGATACACCTACTAAGGATATAAAAAAATACTTAGAAAACAATATTCATATTAAATTAACACAAGAACAAATAGACATTATAAACAAACCAATCAGTATGACAGAATTAAAATCACAAATTAAAATGCTCAAGACAAATAAAGCACCTTGCCCAAGCAATATGCTACCAGAAATGTATAAATTAATACCCAATCAAGCCATATCTTTATTATTAAAAGTATATGATATAGCCAATAAAGATTTGAATATACCACCCTCTTGGAAATATTCATTGATATCCCCAATTATCAAACCAGATAAAGATGAGAAGCAGTGTTCCTCATATAGACCAATATCATTACTCAGTATAGACTATAAGATGTTTATGGCTATATACGCAGATAGGATCAAACAATTTCTTCATTTCTTAATTCACAAAGATCAAACAGGTTTTATTAAAGGAAGAAATACTTCAGATAATATTAAAAGAATACTAACATTAATAGATTATAGCAAACATAAAGTCCTAGATTTAAATGTAATCTCATTAGATATTAATAAAGCTTTTGATTCGGTTAATTGGAACTTTCTTTCACTAGTTTTAAAAGAATATAACTTTCCTTCTAATTTTAATAATCTTATCCAAATCCTATATGAAAAATCTACTGGATATGTTAAACTGAGATCATATAGATCAGGCCCTATAACAATCAAAAAGGGAACTAAACAAGGTTGCCATTTATCACCATTGTTATTTGCATTACTCATAGAACCCTTTGCAAATCAAATCAGATCAAACAATAACATAAAGGGCATTTGTATTAATAAAATGTTAAACCTTAAAATCCAACTCTTTGCTGATGACATACTATTACCTCTCTCAGATGCAAATGAGTCTTTGAATGCTCTATTTAACTCCATGAATAAATTTCAAAATAAAATTTCAAAATATTTCAGGCTTAAAATTTAATGAAAACAAAACTAAACGTATGCCCTGTAATTGTAAAAAAAATAATATAAACAAAATATTTTCCAAATATATAGTAACAGAAAGTAAATTATTATATCTGCGAATAAATCTACTCAACGAATTAACAGATTCTCTAATATTTAACTATAATAAAATACTAGACAAAATAGAACAAACAATTGGTTACTGGAATAAATATATCTTTTCAACAGCAGACAGATTATATCTTATTAAAATAATCATATTTCCCAAAATATTATACTTAATACAACATTTTTCATTACCACCTCCCAAATATATTATTCAAAGATACAATAAACTAATTTTAAATTTTCTATGGTTTCCAAATAAACCCCGTATAGCCTTAAATAAACATTTGCCAGATTGGGAAGATGGTGGAATTAATTTACCGGATATTGATTTATATATTACCTCATCTGTTATTAAAAACATAACACTATGGTTAAATAATTCATACACACCTATATGGAAACAAGCCCATGAGCAGATTTACATAGAAATCAATTATAATCACATACAAGACAACTTAACAGTAATACCACCACCCCTTATATGGATGTTAAAAGATTATTTTTTAGGGAAAATGAATAATATTAATAAATTGCCATCAAACTATATAAGATCTACTATTTCAGTGTTCAAAACATATATAAACAAAATACCAAATATTAATTCTTGGATTTTTCTTATTTTCCCTATAGCTTTTACACCAAATATTCTAGATACATTCCAAATATCTAAAATAAATATACTTAAAGAAGAAACATTATTCTTTTGGCATCAACTTATAGAGAAAGGGAAAATTCTAACAAAGGAACAGATAATTTATAATTATAATATAAATAAAGACAATTGGCTGTTTTTACAAAATCTAAGGCATTTTCTTATAAGTAAAATAGAACAAATGCAACCTGCAGTTAGACATGAAGCTCCAAAACTCATTGAATACCTTATTCTTATCACAAAGCAGCCTTATCAGGGTACAGGTTATTTGTCTAATATCTATAAAATTGTTAAAAAAACAAAAAAACTATCATGAAAAATCATACTGGGATTATTATACTTTAATAAACAACCATCCTCCAGTTGAGGAAGAAAAAAGTAATATTCTAAAATCTTCCAAATTTTCTACATTATCAAAATACTGGCAATTATTCACTTGGAGATATCTACACAGAAGTTTCTATATACCACATAAGTTAGCCAAAATGTATTCTATTAAAGATCAATGTTGGAGATGCCATACCAAGATAAAAGCAGATTGGCAGCATGTTTTTTATGAATGTATATGTCTCAATATGTACTGGAAATCCATTAACTATTTTTTCAGACTGTTTATAATGATAATTTTCAATTAACAAAGTCTTTAATTTTATTCAACTCTCCTATTCCAAACTGCGTACCAAAAAAAGACACTAAAATCCTATGGTCACTATTGGCAATTTCACGTAAAATCATAACTATACACTGGAAAAATGAGGCTTCGCCTACGTTCAAGGAATTTGAGACTTTAACAACAAAAGTTGCTCACATGGAAATATTAACAGTGAAGTACAGAACTAAAAGATTTACTTCTTACTATTACTCTTGGATGAAAGTACTGGAAATACTTGAAAAGATCGAAGAAGATATATCATCTTATGTTTCTAACTTTATATAATATAGAATTTCAATGTTATTTGCATAGACACCAATGCAAATAGTTATATAATGGTTTGAAGTTAGTAATGTTTTAGAATTGTAAATATGTTATTTATCTTTATTTCATGTAATGTTTAAGACATCTTATTTGAAATAATAAAAAAAAATTTAGTGAAAAAAAAGAAAATCTAACAGATGAAAAATTAAAGCTATAAAATAAGAAGCAAATGGTGTAACCAGAATACAGAATGCCAAGATTTTTTTTTTTTGTGGAGACTGATAATAGATAAATTGCCAGTAAAAGGAAATGTGCCCATATAAGAAAGAAAATGATTGAATATGTTTATATTGCGAAGAAAAAGAAACTGCAGAACATGTGTTTTTGAAATATAAAAGAGTAAACATGTTCTAGCAAAAACTATGTAAAGAACATTTTTTGAAGATATAAAAGAAGTGAAGTAAAGAATATGTTCAAAGAACAGATGAAAAGTTATTTTATGTTTTATGGAATGAAACAAATGAAATTATGTTTAATGGTAAAAGGATTTTAGCAACAATATTTGGTAAAATCAGAATGTGGTTTTGGATAAAGGACTGGTGGTCCAATAGGGATAAGGATTTATAACTGCTTGAGTCATAGGTAACTAAGGTGGATATAAAAGATCCCATGGCACCTATTGAAAGAGTAGAGGTCCTTTATTTATATACAAAAATAGCTCTTATTTACACAGTATTTGCATATTTACACATATCTACAAAGATACAAATACATGGATATACAAATATGTTTATGCAGTCATAATAAATTTAACATCTCATTTGAAAGACAGCACAATCAGGAGTGAAGCACCCTCCTTATGCTGCACTACAGTGTCGGTAATTGACTTACCTGGTGTGGGAATAGAACCCAAAGCTTTCTGCACTAAATGTGAGTTTGTTTCCTTTTCCATCATTGACATTGATAACTGATTTATTTATATGCATTAGTGAAGCCACCCATAAATGTGAAAGGTCTGTTTATTATTGTGCTAATAGTCCCACTGTCTCAGTACGTTTTACACTGTGGGATGTGAAGATTGCATTTATTTGTTGTACATCCATGAATGTGGATTTAAGCAGTTGTTTGTGAGTTAGTCATTGACTTTATAGCTTTTCAGTTGTCTGTGGCTCTGCTCATGGTAGTCATCATTTTGACTGCAGATGCCAAGTTACACAGAGGACCACAGTTAGAACTGAGTAACTCATTGATCTGTCCTAATTGGGACCACAGTGCTAACAGTGAGGCAATTACACCACCTTTATCATATTATTGTAGGAAAAAGCATTAAAGGGTAACATGATCCTCACAAATTGCAGGGGATATTGGACACTTAAAAGCCAAGCTGCGCAATCAGGCCACATATTCCATGCATGTTCCTGTGCATGCCCTCCTAACACCAGAATTACTGAAACAAAAACTTGGTAATATTCCTATTAGTCTGAGAGGAAGAAACTTCTCTGTTTCTGCAGCAACGTCTCTGCCTCCAATAAATCTGCAGCTGGGCGCTCTGCTTGCTCCAATCTTAATCTGAAATGGTTTTTGTTTTCTTTCTTTTTTTTTTTTCCTGAATAGCTGCAACTTTTTTCTCTAGCTTTTAAACTGTGCTGCATAACAGAAACTGCTGATCTATTTGTCTGGGTTGCTGTTTACTGCAGTTCCTTATTACACTCTTCTACCAGATTGCCCAGTTCTGCACCTACTGAATATTACATGATGCACTCTAAATATTCAGCTGCAAGAGTTCGAACCCCCATGTAGCCTCCACTGTCTCTTACACCAATGGATTTTACTACCATCTTACAGTAATATAAACCAATCCATTCTGATCAAAACTAAATATATTGGGGAATGTAAAAATAAACCACCGTGGTAGAAGGATAGCATCAGTAAACTGTATAATAAAGAAGAGCTAATCAAGGCCTAAAATAAATCAAAATATATCTCCAATTAATGAATCTACCAAAACAAGCAACAAACATTTGAAAGATACCACAAGGAAGATGAAGACAGAACATGAATTAAATTCAGTATCTGAAACCTATGATAATCATGTATCATTATTTAACTGTATCAGACAATCACTCACCAATGCTCTGACCCAATTAACCACAGTATTGCCATCTCTGACCCAAAATGTGTTGCTAATATACTTGCAGATGTATTCAGTTCCAATTTTCCACCAGAAAGCATTACAGAAATTCTACAAATTCCTCAGTTCCTTCCTATCCCAAAAATTATGAAAAAAATTATAACTGCATTCCGTAACTCTAAAAATACAGCCTTTATAGGCCATCATAATATACCTGGTTGCTTAACAGACTGTCAGATAAGCCCTTTCTAAACCCATCCTGAGGCTGCTCATATCAAGTGTAGCCATAGTATATATTCTTGAGGTATAGAAAATGGTTACCACACATAAATCCAACAGCTTAAAAAGCCCAATTTGCCAACTCATTAAATGTGCTATATCTGCTTTTATAACCTTTATTACAAACAATATTGCTTTAGACCTGAAAAAAATTCATTTTGTCAAATCGAAATCATATCTGTCTTATTTAGTAAACTTCTTTGAGAAAGTCAATGTTACTGTAGATAAATGGCATGTGTCTCAGATTTGGTTAAGGCCATTAACACTTTCCTCATGCCAAAAATCTAAATACGTTTAAAGGTCTAAATGCAGACTCCTATACTACAAGACAGATAAGCAATTAACTGCAAACAGAACTCTCATAATTAAAATAGAAGATGCCACCTCTGAAAGCAGAAATGTGACTAGTGGTCTTACTCGGGACTCAGTACCATAGCCCTTCTGTTTGACATCTACATTATGGATCCACAAACCACTAATCCAGAATCATAGCTAAAGAGATTTTCTGATAATTGCAAGCTAGATTTTATCAATCATTTAGCTGGTATCATGTTGCCATAGCATGGCCTAAATCATAGGAGTCAATAGTGTATTAGAAACAGGTTTGAACAGAATGCAAATAAGTCCAGCATTATCACCTTTGGTAAACAAATACTGGCAGAATCTTACAATGTAGACAACACCAATTTCCAGATTAATATGGTTATCTGAGATATTACTTTCATGGACAGCTACCTATCCTTTAACATCTTGTCACAATAGTGGTCTGAAAATCCTTCTATCTAGCCCAATTAGTAGCTAATGTATCTTATCTTGGTCAAAAGAAGTTATCTCTTTCCTCTCTATTATGCATTAATCCAGCCAATTCAGGAATATAATGTCCCATTTAATGTATATCTATCCAAACACATCACAGAGCTAGAAAGACCCCAAAGGTTCCTGTCTAAAGAGATTGTTGCACTAAAGATCATTAATAACCAAGACAGTCTTGAATCTTTATCCCTATAGTATATCTGTTATAGACTCCTACACAGTGATTTATAACTGGAATTCTGGACTAAGGACCTAATTTTCCTTGATCTCCAACACCTCAGCAAAACAAATGGCTGTACAGGCACTAGACCTAACAACTTGAATTTTCATGCTAGAAGGACAATGTTATTATTCAGTTCTTCTCTCATCTCTATAGTAATATTTTATTACATAGGATCAAAGGATCATAGCAGGTTACTAGGCTAATGGACTGGGGCCCTTACAAGCCTAGCCAAGGGTTTATCCCCAAAAAGAAACCACAGTCAGCACCTGTTGCCCCTGTCAATAAGGGACACAGGTGGAACCCCTTGGACAAATTTGTGGTTTCCCATCCACTCATCAGGGTTGCACTTGAAGACGGTCAGCAACTTACACTGTTTAACGTGCATGAGAAGTCTATTCCAGTGATGAGGCAGCCTCTGGGAGACAAGCCTGTCTCTCCAACAGGTTTTTTTGATGTCACATATTATATTTAGGTCTATCAAGTGGGTAATGCATGAGGAGTTAGACTTACGGACATGGAGCATCTCTAGTTGGGCAGGGTTCGAGATTGCCTTGTAGGCGAGACATAGATCACCTCTGAGCAACCTCTATGATACTGAGTAGAGTGATAGTGGTTTGAGCCTGTCCACATGAGACAGGTGTTGGAGGCCATAGATTCTCTTTGTGAGGTATTTCTGTGGCCTTTCCTGTTGGTGCAGATGTTTGGAGAGGTACACACCAAATGGGGCATTATACTCAATTATTGGTCTAATGAGGGAGGAGTATAGAGAGGTAATAACCTTTTTTTCTGGATGCAATCCCTTTACTTATGAGATGAAACAAGTAAAAGGCTTTTCTGACCACTGCTACTACATGATGGTCAAATGTGAGATTGTTGGCAGCCTGAGTACCCAGGTTTCTTACCACAGGTTGTGTGCTTAGGGGGTTGCCACTAATGTGATAATCAGTAGGGGCTGTGTTTTTGCCAAATGGTATGATGATGCATTTTTTTTGCATTTAGACTGAGGCCATGACTTTGGTTCCAGTCATTAGTTGCTGTGAGACCCTCTTGCAGTATGTTAACATCATTTGGGGGGTCAATGACAGCAGCCAACTTATAGTCGTCAGCAAACCTGGTCAGCCACAGGCCTTTTGTCTTTGCCTGAACCTCTGAGAAGTAGATGCCAAACAGTTGGGGTCCCAGGACAGATCCCTAGGGAACTCCATTAGTGACAGGTCTGCTATCAGAGGTGGAGGCACCTGTTTTGACCTTGAGGGTCCTGTCCATCAGCCAGTTCATCACCCACCTGATGAGATAGGGATTTATGCCAAGTTGTATTAGCTTTTCAATGGTGCCCAAGTGGGGGATTGTGTTAAAGGCCTTGGCCAAGTCAAGGTAAGCTGTATATAGTGACTTTCCCTCATCAAGGGCCTTGGTGATAGTCTCAAAGAAGTCAACCAGGTTCAACAGGCAAGATCTGCCCTTGACAAATCTAAACTGGGTGGGGTCAAGTGCTTGGAGATTGCCTATGTCTTTGTTTATGAGATCCATAATAATATGTTCCATGGCTTTACAAATCAGACTTGTCAAGGTAATGGGATGGTAGTTACCAGGGTCAGTAGTGGCACCACCTTTGTGCAAGGGATGACGATGGTAGCTCTCTACCCTGCTGGAATGAAGAAATGTAATGTACTTAGGCTGTGGTTGAATAGACTTCTCAATGGCAAACCTAGTTCTTGCTGGAGATGGTGCAGAATACAGCCTGGGATAGTATCAGGTCCCATGAAAGCTGTGTTCTTTGCTTTGGATAGGGCCTTTAACCATGATCTACAGAGATGTGAGGGGTGAGACAAGTATTGGAGATGTCATAAGAGCCTGTTCAGGGGGACAGAAGGGTGAAGCTTGCACTGAACCTATCTGCTAACAGGTTGGCTAAATCAACAATATCAATGTAAGAGATACTGTTAAGTAGTAATTCAGAACAAACCTGGGGTTTGCCATGGAGGTTCCTAATGTAACTGAAGAAGGGTTTGTGCTTTCCTTTAATTTCAGAGGCTAGTTTTGATTCATAATTGGTTTTGGACGTTTTCACTAGTGATCTAATTTGCTTGTTGAGGCGAGAGTTTTCCCAATTTGGAATTTGTTCCTTTTTACCCATTAACAACAGTTTCTTCCTTTTGTTGTAAAGCCTGCTGATAGAGGTTGTCCACTAGATAGGTTAGTGTTTCCTTGAGGAGCAGGTTTTACTTCTGTTGAGTATTGCTGAGTCCCTGCAGTTATACAGGTGCTTGTATACTGCATTGGCTTCCTGTTCAGCATAGTTGTCTGCATCCTCCGAGAGGGGGTGGTAGTGTGAAGCTACTGATACCCTCCATTAGGAGGTTTTAGTTAGCTTTTGAAAAGTTTTTTAGCTTGATTGTGGCTGCTGGGGGTTGGGTGGGATAGAAACTTTGAACGAGACAGACCAATGATCTGATCTCACCAGGGAAGAACATACTTTCTGGAGTGGTGGAGCGGTTGCACATGTTGGTGATAACTAAGTCCAGAATGTTATTTTCCCTTTTGGTGGATGAGTCAAACTGGTCTAGTGTATTAGAACTGTTGAAGTCAAGGAATCGTTGGGTGAGTGTATTAGTGCAGGAATAGTTCACCCAGTCTATTGAAGTCACCACGGATCAGGGTGTTGGGGGGTACCTTGATGGAGTCAAGTAGATCCAGGTAGGAGGAGTGGGTGTTCTGAGTCATGGAGGGGGTCAATAGCTGGCTATAACATGGATGGGTGTCTTGCCAACTGTCGGTTGCACCTGGAATAGTTCCAGTGCATCCAGTGCCTGTCCTTAATGAAGATAGAGACTCCACCACCCTTAGTCTTCCTGATCTCACTTTGGGGATGGAAATTGTAGAATGAGGTATAGCCTGATAAGGCTGGGTGCTGTCTGCAGCCCTGAACCAAGTTTCCATGATCGCACAGACATTGGCATCTTCAATGCAAGGAAAGCCTCCAGTGAGTGCATTTTCAGGTTAAAGCTCCTAGTGTTAAGCAGCATGACCTTCAATTTGATTTTTGACAGATCTTTTATGTTGGATGATTCATCTTTGAGACATTGCCTAAAAAAGGCACAATGGTGGAGGTACAATGGTGGAGGCAAGAGCCTTGGCTAAGATCTAGAAAGCCAGTGGTGACAGGTGGAGGCCTTCTCTGGCAAAACATCGAGGCCTGTCAACCATGTCATCCCAGGCAGACAGATACTGGATCCCCTTGGAATGACACCATAAACTAAGCCAATTGTTGAAGTCAATTATTTTTTGTTGGTATTGTGGTATCATTCTCAGTGAAGATAGGGTACTTCTTAGGGTTAGGATAATACCTGCCTGGGACACATACTCTGAGAGCTCAATCATGTCTCTCTTCATGTAGCCCAGGGAGGTAGTACTCAAGTCATTCACACCAACATGGACAATGACAGAGTCATACTCTTACTTGTTGTGGAGAGACTTCAGTCCTTGCATGTTGTGGCGGATTCTGCCACCAGTCAGACAACTGACCATAACCTTCTCCTTGTCGAGCCTAGCCATGGGGACACTGATGTGTCTCACAGCTGAGTCATCAATGACTAGTATGTTTGGTTTATTGTTATGCCTTGTGGGCTTGAGTTGGTTTATTGTTTTGCCTTATGGGCTGTATTTGTGAGACACTGGTGTGTTGTCTGCTGTATGTGATGTGTTTGGAGTTGTGTATGGAATGTTTCTGAGTTTGGTTTGGAGGTCTCTGCTGTTTAGGTAAGTTTTTATTGAGGACTTCTGCATAGGTGGGTGTATGTTGTGCTTTGCTATGTGCTGTGGGTGATGTGGGGCTTGTGCTGGCAATCTCTTCTTTATCAGGAGTACTGACTGTGGCACAAGAGAGCATAGATTTCAGGTTACTGTTATAGATGCATTTCTCGCAAGTAGAAGAATTATGTGCTAGAGAAGAGGGCTGTCAGTAAACATGAGGCAGTTGCTACACTGTCTCAGTATGCCCATGTCAACCAGGCTGGCATGAGAAACTGATGGGAATTGTCCAGAGGTGGCTTATGTAGAGAGGGTTTTGATAAGGGTTTGTATACAAGAGTGTAGGCCACAAGAACCTTCTTAAATGTAAAGTAACTGGCTTGCAGCAGAAGCGCTCAAAACAAAACTAAGATACTTTGAATAACAGATAAATTTAATCAGGCCACAAACAAGCAGTAATAAATGCATCAGAATAAAAGCACTCGAACAGTTAAGAGCATGCAACAAAAGTAAGGTAATAAAGTAGGAAAACACAATTACAGTAAAAGCAGATGGATAAAGTGTATTTTTTTAAGTGGAGAGGGAGGAAGCAGAACATAGTTCAAGATTAAGAAACTAAGGGGGTTGGCCTTCTCAAATGATCTCACTGTACTCAGCTGAGTCAGCTAATGAGGTGGGAATGGAATAAATGCAGTGCAGTTTTAACTATCACTGAAACAGATTAAGTGCAAAAAAGTATACTTATGCCAGCTTGGTATATCCAGACGGTTATAAAATCCAACACAGCCAGATAATTAGCTCTGCTATATCAGCTCTGCTGCTGAGCTACATATAAAACAGATACCCTTCTTTTTAAGGAAAACCTTGATGTTTGGATTAACAGGTGAAAATTCATCTCTGGCCTGATTTGTTTACCCACCTGGAGGCAGGAGGTGCTGTATGAGAGTGGGTACTGGCATAATTTTTATAGTCCATACAATGACTCTGTTTATAAATTCTAAGAATGTATGAACCTATGAAGCATTTTGGATAGACTTTTTGTAGAGATCACTAGAGACAGGTATACATGGCTCTGCAAGGCTTAAAACTGGACAGAGCAGACACAGGTGGCAATTCATACCAGCCTGACTCACTGTGTTGTACCTTTGGACTCGCTGTATGTGCCGCCTCTGCAGGAGAAGTGAAGTTTCCCACTTTTGCAAGTACTGAGGCTGCCTTATAATCTTTAGTAGACTATGGCAAGTTTGTCTGTAAGGTTATTGAATGAACTAGTCTCCCTAATTCCTTATTTATTACTTTCAGTGATTCACATAAACCTCTTTTTCTTCCTAAAGAATTATTGTTATCAGTTGGTTACACTTCACATGCACGTAAGGGAATGATCGTCATTGTATTACTGTTTACATTGTTTATTTTAACATGTATGTGTTACCATCTTATTTACAAATACCACTCTGGTAAATGAGGATGTAATACAAATGGAAAAGTATATTAATAACAGCCTGCTAAGTCATTGTTTTACTCTGTGTTCTTTCTTTATGTTTTTTTGAAATGCTATTTTATTTTTAATTTCAAGAAACAATCAATTACAAATTAGCAAGACCACAATCAATTTTGCCAAATCACATTGTTTCATTGACAAAACATATTACCAGTATAAAGTAATATCCATAAATCATTTTATGAGACTCTGCGTTCGGATTTATTTTTTTATTTACTAATTTAGTGGGTGGGCTGATCTGTGGTTCATTTTTAGGGCTTGTCTGGAACATTAGCAACAGACACTACTGAAAAAACATTATATAGTGGAACATATACTGAAATAATTCTTAAACAAATAATATGTATTCATGAAATCAAATAGGCAGTTTGACATATACAGAGCTGGCAGTAAGAGAAAAATACAATCTGGTAGGTATATAGACAAAATAATTGACTGTCAGCATGAAACATTGATGGAAAACAGACTGTGACATTGAACAGACCAAGCAGTGGCAGCATGACATTTTGGTAGATGACAAAATGAGACAATGATTATATGGAATTTGTAATCCCACACTCCTGTTAAGTTATAAAACAAGGAACATGTCATGTACATGTCAAACAGTAAGTACTAAGGCATATGTTAATTAAGTAAGAAACTATTTTTTTACATATTTTCACAGAGGTGGTATGTAGAACAAGACTAAAGCTGACAAAGATTGATACAGACAGATAGCAGAAAACTCACAGACTGTGAAGGCTTGGGTAAATTATTTTTGTCTGGGTAAGAAATGCAACTCCTCATTGGAGTAAGATGTTGTACCAGTGTAAACTAGAATATCTTCATTTTTTATTACTGATTTCAGAAGGAAGTTGACATTTTAGTGAAGGTCATTAACAACTTGTAGAGTTCTCCATTCAATCCATGTTCTAAAAAGAACTCTTCCAATGACTGAAGGTTGAGAGCCATTGGAAGTTGAAAGAAGTGGGAAGACAGATGGGCTTATCACTACCTAAATACATCTCAATACGAACATCGGCATCTCTTTGTTTCCCTGTCTGTCTGTCTCTCTGCCTCTGCCTAAAGCCAACTTTCTTCCTGTTATTATTTTTTTTAAGACCCAGCACTGATTAGCAGCTAATGTTTTCAAACTGTGATATTTCAGCCACTGTGCACCTTTTACTGAGAAATTATAACTCAGGAACCATATATGGCTTCTACATGCCTCCAAAATGTTTCAGTTACCACTGTTAGCTCTCCTCTACCACATTCCCTCTAGTTCCAAAAAAAATATTTCATAATAGGTCACAGACAGTAGAACTACCTATCATATAGCATAACTAAAATCCATTTTATCACACTTGGGAATATTCCTGAAATTTCACCCATTTATACTACTACTCAACATCTGCTATAATCATTTTTAGCCATGCAAGACCTTTATTTTAAAGCTCTGGACATATTATATCAATCAATAAAATTACACTTCATGGTCCTTTCTAATTATTTGGTTCTGGTACTGAGCTATCTTTAAGTATTAGCGGCAACAGTAAGCATATTATATTGCCATATATCACCATTTATTACAGTATAGGTTTATACATTTCCATGCAGGCCAATATATAGTCTCATTGGGTCGACTTTAGTAGACCGAATGTTCACTTACCTGACATTCATATTGCTGAGACAAAAAGGCTGACAACCGCATGACACCAGCATCTCGGACTACTGACTTTTCAGTTCAGGTAAGTAATCGCTTGTCTACCCTGTTGAACTTTGCCCCTTACCTCTGCAGTAGTGCGATCCTGGAGTTGGCATATTTAGTTAGGGGGTGTGGGGGGCACAGCCCCCACATGGGTGGGATTACTTTCCTTTGGTTTTACTTTTTTTTTTTTTCAGGATGGCCAAGCGCTTACTTACCTGGAGTGGAAAGTCAGTGTTCTGGGACATTGGTGTTATGCAGTTGTCGGTCTTTTCATCTTAGCAATATGAAAGTCTGGTAAGTGAATGTGCAGTCTACTGAAGTAGACCCATCTCATTACACACACGTTGTGTAATTCTTAAGGAATGGACACTGTTTTACATGATTTGGATTATCTGAAAAAGGTAGTCACTGAACTCTACAACTTTGACCCATTCCACTTACCTGAATAGATAAAGTAGAACAAGGCATGTATAGAAAACTTCCTGAGTATGCAGCTATAAGTTTAGATATCTACCATTTTATCTTTCTAGTCCAAGATATGAAAAGAAGGCCAGTATTGCCTATCTAATACTGATGAAGCAGCAACCAATTCTGACACAGACATCATAAATATACTATCAATAACTATGTAAATCTATTGAAGTAAAAAATACCCTATTGTGGGTGACACCTGAATTTAAAAGAAAAGTACAATAAACTCCCTCTACCTGCAACTCTGCAACTCAAAACACACACACACAAACACACACACACACACACACACACACACACACACACACACACACACACACACACACATACACACACACGTAAATTCTGCTTGATTAGCAAAGTACTAAAACCTACTATAACTCAAAAAGTGTAGCAATACTATGACAACTAATCTTCACATAAAGTACCACTAGCAGTCAGCACCCGGACTTCACCTTTACTTAAATAAAAAAACTTTATTAAAACCAAGAAAAGGAAAAACATCCTTAGAGAGAGCATTTAATTAATTAAGCAAGCCTGGATAAAAAACTATGTTAAAAGTTACAAGCATTGCATTAAAAACACATCAATTAATTATAAAAAAAAAAATTAAAACAAAAATAATTTGATAAAATACTTGCTCTCATGTTCAATGTTTTTCTTACTCACAATATCTTATTAATTAGTAGTCATTAAGATATAAAAAGATGTTTTTTTTGTCAGAATGTGATTCTGATGAAGTCCTAGTTTGTACAGAATGAAAGCTCTTAATCAGTTTGTTGTATTTATTATTTTCTTGGTTTTAAAAAGTGTTTTTTTTAAGTAAAGATGAAGTCTGGGTGATAATGGTACTAAAACCTGACAAGTGCTCCACTCCAGCCTCTCACCATCCCCAAATGACACTGATAGTGGAACTGCAGAGTTGTTAAAGCATTTCTTTGAGAATGTTGCATCTCCCACACCCATAACCACCCCCACCATCACTGATTACTCCCCATGCTCCCCACTCAACAGTTCCACATCAAAGAATGTGAGTTCACAGAAAAAAAAATCTGCAAAAAGTTAATGAACAGGATGCAATAGGATAAAATAGTCTACCACAAAAAATGTAAAACATTGGCTACATATTCTATAACCTTTTCCCTACCTTAAATAAGTGCATAAAAAATCCAATATGACTCTCATTTGGAAGGAAGTAGAAATAATAACCCTGATGAAAGGTGGAACATCAGCTAAACTTAATAACTATTAATCAACAGCATTTCCTAGAATCCTTTCAAAAATTCTATAATGCATAATTAATCAGGAATTACTACTAATCTTCCTGAATACAATCTTCTCACCTATTCACAGCCCGGCATCACTGAAAAAGAGCAAATTATAAAAATGCAGTATTAGTCAGTGTACTGAACTGTGTCAGAGAAAATGCAAATTTTGTGAAAGCAGTAGCAGTACTATTTTCAATGCTATTCAACACATTTGACACAGTTAGTCAAATTAGCCATACCAACAGATTCAAAGACCTAGGCTTTCATCAGCATATCATACAATGCTTGCAAAATTATTTTCTGTATTTCATGGAGTTGTGATAAAACAACCAACTATATTGCACATAAAGGAGTGTCACTTGTTAATTTTAGGGGCTTTTTCTATTTAGTTTGTGTGGCAACCCCATGCCAGACCATCATTGCTGCCTTAAAGTTGTACAATACATTGATGACACTGTAAAACTCTACTATTTAATCAATCACATACTGTCTGAAAAACAACTTCAAACTCTCCTGACAATTTTAAAAAGAAAGCTACAGAAATTTCACCTTATTTTTAATGCAGATAAAAGTAATTCTGTCTTATTTAATTCGACATAGTAAAACAAGGGAAGATACTAAACAAAAAATAATACAAAATATGAAAAACTGGAAGATCTTTTGTTTATAGATATGGATAGTAAGAATCGAGCAGTGAAATGTTTTTATCCCTTAAATTGTATATACAAGTCAGACATATTTTTATCAAGCAGAGGAGAAGTTGTGGACAATAATTAATAAAGAGTTGAAGATATTTATCTTGCAGACGAAGATGTCAAGAGTTAAGTGGGATACGTTTGTTTTGCCTACAAACTAGTAAACCATCCACTAAATGTCCCATCCCTCCAGAATCTACTCCAACCCTATCGCACCACCAGACCACTAAGATCCAGCAACAAAAATCACTTGCAGATCACTAAAGCCAATAACTCTGCTGGTGAAGCACTATTCTCTTGCGCCATAGCCAAATTATGGAACTCCTTCCCACCCACAATTACCTCCATACCATCATGCACCCACTTCAAAACTTTACTAAAAGTGCACCTAAAACATGCTGGCTATGCCCTTGCAACTCCCACTCTAATATCATCCACCCCATCCAACCACTACCTTTCTTTCCACTCCACTAACTACCTTGATTATAGCAAGCTCAGATGCTCATAAGCCTAGTACTTATTATACAGCAGGAACTTCTTATTGTAACATTTGTTAATGTCTGTTATGTACTTCACAGATAAAGATTCTAGTTGTCTACTGATGTACTATGTTCTTCATCTGTAAATATGTTGTAAGTAATTGCTATGTAAATTGTTAATCGCTATGTAATCCAATGTAACTACTGTCTGTTTATTTTAACTGTGGAGATTTTCTCCCCGGGCCTCTGCTGAAAATGGACCTGAAAATGGACATTCCCGGTCAACAAATATAAATAAATAAATAAATAAAAGTTGATCTCTCCAGTAGACTAAGGTGGTTTAGGATTACCTGATTTGACATGATATTTTAGAGCTGCACAGTTAAGGCTCATATACTGTATATATATATGATGCAGCTCCTTAAGGAGAATAACAATGGCCAAACAGAATATTATGTTCATAAAGTAGCAGAAAGTATTCCAGTAACTAAGTCAACATATAAAGAGAGAATGGATAAAGGAGATTTTGCCAATAGAGATGACTGCAAGTAGGGGTACAGAAAATAGGCAAAAGGTGGCTGGAATTTACTGGAGAAAAATGGCAAAGAAACCAAGGTACTGGGAGCAAACAACTAAACAGGGAAATGTAACAAGAGTGGGATGAGGCAAATATGATGTTTGTACTGCAGGCTCGGGACTGCCTTCCCTACCAGTGACTGAGATGAGAGTATTGACCAAATGACAGGGATAGGGGAATCTTAAGTGAATGATGCACTTTGAAGTGTCTTTTCAGTCGAATCCAGAACAGAAGTCGCTATCAAAATATTAGTAAGGCATATAAAATATCGTACAATGACTGTAAGAATCTCCGAGTTTTGAGATCAAACACAGTTGCAATTTTTCTACTTAACAGCTTTCTTCCAGCAGAGGGCACTGTTGTTACATTTTTGAAGTTCAACATTTAACCTAGTTTTCTTACATTTGATTTTCTTACATTTGTAAAACAGCCTGTGGATTATATTAATATTTACAATGACATAGATTTATCTACAAAATTCTATCTAGCTGGGCTGGCAGCCTTTCAGTTTTTTACAGCAAGTTACACATTTTCAGATATATTCACTGTAATTTATATATCTGATTATACAATTAAACATATATTTCAGATTTCTGTAAATATTTCAATAAACATCCAATTATAGAAGAATTTCTTGTAGTCACAAAGGCTGTGTCTGGATAGCAAAAGTGTTCTAACAATAATTGCCTTGGCTGTATAATTTTCAAGGTATAAAAATTTGTTTGTGAAAGTTTCGAAAAATATGATTTGGGACATGGATGATAATATATTACAGTATTTATGGAAAATGCTATGAATGCACTAGTATCATTGCAAAGAACATTTCGTACTGATAACATTGCTATTTTTACAGTTCTATTAACTTTTATTTTTCAGGAATATTTACGTTTGTTTATCTTATGTTTTTTAAATTTATTTTTCACAAAATGCTCTGGATGTGTGTGGGGGCTGCTAAATATGTGGCATTCCCCACCACATGGTGTTAATGAGTTAAAAACTGAACAAATATACCACAAGTAAATCAAATTCATTCTAAACTGATCATGCAACACATATCACTGTATCCTTAAATAAACATTCTCCTGGTCTTCCTTTAGAAGTAACTTGTACTGGTTTCATCTCTACGTTGACTATGAATTTTAGCTAGCACTCCTAAAACTGCTCACCACAGCTAGTTGCAACATACCACTATACCTCAATTTCTTAGTGTGAGAAAGCTGGGCAATTGGGAGGCAAATGCCCCAAAACAGGGACATGTTTTAAATATATCCTAGAATAACAGGATTTGTATTAGCATGCATTTTCTGAAGGATATGAAGTATAAAACGCAAATGTATGTCATTATTTACTAATTTCAATCCTGAGAAATTTGCCAGTAAATCACAGTTTTATAAGGAACAGAACAAAAATATGAGGCAAAAATCTGGATATTAGGTGAAAACCTAGACAGTTGAAAGTTATGATTCCAGCCTACTCAAAACCTACACTCCTAACAATGGCTCATAAGAAAAAAAACACCCCCACCAATAATACCTGTGAAGATGACCTTCTTGTAGTCAAAATCTGCAATAAACTGAAACTATCTATTATAGTCCAAGAAAACCTACATACATTCAAAATAGATCTTTGCCAACATTTTACAAGGTAATTAAATGTAACTTCCAAAGCAGTATAATGTTTCTATTTCATACATGTCCCCCAGTTTACTAGGTATGTGTACAATCGACTTATAGAAATATAAAAGCAGAGATCATGAGAATAAGAGGACATGTAACCATGTACACCTTTAAGAAGTTACACATAAAGTTCATGGCTTCTTTTCAAACACTAAATACTGCTTACATTACAAGTTGAGTAGGGCTGTAATGAGAACTCTGATGCAGATTTATGACTACCCAGACAGTCTTCAAGACTATCCTTAAAGGAAGTCAAAAGAGTCCTTTGTTTGACCCATAATAGTAACTTATTCTATAGGCTATGAACACATTAAGTTAGGAACCCCTCTTCCCCCATAGTCTTATTTATTTGCTGGAACAAAACTGGGTCCGTAGTGCAGGAATTTGTTGCTCAACTGGTTCTGCAAAGAAACAGGATATCAAATATCATCAGATCAGACATGATTCGATGTGTGAGACTGTGGTCATCCCAGAGTACCCTACTGAGTATAAGGATAGTTATTCTGTCGACATAGTTGAGGCCTATTAAGGCCTTCAATTGTCTTGGTAATGTATCTTTGGGATCTTTTCAGCTGAGTAATATGCTTCAATTTATACACATCAAAAGAAGTATTTTTGTCTGGACCTATGAAATTATTATTTTTAGTCCTTGACAGGGCTTAAAGACTCGTTACAAAGTAAGTTCATGGGAAGCAAAGTCTGATAAGGTAAGAGTACAGTGGTAAGATGACTTTTGTTGACCTTAAAGACATGTGCTTAAATAGTAACTGGTCCATACAGAAGGATATTCTGACTATGATGGATGCATGGTGACTGAACGAGTGAGGGTGGTCCTCATATGTATCTAGGTCTCTTATGACAATGTCTGTCTGAAGAGAACTACCATTTATAAGATATGAGGTAGAGAAAATGTTTCTTTTCTTTTTTTAATGAGATCAATGTAAGCAATATACACTGAGTGACCACTGCCTGTAGCTTCTTTAACCTTTCCAAAGAATCTTACTAAGTTCAAGAGGCAGAACCTGTCCTTTACCAGACCAAACTGATTTTGGTCTAGATCAGTTAAGCTGTTAGTTTCTGCATAAAGTGAGTTCTGCTATGATATATTCCATGGCTTTGCAGGTTTCTAGGTAGACCAGTCTTGTATAGATGAATCACAGTAGCTGTTCTCCAGTCATCAGACACAAACCCTGTGGTTAGGCTGAGGCTGAATATTTTCAGTAGAGGCTCAGATAATGCATTATTTGTACTGATGAGAATGTAGTCTGGTATGTTGTCTGGTCTTATGGATTTATTTTTTTATCCTTGACAAGGATTAAAGATTTGTTCCAAGATGATTTCATTGGAAGCAAACTTTTCAGGAATACTGTTGGCATTGTGGGTAGATGGGGTAAAGTTAGCACTGAATATTTCTGCTAACATATTTGCTCTATCCTTGTGGTAAGACTCTGTAATATCATTATTGATGAGCTCTGTGCATTGTTGTCTTCTTTTCCTTAATTTCCTGACATAACTGAAGAAAGATTTGTAGTTTTTCTTGGTATCTGTAGTGACCTTAAGCTTATACTCAGCTTTACATTTTGTAATAGTACTCTTATGTTCCTTGCTGATATGGGTCCTGAGATAAGGGATGGGGATATCTTACAGCTATCACTTCTGCAGTGACAATCATCTAGTCATTGCTCACACCACCAGATGGCAAGCATTGCCCACATTTGCACCTATGGCCAATTTAGAGTGCCCGATCCACCTACTGCAAGTCTTTGGAATATGAAAGGAAACTGGAGCACCTGGAGAAAACCCAAGCAAACACAAGGAGCACATGCAGACTCCACAAAGAAGGAATTCTGGCCAGGTATCAAATAGAAGAGACCCTTGCTGTGATGCAACAACATTATTTGCTGTACCACATTTATTTGTGCTTTTAAGTTATGTCTGACATTTAATAATCCTCCTATATAAGGTAACAGGACCCTTTCTAATGCTTTCCTAATGTTTTGTTGAAGTACAAATATCCCACTATCGTTGCTTCTCAGCTTATTGTAGCTGGACATTCTTATCCCCTCTTGTCTTTTATTTTCCTCTCCCAATTCTGCTTTACCAAATTGTTTTCTGCTTTACTGCACATGTGATTGAACCACTAAAATCTGTTCTCATTGACTTTCTCTGTAATAGGGACTTCTTTGGCTTCTGTTCTGATTTCCCCATATCTTCATCTGTCCAACGGTGCACATTCTACTACCTGCCTCAGGTACTTCTGCTCCATAATCTCATATGTCACATGGTACACATTCCCCTACATGTTTCAGGTACTTCTGCAACATCACTTCAAGATTTTTACTCATCTCTGCTTTCCTGTACAGTTTTCTCTGCTGTACAGAAGCACTCGCCACACTACTGTGTTGTACACCTTACACTTCAACTTCTTTGCTCATCTCTGGATAATATGCACAATTCAGTTTCCCACACACTATATCTTCCACATGTGTATTATGTGTTAATCATTCAACATCAATTTGTCAAACTAAAATCCACTGCTTTTATGTTGGTCACATTTGCAATATTAAAAATAGGAATGCATCCATACTGATAAATGCATTACTAAATTGCTGTTATGACTAATAACCAGCAAAATGTATAATGTATTACTTGCAGTAAAATAGTAATCATTATGTTATAAATATGCTCAGATTTGATTTACAAACTGCAAAAAAAAAACTTCTACATTAGTAGATCATATTTATGTCTGAAAGCTCTGGCATTTAGCACAGAGGATTAAGCCTAGAGCTATCAAGTGTCAGCTTCCTATAGTCAAGGCTTTAGTTCCATTTGCATAACGTGTGATTCTGAGCAAGATATTTAACCAGATAGTACTCCTGGGCTGAGCTAGTTAAAGATCCAAATAGCTCCCAGTTTATAAAGATAAAAAAAAAACTAAACCACTACAATGTACTACAGAGGAGAAAAACAGACGTAAATTGCTTTAGCGGCAAAACTGTTTTATTAACACACTTTCGTCATGCAAGACTTCTTCAGAAAACAATACAATCAACACACCTGCTTATATACCATCAATTAGCCAATTAAAACAATTAAAGCACACCATTTTTAAAGTCATATAATAAAAGGATATTACATATACATCAACACATCAAATAAATGTCCCATTAAATATATGCATAAGTTATTTATTTGCTTTCAACCTCATCTCCATTAAAAAACAATTAATATTTATTGACTCATTTAATCATGGAAATGTATTTGCATTGGGCTTAATCTGCCACCTTGTTTCAATATTTTCAAGTTCACTTTTATAACACCCACCCCTCGTGTCTAAAGGAACTTGCTCTATGGCAGAAAACAGAAATTACTTATAATTTTTACATTATATGATATACACTATATTCTATAATGTACTATACTATATACTATACTATATTGTGTAAAGATACAAAAAAATGGAGTAAGTTTAAACATGTAAATGTGTTTACTCACCGCAGATAGTTAGAGTTAATCAAAATCAAAACTCAAAACTCCCTTCAGAGATCTCTCTTAACACCCCAGCTAGCTAACAGCCCCAAGAGGCTACATGAGGCTTATCACTCCTAAGCCTGAAGTCTATCCATGAAAGGACCAAGATTGTGCAGTCAAAGTAGATATGTATGTGCAATTCAGTAAAGTTAACATAAGCTAATATTTACAGCTTGTAGAATCTGACTATATGGGCAGATGAGTGTCCATGTAAACTCACCTTAAGTAGGTAGCTGTATAGTTTATACTCTATACTAGAGGTCATGGCTCCATAGAATCCTCAACAATACCTATACCACTGGTATATGTTAAAGCCCACAATAGTATGCAGTCTCTTTAACAGTATTCTGTGTAGTCCAAACAAACAGCCAATACATAGCTTGTTACTTCCCCCTACTGAAACTGGGCAAGCTATTTCTTTTGCTTTCATTTTCAGACTACTTTCTTTCTTCTTTTTGCCTTTGCTATAGTATCTTGAAGCTAATATACTAAATACTTAACTACACATGTAAGTCTATGCTTAGTTTTCCTAGGCTTGTGTACTGCTCCCTGTAATTTTCTTTTTACCTCTATCGGCTTCTGATTTATACTATTCAACGCATGCTGTTGTTAACTATCTCTGGAAAACTTCTTACCTTATGCCATAGCCAAAGCTTAGTTGTTGTTTTTCTCAACACTGTTACATTACTGATTTAATGGTTCAGCTCCACTCTGTTCACCCTTGCTATGCTTGGGCTTACTATGCTGCCTTACCCTACTCCTGATTCCCACTCACCCCCTCCTACACCACATTTAAAATGTTCTAACTCTACCCCTACACTTCTCCCAACATATCACTTTATCTAAACAACCAGAACATAACCCAATGTCAGTTGTCCTACAATTATCATCTCTGTCTCATTTACTTACAGGAATGCAACCTAACATGTCCTTTTTGAAGTTATTAAAAGTTATACTGCTGTAACCGCAACTACTTTTCCCCAGTAACATTTTACAGTATACAATGTTTTCAACAAAATCTAACTTACATGCCATGCAAAATGACTCTGACTTAAATCCTACTAGTGTGGCTTCTCAGCATAGTTGCACTCTTTAACAACTACCATACCTCCCTAATAAACATAATTAATACTCCTACAAATCCACACTCACTACACCAACAGTTACTAAGTCTGTCAATTGGTACAGTGCCCACACTGTACCTTAAAATTTTCTAACACTTTTTCAATTACAGGTATGCTAAATCTTAATATGAAACTATACAACATCCACTAAGATTAAAGAATAAATGCATTTGGCTACATACTATCCTTCCTGAAATTTCTACCCAAAAAATCAGTGCAGATATTCACCCAAAGTTTGGCCCCACTCAACAGCAAAAACCCACACTAACATCACAGTATTAAATGTACTATTATCTCATCCTCTCCTATTCTTCCGTTCCAACCTTCTCCTAATATCAGTCTTAGAAACCTATGCAAGAAAATCCAGGATATACATCTTGTATTGCCACATATTCCCCAGATATAATCATAGCTACAGAAACATGGCTGAAAAAAGGCATAAATCATAATGAACTTTCCCCACCTGGTTTCAATATAATTATGCTTGACAGGATATGCGTGGGTGAAATTACCATCACCTTTAAGAATTCTCTAAACATAACCACTTATACACATGAGATACCACAGTTTAATAATGCAGAATTAATCATATCTCTCTTCAAAATCAGTAATGTTTTGTTTAGCAGCCATGTATATCCTACCAGGTAGAATCCTTACCACTGTGGAAAATATCCTATACTGGATATTGCACCATATACAACATGAAAAATAATAATAGGTGACCTAATTATAGACTGGCAACATATCAATAGCAACGCCCAACCTGATTGCATAAACCTATATGGCTTTATGGATCAGTTACTAGATTCCACAAAAGTAGTGATAGGCAATCAACTTTTTAGTGGATTCTTACTTATAGACCCAACAAAATTAGGGCAGTCTGTAGCCTTCCAGACAGTCTAAGGGACCATCACCCTACTTACACTCCCAAAAGTTATTATATCCAAGATATACCTATAATTTAGAACTAAATTTGTAACTCGGAAAATGTATGGCAAACACACTTTTATGAAATCCTTAACAAAGTATAACTGGGAAATACTAAAACTCATGCCCTTTGACTCTGCTCTCTCACACTTCTATGAGATATTCTTAAAAATTCTCAATAGTCATTCACATGTGTATATAACATCAACCAAAATAAACATCAAGACAACCCAGAACTCTTCTGGAAATCCATAAACAAACTTTTACATCCAAGCTAAATTACCACCCCCACCCCTACATCCAACAATACTATTGATTCAATTCCTACACCATTTATCAACTATTTTATCCAGACTATATTGTCCCTTACAAATATTAATATTTCTACTATCATCTCAGTCCCCGCAGCTTCTGTTAAATACTATCAGCTATTTGAATTCAACCCACCTCCAGCATCAAAAACTCCTACATAAGCTAAAATCATGCACTGTATCTACTGACCAACTTCTCTCAGACAGCTTAAAAATGGCTGCAGATTCAATTGCTTCTATATTCTCTATACTGATTGTGATGACCCTCCACTGGACAAGTAATCAAGGAGCCTCAATCCTCACCACTAGTACCAGTGGGGGACGTGCATTGGGAGTATGACAAGTATATACACACACAGTATTTCCAGATGCAGCTCTCTGCATTAGGCGCAATTTCCCTTAAGAGCACACAGAGACCACAGTCAGTCCAGTGCTGGTTTCTCCCTCTTTCGCCAGATCCCCAGTAAGACTACCCACTGGCACAGGTGTAGAGTTGAGATCCCAGCCAAGTGACCAAGCCAAGACCTCCACCACCCTCTCTGTCCAATCAGTGCTTCGTGTTCCTGCCCAAGTAGCTGACACATACACACAAACTCTTTAAGGTTTGATTTATACACACACCCCACCTGGGAAAGACTGGAACAGGTTTACTATCTATGCCCCCTTCTGCCCAGACTATAAGGTAGTTATCACCGCCACTAGTCAATCCCTATTCAGCTACTTCAAAACCCTTAACAAAGGGTGTCCAAACTTGCAGTGTAATATTAATATTAACACAAATGGTAGTTTGACCAAGAGCAAGGCTATTAAGAGTGGCCCATACAGTATCACCAAATAAACATGCAAGCACTCTCAACATTTAAATATCTCTACACAAATCAGCTACAACGAAAGGTTTAAATGTATTTAATAATAAATAATAAAAGAACAAGACAATACTAAATATATATTCACAGTGACATTAGAGTTCAAAACCACAGGAAATACTTAAAACAACATTGCAGGACAGTCTCAGATAAATAAAGAAAACATCTAAACTAAGATTCACTATATTTCTGACTGAATCTAAGAGAATTACTATAAATCTAAGAACTTACTAATGGAGCAAGGCAGAAGTGGTGAATGGATCTTCTAGTTGTCAGATCCAAGACAGAATGCAGAATGCTCTGTCTCACTAAGAGACTTCTCAATTTAATATCTAAAATATAAATGCTTGGATAGCTGGGATAGCTTGAAGAATGACATCATTTCTTGTCACCTGACTTTTAGTTCCCAGGCCCAAAACAATCATTGATGGCAGCTGGTTGCATTTAGCATCTACCTGTAAATATACATCGACAATGGCTTCTCCTCAGATCTCTGACATATGCTGGAAGTCATAAAACAATTGCATTCCTTCATGCTTTCAAGAAAAGTAATTAATTCACACTAAAGCTGCATTGAAAACTGAAAGATACCCCCCTGGATTCATGAAGCTCAGCACAAGGTCGGCGGTAGACTTGCGCCGACAGTGCGGCATGAAGATGGCACAGTAGCGCCAAATGCATATTAATGAAGGCATGCCGCCGCCACAGCCACGTGCATAGGAAAGGAGCGCAAGTGCATAGGGCGTGTCGAAGTGCCGCACGGAGGCATGGAAATGCCAGCTGTCGACGTGCAACCTAAAATGCTTGCATATTATAACTTGCAAGATAGTAATCACATCTGTCCATTTCCATGGATACTGAAACGTATGCAAAGCATGCAAGATAGTTCCTGCGAACACAAAATGAAGAAGCAAACACAAATGCATGGTAGGGAATAACGGGTCCCTATCCCGTGAACAAATGACATGGAAAACCGTGTGCCTGTAGTCCAATGCAGTGTAGATAGGTATACCAAGTGGAAGTGAAACGCATCATATGTTAGCACGCCACCAATAGGTGCATCCAGCCCAAAGGTTAGGGTCACCAGCTGACCCATAGTGTGAGGGAGGGTACACAGCTGGGCAGATGTGTCCATAACAAAATACACGATAAATGTACATATCTAGCGACTGTATGACTGAATCATATCCCACAAGGCATGTAATAGTCACATACAAAAGGTACGTCCGTATTTCACATACCAAATGTGACAGGAAATAGAATAAGCATGTAAACGAAACAGAAGGAGCATATAAACTGCTACAACAATAAGGCAACATGTAGGCTGAAAGGAACAGTATTATCTGTACCGTTGAATGTGGGTACGTGTTGTCCAGTACATTTAGATATGTGTCCAGAATATATCCCATCCTGGACATAGGAAAAGGTGGCATCCTACCATTGATTAGAACAGTCTGCCAAAATTCACACATCAGCGGTACAAGCCGAACTTGTCAGCGGTACAAGCCGAACTTGTCAGGATGTGTCACAGTTGAATGGGTATACCAACCATGTAATGAAAGTTAAGTATGGGCATGTACCTATGTGCATGAGGTATAGCATGTGGAAAGCAAACATGGCAGGGTAGTCCACACAACCATACAGGTACCTGACATATGTAGGGTATGCAATGTGTTACTCTGGCCATGTCATGGGCCAGCAACCAAAGCAGTGATGTATGGAGTGTCAGGAATATGTGTGTGGGGGGGATGGGTAATGGTACAATCCTCCAAGGCGATACTGTGTCATATGCAGAATAGGTGAACCGGAGGTGTATGAGGGAGCAGCGGGTGAAGCAGAAAGAAACACAAAAACATGTATAAACATCTGCAATACAACCAGACAGGCCATACTGTAGAACACAATCTCACAAACATATGAATATTAAAATGGGCGATACAAATGTATATACATGTCACCGGCACATACCCACAGATTGGTCCTGATGGAACTGGCCATATCAAATGCAACACACCTGGATGCATAATGGACTACCCAGCATCCCCTCCACAGCACACAACCTGCTCCCATACCTGAACGTCCACCAAATCCAGCCATACTTGGCCTACTGGTTTGGTGCAGCCACATCTACACATAGTGACCACTACGCATATGTAGTAGGTAGTGTCACCCTAGGAGTTTCAGGATTGCAAACTATGTATCCCTTGCATGTAAAACCCCCACCACATTTTCATAATACCAGAAGAATGGTCGGTATTTGTCTTGTTTCAGTCTTGTTCAATTTTTGGGATATCCCTCATGGGATAAGTAACCTGTGTAAACATTAGAATGGAAGACACGAAGTCCAGTCCTGTAGATATCTGGACACAAGTTTGAATGTGCAGTAGTGATGCACGAGACTGTCCAGCCCTAGATGGTCATGCATAACCTACTACCCAGGATCAAACACCTGCCCATGATGCACGTGTCCCGACATGAATAAGTGAGAGAATATAATGCACACATTCACATAGTGGCACATGGTATAAGGGTGATGAAGTTACTGACGTAAACAGGATACCCTGATCCACTGTGTGAGGGACAATTAATGTGTGTGTAGGTGTGACCTGACCAACAATGATACAATGCCAAATGTCCTGTGATCGTAGGAAATAACTATGTACCATACTGCATGTAACAGTTGCCTAAAGCGGTCACATCAGGATAGAATAAACATAATTCATACAAGAAACAGGCAAACAACAAAAGTGCCAAAGGTATAAGGATCACAGCTAGGAAACAAATGAATGTTCTAAACCTGCACTGACCGTGGCTATGTGTTGGCCCAAACAATCTGGTGTCTGCAGTAGGGTTACCATCTGTCCCACTCTGTGAGGGACAGTCCCTCTTTGGACTGTTGTGTCCGGACAAAATACATTACAAATGGCAAATGTCTTGGGATTGTAGGACATAATTATGTCCCATATGTTATGTAATAGTTGCAGACAATAATTATTGCAGTATCTACAATACCTAAATGTTACAAGAAACAGAATAAGCAAGTAAACCGCTACAACAATAGGCTTTTATGTAGGCAAGTAAGTAAAGTTCTATCCATTGTACTGACTGTGGGTATGTGTCAGCTTGTAAAATCTGATGTGTGTTACGAAAATGTCCCATCTTGGCCATTTGAAAAGGTGGCAACCGTAGTCCCCAGAATACATCCCAACCTGTACATATGACAATATCAACGATACCAATGGTCAGAGCATTCCCACAATAACTGGCCAGCCCCTTAACCACTCACAAAGCCAGTGACCTTTGGGGGAAAGGTGTTGAATGAGAATGATTACTTACAACAATGAAGAGTAATAGACGCATTTAACTGCAGAAAATTAGTAGTATTACGAATCTGTCAACACGTTCCAAGTTAATAGTACTAATATGGTAGATGTGTCCGTGATTGTCCCTTAGTTGTCATAGCCTTGTCCCTGTCACTGTAGAAACGAGTCCCCGAGTATCAGAGAGGTCTGTACACAGAAGTACACCAACCATCACATCTGTTGACAGGACTATTGCATACCTGTAGTGAATTTATAACAGATGTCCAGGATAATATTCATTGTATCTATAAATAAATGAAATAGTCAAATGGAAAGGGAAACCCTTGGAAACCACCCCCCAACCTGCATTATGTAGTGGAACCACTCCCCGCCCTAAATTATGTAGCGCCGACCCAATAATGTGGTCAGAGGTGCCCAAACACCTGCGTCTGTAAACACAGGTAGAATGTTAAACTTTGGACTAACTCTGTCCATGTGCTACATCTGATCTTTGAACAGCGCCAGGGCAGTTCTAGTCACCAGTCGGCTGAGCCTAAACCCGGACCAGCACATGAACACCCTGACAATCAAACACGCGTATGTGTGAGGACTATAAGCGTAGGAGTTATGAATATCCTTGGAGTCAGTAGACTTGCAGCACGGGTCCAGAGCAGTAGGAAACAGGGAATGTCCTAATTGTAGTACTGTGGTTTTCCCAGCAGGAGAATGGATTCCTGCTGTGTAAGGGAAGCGGTGAGGCGTATGTAAGAGTAGCTATGAACCATGGGTATACATATAAAATGATAAATGAGCCAGAACACCAATAGTGTAGTAGTTACAGTTACAGCATCCGCCCAACGTAAAGGCATTCCCGGTTCAAGTACGACTATAGCACATATTAATTGTTTAATGAATGCCTCTGTGCTGTAAAGCCAACATTTATACATGTAAAGGTGACCGCGTTCGCATGGGTTCGTTAACCGGATTCCATCAAAGTGGTACTGTCATAAGGAATAAGGCACATGTAATCCCAAAGAAGTGCCTGTAAACATATGTAACTCAGAATAAATAGATGCAAGTGGGCCTGCGCGGGTGTACGCAGCTATTAGCATAGCAAATGTATGTTGTCTTGTACAGCTGTAACTTATATATATATAGATAGATGTGTGTATAGATAAATATCCACAGACATAATATAACACATATATATAAATATAGATATATCTATATATATATATATATATATATATATATATATATATATATAAAGATGAAAGCAAACATAAGGGTTGTGAAGGGAATCCAGAGCAAGTAAGGAATTATGAAGTGCTCGCAGCGTATGTCACATAAAGCTGCACAAGTGTGAGTAGAGCACCGCTCTTCACACCAGAGGCAGGGCTATACCAGTGGCCATAACATCGTTGAAGTGCTATGTCAACATTGTAAACAGACGGAATGTAGTACATGTTGCGACCACCTACACTTGTAACCCGCAAATCGTTCATAATCCATAACACCAGGAAAGGCACGTATGTGTAAATATGAATGGATGATGAGCCTGTGAATACACGAGGTGGTACAAAATGTGTGTAAGGCCCCAACGCTCATGAGAGGGCAATGTGTAAAGGTGTGTCATGGCTGCGATATCAGGTGTATAATGGCTGTTATGGGTGGAAAATCAACACGGGTGTGCAGGAGAAACTATGGATATGCGATTATGGACACAGGAGTACTAGGGTATGTTGCACCGGGTGCAATGGCACGGCCCGTGGAGGTCAGCTAGTACATAGGTGCGATTCCCAGATAGAGCATCGTTTGCGTGGAGACATGCGTGACTGGGCGTATCGTTGTCGGATGTTGTGCGTCAGGTCTGGCAGCCTGGCACATAAAACCTATACGCCACCCATGAGGGGAACGGATTTCTGCTATGACAACCCCAAACCAGGAAAAGCAGAAAGACACAACTACATGAAGACAACAATATGTTGACTTACAGTCACAGTAACACAAACACACAACCTATCAACAGTAATAATATGAATGTGCACAGAAACAAACACAGTAGCAGGAATAATAGGCTGCACATACGAGTAATAGGTCGAATTACACTGTATCACATCCCAGTTAGCAGCGGCACCCCAGACATGAAAAACGTGCGACATCTGTCTGCTGCATAACGTGCAATATACTGAGCACAAGTTCACCGGAGTGAAGTGCTGGTGTCAGAATGACTAAGGCAATAGTATACAGTTGAAGCAGAGACCAATACGCATGTGTAAGTGTCCATGTCCGGGAAATGTATAGGTTAATGGACACACAGACGTATATATATATAGATAAAAACGTATATATACATATATCTATATTAATTTACATACACATATATATTCATACGGATATATATATATATATATATATATATATATATACACACACACACACACACACACACACACAAGGATATACAACGGATATATATAGATAGATATATATACACAAACAACAGGTAGTGATATATACACATACACACAAAACAAAATATATATGTCAGTGTAGATATACACATGTGCATAATAGGTTACTTCACAGCAATTAGGGGTAACATATTTACAGCCCGGGCATATGTGACTGGGAGGTCCAATAAATAAACGTTGTACCCCCCACATCGCCCAGCTGGGCCGGACAGACATACAGACAGACAATACAGATCAATACACTGCCGCTGCCCAAAACACCAGTAGGAAAGGACCAGTGGGAGAGTTCTGCAAGGTCTACACTTTAAACATGGAAAACGGTGTCCCTTGCTGGACCCCAAAAATTCAGGGTACTTGTGCATCTGCTGACATTTTTACGAGCAGGATGTAGGTGTACATGGAACAGTAGGTTGTGCAAGTGTGATAATACATGGGTTGCCAAAACGTACGACATGTGTCCCGAGAATGGGAGAGTGGGTAATGTGTAGGGGTGTGCTCATACTCCAGCTGTGCTCGCAGTAAGTATTTATCATGACTGCTGTAGAGGGTTGCCAGGTAGGTGGACCATGGGTATGCATTAATGGGCTTAAGTGTGCAGGTGCTGGTTGGCAGAGATGTAGTAGGCCCGCCCAGTGGAAGTCCTTAATATTCCTATGTGGGCATAGCATACGCCTACAACTCCCAAACCTGAAGAGCACATCTACCGGATAGTCTGTAAACCATCGGGGGAATATATAGAGACCTAAACAGTGCCGTGTACCCAATTAGCATGGACATCCATAGTTATGTATCAGAAAGTCCAACTAAACACTGCCAGAACTAGTGATATTAGGTGAACAGGTGGTGGAATACAGGTAATGACAGATGACAACATGTATGAGTCATAAGCAGCATGTACCTCGACAAACGTGAATGAATACATATGCTCTGTGACTGTGAATGTGTCTGGTTAATAGAACCAATCATCTAAATGTGTCCCACAGGGTGTTATGCATTGTTCCTGATACAGTGTTCATTCACACCCATTGGTATGTGTGTTCTGCTACTGATGGAAAGTGCATAATTTGCTGACCACCTCGGGTAGATGATAGCATAATAAAAGAGGTTCAACACCCATACGCCTGTGAGGGACACACCCGTCTGGGCAGTTGTGTCCTGCAAAATGACAGTTATGGCACATGGCCTGTGAGTTCGGGAATGGAGGCTATATAGTGTGTGTAGTGGTGTCAGACATCAATTTGTTGTATCAGTAACAGCTACATGTAATAGGAAACAGTATTATCAATTATAATGCTACATGAATAACCTTAACGTATGCAAACCGTGGAAGTCGTTTACTACTGGCTGTGGGTATGTGTTGCTTTGACACATGTGATAGCTCTACATATAGGGTCTATAGGGCCACCACCAGTCTGAATGGCCAAAGTGGAACCTGCTCTGTAGAACTGTCAGATGTACCAGGGCAGAACATACCTACAGCCATGCATAGTACAGAAATATACATATCGGAACAAATCAAAGCTTAGTCTAGCAGCAGTATAGTTGCTTATACTACTACATATGACATATCGACGTGTCAGGTATACAAGACCTGTAACAAGCAACCAGTACAGACACCTACAACATGAGAAGGTCCCCTAATCAGGACAGTTGCAATGGCTAGAGTATTGTACATACCACTCAACTGTCCCTGAATGTCAGGTACGTCCCTGAGTTTGACTGAAAGTCTAACTCTGTCCTTCTTAATCCCTCCTAAAATTAGTGGCTGTTGAAGGAAAGGTGGTGAATTACACTTACTGACTAATGACAATAAGTAAGAGTTATAAACAACTGTTACTTCAGAAAATGAGTATTAAGTCATATGCTCTGATTCTGTCACTGTATCAAGTTAATAGCATTACTTTTGTAAAAGTGTCCCTGATATTTCTTGACCTGTCCCTGATTCTGCAGAAATGTGTCCCTGATTGGTGGAAAGTTCTGGTATTGTCACATGACATGTGTGATGAGGGACTGTCCCATGCAAAGTGGGAAAGGTGTCACTCCTACAGTCTCCCGTCGTGCAATCTGAAAGGTGGTCAACGTGCAGTAGGTATGCGGTAGCATGACTCGGCAGACAGCTGCATTAACAAACTCAAGTCACATGTCAGCATTGCAGAGTATCGGTTCCCATGTATCAGGCAGATGGGAGCAGATCGTATGAGGAACACGCATATAATATGATTACGTTACTGGACAGGCCGCCGAGGCCGTACAGTCGAATGCCTGCCGTCGCAAAATGGTTACACATACCCAATACTGTAGTCATGTAGTCCAATGTAATATGCATCACAAGGGATCGCACACACCCAGCATGAGTGACAAATGTAAGCGGAAATGTCGGAGAGCAAGTGGCTGTAAGCATGTTTGTCTACCAGTATGCCAGTAGTGCACTGTCAAAGAAATGTGGAGTCTAAACATGTTTAAGGTGCTGTGACCAGAGGTCAGCAGTGCTTAACACTGTGCAAACCCATGCACAACAGCTCCCACCTGCTGGACTGTGCCTTACCCGGTCTGTATCCAAAGGAGTAGGCCTGTCCGCAAACAAAGAACTGCCCTATACACGTGATGGTAGAAGTACCCTGCGCACATAGCTCATGTGAATTAACAATAGACCATGGCATATGTACAGACAATAGACCACACACACACCATACAGCGCAGACATCCAACAGTATAGCAATGTACTGGCAGATATGTCCGGACCACTGGTGTATGCATGCCTGGCTGTCCTGTGTTTCAGTGTGTGAGCATGCCCAGTATGACTGTTACGCATGTTGTCGACCGACAATACCATCATACCGTCATGTGTGTGAGCATGCAAAGTATGGTCAACTGTATTGCATGTGTCACATGTCCAGATAGGTAGCACTGTGTTGCTGACCCCTCCATTCTACACAGACAGGTGTCATGCTGTGTCTGCAGGGTAGCTAATGGTCATGTGGCATTGACAGTTGCTACATGTCTGCATGGTGTGGGGGGACATGCAACCACAACCACAGTCCTACACAGCACCGTGGGTGGTGCACATGACTCTAACATGTGTAGGTGTGATGGGGGGGCACAGCCAACAGTTGTACACATCTGCCACTACTGTACTGGTATGCCGGGTACTCCATGTCAGTGTGTGGACCTACCTAAATTGCTGGTTGGAGGGATACCAAGGTACATCAGTTCCCAGCTTTAATTACCAGCACAGTGGTGTTGGACATCCTAGCTTACACAACCTACATCAAACTGCCTGGCCTGCTATTGTCTGTGTGTGTCTTAGGGGGTTAGGGTCATTCATTGGGCATATCCATAGGCCATCGTATATCATTCGTCTGTATTGGTCCACATCTGTCCAGCTGCATGGAACGTGTGTGGGCTGTAGGGACACACATGATGTCAGCCCATAATCTGCAGTGGGTAGGACACCCTGTGTACTACAGGCTACTATTGTGACCCCCATATGTGCTACAGAGGTCACGGTGCCACTATGGATGTGTACTGTCTGCTGCCCTAACATTTGGCCACCACAGTCACTTGTATGCTCACATACATACCATAGCAATGGGTAACTACACATTCTAATACAACTGCCACTTGTTAGGTCAATAGACATACCCTGGGTGTGTTCTGGACTTGAGGACAGTGCTGGAGTGCTGCCTATGTCAGATGCACACAGTGCACCTCCTATACATGGCCAAGCACAGGTACTGTCAAGTTTGTCATCCATTGTACTGTGTGCAGGTCAGAGAGGGGAAATCTGTGGGTACCTACTGTGTCAGTGAATATGCCTTGTGTTGCCTCTTTGCCAAGGGCAGGTCATACTGTACACGGGCTTTCGCCGACTGTGCCCTGCTCAGGTATTTCCTTCACCAAGTCACACTGTGCCTGTACAGGCCTTGGCAGTGGTGCTGGGCTGTGTGGCCCTGCCCCATGCTGTTCCTGCTGCAACTGTTACTGCAGGATAACATTGTGTAGCATAGCAAATACCATAACAACTTGTATGCATGTAGCTTGTGAATACTGCAGAGCTCCAAGGGATGTGCCTGGATACCAGAACTGTGAACCGAGCATCCCAAACACATGCACAAGTATATGTCTTGCCTGTGCATCCACCTCAGTATGGTGTGAGTGTTCAGGTGTGTGTGCATTGCTGATGGGTGTCATCAGCCACTACACCAGTGTTTACCCAGCATCCCCTACTAGGAGACTGTAGGGGATGTCCATATAGGCATTGGTGTGCTACAGCTGTGTCAGAAGCCATATATTGGAAACATCATAGCTTCCAGGGCAGACAGCACACACATTCAGTCTCATGCCCTGGCCATCGCATATGGCCTAGCTGTTGGAGGGTATGCCCCTGCAGTGACTGCAGGCCCTACCCCGCTCTCCGGGTGGTGCTATGTGTGCAGGCTATAGCACCCAATACCCTAGGGTAGTCATCCATGTGGTTGAACAGATGCATATTGCTGGTCCACTAATCACGTGTGTTGAAGACATGTACATGCTCATTAGCATGTGTTGACATGGCATCTGTGAACTGGTGCAATACTCTGGATGCAGATGCCTGTGTGATACCCATGATATCCCCAGTTGTGCTGTGTGAGGTACCTGTGGCTAATACACCTAGGCCAACACATACCATGGTATCCACTGTGATGCATTTCCCTCGGCCTGTTTGATGTGTCAGGTGTGGCAGGCACAGGTCAACAACCTGCTGTAGGAGGTCTCTGTCCACCCCATAGTGCTCCAACATCCCTAGCCCATGTAGCCCCTGGTAAGTCACCCTCGGTCTATAAAGTCTTATGTCACCCCAGTAAGGGTTGTTCGGCAGCATACACATCCTCACTGCCCCAGCCTCCTGCACATGTTGGTATATGTTGCCTGCTGCAGCCTGTGTCATTTGGTTGGACTGTGTCGTGAAATGTCCCTGCAGGTATACACCGGTGGTGTAGAGTGTGGACGAAACCTGTGTGTATGCTGCTTGCTTGCATTAACGTACTGTTCATGTGCGGGCTGGCCATGTCATCTGCGGATTGTGCTGATCAACACCTGTTTGTGCAGCCTGTACACCCTGACTACCCCACCACTGCTGTCATCCCTCCCATTGTCACCAGGCAGGTATAGACACACCCCTAGCTTAGGGGTGCTAAGGCAGGAGCACTCCCGAGGCACAGTTCTGCAATGTACGTACAGTATGCCTGACCCCCCATCCCATGCTGTCAACTATATTCGAGACCTGCACCTGGCTGACTACACACATACACTCCAGGGACCAGCAGCACACCCTGGTGATAAATGTGATACACCATAGTCAACCTCATCTGCATAGTATAGTCTTCTAATGAATAGTTATATGACCCATACCGAACCTCCAAATTATTAACCACTGCTCAGTGTCGCTCAGATCCATACACAGCTGGCAACAGATGCCTTACCATCACCATATTCGATGTCCCATGGTCTTCCCAGCAACAAAATAACCGGTGTCTACACAACTACAACTCGTGGCCCTGCACACTACAGACGATGTGCATTACCATCACGCCATGGCAGATATACATAGATCCCAGGTTATCACGTACAGATCATCCGGCACAAACATTCAGTAGTGCTGATGTCCCCAGACATATGTTCACATCTATGTCCACCTCTACATCTACATATATCATATATATTATTTGTATACATATATACATGGACATATATATATATATATATATATATATATATATATATATATATATATACATACATATACATGTACACACACATGTAGATATGGCATTTATATCACAACAGCGGACCACATGACAGCAATGCATTAGGCAGGAATGAAAAGGAAACTACATGTGCCACCTGCATCATGTAGTGTTGTTACTATCAAGGCACGTGTGTTATGTTGCGTCACATGGGTCAGACTGTATCAAGGGTAAGAGTAGGGCTGCTGACAGTTACTCACCAGACCTATTGGTGAATGTATGTGTTGACAACCCAGTGTCTTGGCAGAATATGTGGGCTGTGGACACTATATAGGTCAGCAACAAAACAAACTGAACACATCCCGCAGCTAGCCACCCACAGATACCAATACATACGGTATAGCTGCCAAACACACACACCTGCCATGCCTTGGAATCAAGCACCTACCTGTCTAGTCTACCACACTACAGCATTATGCAGTAACAGAATGCGCTATCGAGATTACTGGTACACAGCACTCCCAGAGGCATACTTCTAGGTGGATGACATCATCCGCAAAGGCAAAGACGCCGATAGGGAATGTATGTGGAGTGAGCCATCTAAAAGCATTACTCTGTCCACAGACAGCTGGAAACACACACACACACACACACACACACACACACACACACAGGCACACACTTGGCAGGGCTGGGAGTTGAACATACATCTAATTACCTTATCACACTACAGCATTATGCGGTTACAGAACACGCTACCGAGATTACTGGAAGACAGCACTCCCAGAGGCATCCTTCTAGATGGATGACATCATCTGGAAAGGCAAAGACGCTGATAGGGAATGTATGTGGAGTGAGCCATCTAAAAGCAGTACTCTGTCCCCAGACAGCTGGAAACACACACACACACACACACACACATGGCAGGGCTGGGAGTCAAACATACACCTAACTACCTTATCACACTACAGCATTACGCAGTTACAGAACGCGCTACCGAGATTACTGGAATACAGCACTCCCAGAGGCATACTTCTAGGTGGATGACATCATCCGCAAAGGCAAAGACGTCAATAGGGTATGTATAGAGAGTGAGCAGTCTAAAAGCATATTACTGTCCCAAGGTAGATGTAAACAAACACACGGCAGTGGTGTGAGCGGGACAACTGCCCATCTACGGAGCACTATTACAACACTACATAGATACGAGATGCGCCATAGACAGTACATCCTTCAAGACAGTCAATCAGTGTGTTCAATGTAGGCATCCATCCTGATGTGGAAAATGGACATCTGTTGCCTGGATGACCACCATCGCTATACAGGATGTCAATGGCCATGCCCATACACAGAGGCACATCACCAACACAAGGTGTCACTGGGCATGCTCACACACTTAGTATCACACGTCCGTTTGGAATGTACTGTGTGACCATCTCCACAACAGCGTACTGGGCATGCTCACACACTTAACAGTTGCAAAGGGCCGTCTTGCATGCACAACGATTCTAGAAATGGAAGGGCACAGTTTGGAATGTACTGTATGTCCATCTACACAACGGCGTACTGGGCATGCTCACACACTTAGCAGTTGCAAAGGGCCGTCTTGCATGCACACGGATTTTAAACACAGAAGGGCACGGTTTGGAATGTATTGTGTGTCCATCTACACAACGGCATACTGGGCATGCTCACACACTTAGCAGTAGCAAAGGGCTGTCTTGCATGCACACGAATTCTAAACATGGAAGGGCACAGTATGGTGTTACTGTCCCCACATACATGAAGGCCACTCACATGTACTGACCAGTACACACTCAAGAGCCATCACAGATGTCTCAGGTGCAGATCACAGAATTAAACACCGCAGTCTACTATGTAGCCCTCAGCATCACCATGTCATTGGACCAGCAACACACAGCCATACACTACCACAACACCGTGTGGCTCATGACCAGTGGACTGTACATAGGTCTACAGCAACTGTGCAGACTACACATGTACTGACAGGGTTCCATGATGTGTTATGCAATGCAATGATTCCACTGTACATGACCAGGTCAGCTCTACACATAACAGGGGCCCTGGGTCTTACACAGCTGTGACAGATGACTGTCGCTGTACACCAAAGAACACACATGTTTGGATATGACATACATGTAATCTCAGTGGATATGTGCATGGACCACACACACACACACAACACATATGTACATAGCATAGCTTTTGCTGTCCTCCGTGCAGACAAGTGGCTACAGCAATCACACACATGCAAATGGAAGGTAGGTCCATGGCTGTTGAATGCTAACAGTACATGAGGTAGCAATGTTGACCAAGGACACATTCCCTCTGTACTAGTTACCCATGACACCTATCATATCATACAACAGTCCATGTGTTATGTATGTTATCACACATGTCCACCAATTGCAATGCATACAAACATGGCTACATGACAGGCATGTAGGACCAACACACATGTACATGTAGTGGTGTGCATGCAGCTACCATGCATGTGCAGTAGCTAATGTATGTAATTCATCTGTGCCTAACTACAACATGCAGTTGCAATGCAGCCCAATCATTGACACCTGTATATGGTGAAATACTGACAGTACGGTAGAATGGACATCAGGTATGGATGGATGTGTGTACATAAAGTGGTGATCCACCTTTGCAGATGGATGTTTGCCGGGGATGGCTCACAGGTGTGTCACACGCCATCCTACCATTACATGTGCAAACAGTACGCTATGTTACTGTTACTTGACGGTGAAGACATAAAACCTACACAGCTGTCGGGTGTTACTGACTGTAAGTCACTTGACACCTGTAACACTTACATCCTCCCGTGTGCATATAGCAGCACAATTGCCGGAGGTAGCATTGGTACACATAATGCAGCCAATACTGCTGCATGTCTGTTAGACGTATCATCATATAGCAGGTGTATCATTCACAGTACTGCCATGTGTGTTTGCTTGTGTGACCATATATGTCACATATGGTGGGGAATACATCCCAATTGTTACACACCCCTGTACACTGTTGTAGAGATCTGTACATACTGCAGTGTGGAAAGCATGACGTAGGCAGAGGTGGTGTGTGTATCACATGCATGTCAGCTATCCGTATGTGAATGACATTTGTGGACTCCACAGTGTGTGTGTGTGTGTGTATGTATGTATGTATGGCTGTCTGGTGCATGGAGTGAGGGTGTATGCTACCATACAAAACAGACAGGATCCCTAACCCCTCATGGTGATGCAGTCTACTACCCTGTTGATGCCATCGATCTCAGCCTTACTGGCTACCTGTACATGTTCATTCTCTGTGTTGAGTCGTGTGGGTACACAGTACTGTGAGGGTGATTACCACATAGGCAGGGGTCCTCACCTCAACACTATGGAGTGTGCGTTATAGTGTTGTTGACCCCGTGAGTGTGGGCATGTTCCTGTATTGTGACAGGGTATTACTGCTACACAGTGAGGCCTCATGCTATCAAGTGGCCTCTAACGTTATCATCGGCCGGACTGCTGTGTACACCCCCCGCACCATGTCAACATACCTGTGATGTGACCTGGTATGGATGTCACATCTCTAGCCACTGTAGCCTATTAAACAGCCGACATGCTTCTGGATCAGTAGATGTGTGGACATCTGTGGTATGTTAGCCTTTCAAACAGTCAGGTTGAGGCTACGTATAGCATGCTGATATTGCCATACATGCCTGTGAGTACTCCACATTTACACATGGTAAACTGCAAACACTGCTACTTGTTGGCACATGCAAGTAGACCATAAGGAGGAAACCAGGGCATCATTACCAACATGCTGTTACTGTTGTTACCAAGACACATACTGTGAACATATAACAATGCATGATAAATCTGTACTACATGGTATGTCTGGTGCATGTCAACAGTACACAACTAATGTAACATACACTTCTGTCACTATTCTGTTCACCCTGTGCATCAGACCATTTGAGCGTGTCCCTGCACCAATGGTGTGGATGACAGAGATGTGGCACAGGCTTCATCATATGCACAGGGTGATAATGTTTGCCAGGGGCATAGGCTGCACCAATGGATGACATCATGTGTGTGGCTAAAGGCCGGTGATCTGATTGGACATGTGTGGTCGTTATGCATGTGGGTTTTGCGGTGCCCTACAGATGTTTTTGCCATGTGCGTGTATGTGTGCACACAGTTCTGCCTTTTGTGAGGCCTACACAGGGGTATTATTGACAGCTCCAGATTGTACAGACCAGGATGTACAGCTCACTGTGTCCGGCCATGGCCATGTGACCTGTGCCTGCCAGGGGTTGCACGGGCACTACCAGGTGGAGGTACAGATCGGCTACTGTCCGATGACACATGTCCACTGGAACCGTGTCCCTGATGGGAACATCCAGGGCCACGTCCACGTGGCCTGCTGTGTCCTGGTGTGGACAGCGCAGCACCAGCTACACTGCTACTGCTACCAGCACTAGGGGAACGGGCATGTGATGTGGCATGCTCACGTTGACCTGCACTAGGTGGTGTAGCTGGCCTACGCCTCATTCCTACCAGATGTTCCAGCACAGACAGCTCACGCTCGCGGATTGCCATGCCACGGTCAATGATTCTGACCATGTCACCCAATCACCTGTCCAGAACATCAGCAATCTGCTGTGGAGCATTTGCCAATGCCTGGATGTTGTCATTTAGAGTATGGATAGCAGCCCTCTGCAGCCTCTGCCCTTCTCTGTTCTGCCATTCAGCACATGCCTGTGCCACCATTACAGTCTGGAACATGCGTCTGGTGACACCAGCTAATGTGCTCTGTCCTGCAGGTGCATGTCTGCCAGAGGTCCTCCTATGAGCAGCACTGACCACATGCCTGTGTGGCACATCTGCAGTCATTACACTAACACCATGGTGTGGAGACACACCTTCTGTAGCCACCACATGTTCCTGTTCCACGCTAACAGACACTGACTGTCCTTCCTCTAGGGCCACTGGTGATGCGGTATGTGTTGGCAGCAGAACTATGTGCGGGGAAGAGGGGGACATAGCTGAGATGGCAACCATTGGCACAGATTCAGCCCCTGACAACCCTGCCTGTACCTCATGCATATGTTCATCACTGCTAGTATCTGTGGGGACACTAACATCAGATGGACCTCAGGAGGGTAACGCACCTACATCACCTGTGAATGCAAAGAAAGACTCTAAATTACAATAGACACACACAGACACACACAGACACACACAGACACATACAGACACACACACAGACACACACAGACACACACACACAGACACACACACACAGACACACACACACACACACACACACACACACACACACACACACACACACACACACACACACACACACACACACACACACACAGACACACCATGCATGTGATTTGACAGACGGCATGCAGCATGCATGTGATACAGCAGATGGCATGCAGCTCAGTCATTAATAGTGTTAGTTAGCATACCTCCCTGGGTTGCACACAACAGCAAGCAGGTGTCATATCAGTAGTCATGCAGTTCACACAATCATGGTAGTAAGCATGCATCCCCGTGATACACCATGTGGACCATAACAGGTTAACAGTACACATGGCTGAAGTGACCTTGACATGTAATCTGCTGACGTGTGCATTAGCATGCATACATGTCTGACACAATGGTGTCCTGACACATGTACAGCGTTGTAATGGGCATCACATTGCAGTGTTGTCTGTATGCCCTACAGATAAAATGCATGTTTAGCAAATGTGCATGAGCATGGAAGGGTAGTGTGAGCCGTCTACATTGCTATACAGTGTAAAGTACAGACACTGTGCCATTGCATGGCATCATGAGGCGTCTATATTGCTATATAGTGCGTAATATGCACACATTACATAGCCATAACTGCATGCATACACATGACATAACTGTGGATTGTGACCCACGATGCTGAGGTGTATACACACCAAACCATGCTGTGTCATGTGACAGGTCACTGGAAGACCTACAGATGGCACCCCTGCACAACTACTGCAGAGTCTAGCTACCTGGCAACCATGTTCACACATGGCAGACTTGTCAATTCACCATGTCCCACATGACATTGATGTACCACACACACAAGGTGCACAGCTAACGGCGATGTCCTACAGCAGCAAGGGAAATGTACAGTATCTGTGGCCTGATGTGGTGTCAATGTCTGTGGAAGCTGTACAGGTGACTACTGTCATGCTATGTCACAGTCGTGGTGTTCAACACATCTTATATGGTAGACTTAAGTGACACCTCCACTAGCTGTGCACAGGCTTTTATGATGTCCAGTGTACCACATCAACTGTATAATCAGTCAACTAAGGCTATAATTGGACCATGTGTGGACAATGTGCAACAGGGTGTATACACATCACATATACTGTGTGGCTACATGTCTCTGACCATCCCCCATGGCCATGTGTGAACATGTGTTGGCCAAATGTTTGTGATGGCTGTCTATCTCACATGTCTGTGTTGTCCCATATAACATACACCCATAGATGTCAGATATGTCACCATCCACAGGGCTATGAAGATAACAGGTTGTATGTTTGGTATGTGGGGTATGTGTTATGGGATAGTGTGACAATATTGCAGCCAGAACACTATGTGTCTGGGACATGTCAGATGGCACATCACAATGTGTGCACCCATTGCAGGGGCATATAACACAATGGTGACTCCTGTGGGCTGCCCATATCCCAGCTCACTGTGTGGTACTGTTTGCACACACATGTGTTGTTCCAATGTATAGTACATATGCCTACATTGTACAACACCTCCACCATTGTATGCACAGCTGTCCACACACGTAGCAATGACAGATACTGTGGTTTCATATTGGTGTATCATTTTGTTTCTATATATTGCACATGGGTAGCCAGTGTGAATGATGGGAGATGCGACCTGTATATCATGACTGGACCAAACATCACATGTAGAAGTGTTAATTGGCCACATGACGAATAGGTCTATGCTTTAACATACCTGATACTGATGACAGTCTCACCTGCAATGGACTGATGTCTGTGCGGCACGCCAGAGGTACCTGTATAGGGGTGACATAGCAGTTTGAACATTATCCATGACTGTATGACAGCCACAGGGTGCACTGTGCATGTTAACACATTCGCCTGTACAATAGCATATAGTATGTACATGTGTGCATACACAGGGTAGCATACTGTAGTATGCAGCATGTGTGTAAACATACCTTGCATATGATGTTACACTACATAATGTACAGTGACACATGCAACTAAATTGGATATATTAGTCATATGTGCAGTACTGACTTACCAGGCAACTCCAGGCTCATTGGTTGGGAGACACCCACCTCCACGATGGCAGCTAGTGTTTGTGGATGCTGTTCTGATGGTGTCCCAAGACTGGCCAGTAGCTCCTCGGTGGGTGTGAGTGGGGGCTGGGTTGGTGGACCACCACCTGTTCCACCTTGTTCCCTGGAAATTGCAGTGACATGCTGTTTTGCATGTCATATCAAGCCTGTGCAGTGTCTGCACACCTGCTGGTAGGTGTGGTTATGGCCACCCACATCATTAACCCTCCTGCGAAGGTCCTGCCATAGGTCAGCACACTGCTGGTCATGCTGTGGCACATGGCTGAACAACACCTCATAGTTCTCATGGTGGTACGGGATGAGGACATCATCCTCCTGGCGGCTGTACGCTGGCAGGTGTAAATGAGGCATTATCTGTAAGACATAATGATGGTGACAGGTCACAGTATCACAGAGATGTACAGAGATACTGCTGCCCATACATTTGTATTAAATCTAGTGCATCTGCACAGTTATCTTTGCAAATCATCATGACACTGACATGACTGACATGTTTGTGTCACACACATGTAACACCCGTTATGCATTGGATATCATCACCATATATGTGTGTCACCTCATTACATTGTTCATACTCCATGTGAATGCTGTCTTGATGTGTACATTTCTGTTTGCCTGCACTGGTGTTCTTACCTATCAGCACATGCCTGGATGTGTCCACAGTAATGCTGTTGACCTTGATGCTGTGTATATGTCACATATCAACACATGCACTGCCTTAATGGACTTGAGCAGTGACAATGCACACATACGCATGGAAACCATTACATGCATGTGTTTTGCCATATACATCTACACGGCACTGTACAGCAGTTCAACATCCTGCCACGGATTGCCTGTGCTGCAAATGTGATAGACATGGGACAATGGCTACCCGGACATCATTTTCAGGGATGGTTATCAACTATAGCATATACGGGCAAGATTTCCTAGCTGTATCCGACTGCCATTTTGCCACCGCGAGGTGCATCAGTGCCACATTACTGATCCAGACAGTTGATAATACATCTACCATGCAGTCATCACACCATGTATGACAGAGATGACATGTGCAGCTTTGATGGACAGGGTTGCATGGTATGGCGGGAGTATGTCACATGTATGGCACAGGGATCTGTCCAGCATGTGGCGATCCTAGTAGTAGGATGGTGGCTGTCCATGATGTATGTCTTTCAGATCAGGATATGTACGTGTAGCATGTCCAACATCATAGTGTAGCACATGTCTTTATGCAAGGTAGCCAGCATGCTGCATAGTGGAGGTGAGGATTGTGAAGGCTGGTATCGCCCATCCACGCATGGCCAATACCCCTTAAAGGTGATATGTGATCCAATATTGGTCACCCGAGTGCTGAGTATGCCTGTCCAATGATCTCCATGCTCATGGATGGCATCCACGCATGGCCAATACCTGTTAAAGGTGATATGTGATCCAATATTGGTCACCCGAGTGCTGAGTATGCCTGTCCAATGATCTCCATGCTCATGGATGGCACCCTGTCATGACACAGGTGCCTCGTATGACTACCTAACAGGCCTGGAGACGTCACCAACTCAGGGAGGTGAACTGCACAGCACCATCCCTTACACAGTGTCCATAATGTTGACCGCAGCCTAGGTGGTAGTTAATGGGTACAGGGATATTCACCTAGCGGTGACAATGCTAATATCATCTGTCAGAGTGTGCACATATGTCACACACCTCACCCACAAAGCCCATTCTGTATGTTGTCCACAACACTGAGACAGCTATTGCTCATAGGTCATGGCTATTCACATCCTTACATACACAGATGCCTTACATTTGTCTGTGTGGTATGGGCTACAATGAGGGGGGAGTACAACACATTAACCCTGTTTTACTGTAGCTGCCACTGGTGTGATATGCACATGTCACTCTGACACCTTTTGTAGTGTTGATTCTGTCAACAGGCCACTGGTAGAACACTCCTGTGACATACGAAGGTACATGTAGTCAAACATCCATATTGTCATCTACGTCTGTACTGCTAACATCTACATTGATAAAGGTTCATGGACTTGCAGACCATAGTCAGCAGGGTAATAGTGCTGTGCCTCCACTTATGACTGTCGTCACCACTTGTGGGTTGATATTATCCAACACCCTATCTGTATTGCATTTTCATGCTCAGCACTTGTTCAGAACTTGTGAGCACTTCATGAGCTACTAATTAATATAGCACCCATTCCAAACCATTTCTCACAAGTACACTGTCTGTCCTTACATTTCCAGCTTGCTTAAAGTACAACAGCTGTTATACACACGTAACTCACATATCTTGTGAGACATGGTTGAATATACAGGCATGTCCAACTGTCACGTACCAGTGCTATTGCCTGTCTATATGATGAATATGGCGTACATGTGGCAAAAGAACAATTATCTCATGTACACAGTCAATGCTCACCTCCCAACATACGACACTATAGCCTGTGGGAGATGCACATATGTAGCCATGCTGGGGGTAATGCTCTTACCAACCCAGAATGAACCTGACCGTCATGTGGGGACGTGTAACATTTGCAACACACCCCACTCATAACATAGTCTCACAAGATCTCCACCACCACAGGCCACACATAGTTTGAGTACAACTTTTGCAGAACCTCTCCATGCACTGTGTAGGCACCAAAGGCAGCCCCCATCACCAAACACAACAGCAATAACTTATAGCCCACAGACTCATGTGTGCCCATCACATACAGCCAATAGGGTGTTATAACATACACAACACACCAGTCATAGGTGAATCTGTAGGTGGTCACACTGATGTCCCACTCAGCAGGCTACACTAGGTGATAGTCACTTACATCTAGCTGTTGGGTAACTGGTTCTGCAACGTAACCTATGCACCCATGCCATACCTCACCAGGTACAATTTGACTGTCATTCTCCATGTTAGTGTGACTGCCCTGAGATGCAACTTCACAGACTACATGTGCAGGGACATGCAATAGCTCACTAGTCTTGTAGCCCTGAAGGTATCAGCCAAGCCCTGGGGAGCATTATGCATTCAGCCGGACTTGATACCACTGTACAACGACTGACTATTTCACTTCAACAGTTGCCTATGCTTCTGCTGTCATTCCACAAGCATCCAGTATCTGTCCGCTTTGACTGACATGGTCAACAAAACACAATGCTTTGGCACAGATGACCTGCACCTGTCAGCCCTGGGATTACAGATAACATGTAAGGCTCTTGCTGCTCCTATATGCCTGTCTTGCACAGTTTCCAATAACATTCACCACCAGAACGGGAACAGGCAAGCAAAACATGGGGTCATCTGACTCGATGCTTGACATCTTCATCTCTGACACACACAGGCAAGGCACTCCTTATAATGGACCACTTCAATATCTCTGCAGTGACTGGGACCTGCCTCTAGGCTCCGCAAAGCACACCTGCACTGACAGGTTATACGCAGACCACAACTTTCAGTCATGTATACGCAGACCACACCTTTCAGTCATGTAACCTGGACCGGAACACCCACGGCTGAGGTGTTCCCATATTCCACTATGCTGTACACACCTCCAGGCTAGTTACTTAGCACAATGCATCAGAGGTGATCCACGTGCAACTAACTGTGGCCAGAACTGCTATACACATTGTAACATGCTACAGATTTAACAACATACCCCACGGTTACCAGCCCTCATTTCTTGGTGTACTGGACAGTAGGGTTCAGACAGGTACTGCTGATGTGAGACTGACACTACCCCACACTTAACTGGGATAGCCACTCATGTACCGACACATTAGGCCAACGCTGTCCGGGATTCATAACCTCCACTTGGCTGGATCAACCCATACACACCACCTCCAAGGCCAACAATATCCTAGACATGGACACTACCAACATGTGACTGGTGGTCCACACCTGGGGTTATCCCCTCATTGGTGGTTTCCAAACATATGCTAATCACCCTTGTTATCCACATCCCGGCACCACACTCTTCACGGCAGTCTCAGGATGTTATGCAAAGTGGCTCACGGACAGGACTCACACAATGAGGGTAGCATACCATATTACCTACTGTATTTCAGTTACAATTGGCGTACCACAGTCCTCAGTCATAGGGCCCCTCATGTTCGGTATATGCTTCCCTGAGGTACAGGCTAGCACAGATGGACTTTCCCTGACTAGCTTTCCAGACAACTGCATACAAAGCACCATGATTGATCCACCAGCTGATACTGACTCCCTCCATAAGGGTGTCACTGTGACGGATACCTGATATCAATATCATGGCCTCAAGCTGCATGACACAAGGTGCATGAACATCCCCTTTGCATTACAGCAATCACCCACTGACTATCACATAGGTGGTAGTCCCCTACATACATGTTACATTGTACGTAATTATAGTACACACGTATGTAGCACCCACTCCTTTGATAACCATATTGCCAATGTGGTGTGGATATCCTTCTACGTGGCCACCCTTATCTGTACTGGGTTTGTAGCTGGAACATAGGCACCCATTGTACCTCTGAACTCCTGACATATACACACATTCAAGGGTACAACACCCCGTTTAGGGTGTACCTTACAAAAAAGCTACAGCTTTACATACCACAACATTAACACGCCATGAGGATTATTGAGCTCCGAAGGTTGACATATGCGGCAGAACTATGGACACCACGACTGTACACATTTGCTCCAGTGCATAGCCAGCATCCCCCACAAGGTGGCCATGTGGGATGCCCCCCCTGACAAATACCTGATACAGCTGTGAGGCATGCCAGATATGGGAGTCATGGTAACTTCCAGGGCTACCAGCACACACATCCATGATAATGCCCTGGGCATTGCACACTACCTGGCAGTTGATGAAGTGGAATCCCTTGCGGTTTATGTAGCACCTACCATGCTCACCGGGTGGTGACTTGATATGTATGTGCGTGCAGTCTATCGCACCCAGTACCTCCGAGTAGTGTGCCACATGGTGGAAGTGACGCATATTGCTGGCCAACTCCTCCTGCGTTCAGGGGAAGTATATATGCTCATTGGCATGTGGTAACATGGCATCCAGGAATTGGTGTGGTACCCTGGATGCTGATGCCTGTGAGATCCCCATTATATCTCCAGTTGGCCTTTGAAAGGTACCTGTGGCTAGTATTCGCAAGCTTACAAATACCTTCGTGTCCACTTGGATGGGTTCCCCTCTGTTGTTTCTGGATCTCAGGCATGGCCGGCACAGCTCAACTATTTGCTGTAAGATGTCCATGTCCACCCTGTAATGCTCTACTATCTCCAGATCATGTAGCCCCTGGTAGGTTACCCTTGGTCTGAACACTCTTCTCCTCCTCTGGGGCCTGCGGTGGTTGTCAGCATCATCCTCCACAACACCGTCAGTCTCTAACACATGGTGATGAATCACAGCTATGGCAGCTCCCAACATGTACATTTTAAAAGTTCCCCGTATGTTTACACCTATGGTGCAGTGTTTGGGAATACACAGGTGTGTGGGGTGCTTTCAAACTTTATACTATTGTGCTGTGAACACTGATGATGTGATAGGGTGTGTATGTACGATCGTAGCTACAGGGTATCTTATGTGTTTTACGACAGGAACTACTATTGTGGTGCCTTTGGTGTTAAATTACATTTGGCTGCCGTGGATTACCTCTTGCCCTTCCCTTTACATTTCTTCACGTTTCACCTACCATTTTCTGGCATGCATCCAGCAGCCTGCTTTCATTTGTACTTTCCTAGTGTGGCTTATCTTGCGTAATGTGTTCTATTGCCGGTCTACTGCAGGTTTGTTTTGCTCTGCTATGACAGTTCTCCTTTCTTTGCAATCCGACACCTCCCCTATCCTGTTTTGCAGGTTTCTGCAAGCAGACTTGTCAGCTGCCTTCGATTGCCCGCTGTGAGTTAATAGGTGTTAATTGCTCAGTTGTACTCCAATTACCCTACTGCGGCATTTCATTATTTTCTTCCCCTGACCTTCCTGTTTGTGCTATGGTGCACGGTGCGTGCATCCACTTACCGGGTTTCAGGCATGTTTTCATCCCCGTACACATGCGCTTTCAGGCACCATATGTGCTCTCAGCTAAACTATGCTATACCTACCTCCCCACCCCTGTCCTGCAGCTTTGCTTAGCAATGGCCAGGCCAGATTTGCATTGCTCCAATATACTTACAGCTATGGTGGCACACCCCACTGCTGATGTCATGTATACCTCTGAGCCACTCCTCTGTGTTGTAGCCCTGCGCCGTATGGTACATCCTTAATCCGGTGGGACGTTTGCGATTCAGTATTACCTGCCTCATTTGCATGGCATTGACTACTAATTCATAGTTACCACGCTGAACACTGTCACAGACCCTTAGCAACCCTTGCAGCTTGGTTGTGGTGTACCATGCATACCATTGAGTATTATGGTGAAATCCTGATTTGTATTACATTGTGATTTTATGACATTTGTATATATTTTGTTTGTGTTCCCGTTTGCGCACACATGCCTTGTGGTTGTACTTTGCGTTGCTGTGGACATGACATTAAATGTTGTTTTTTAGGTGTTCTGCATCTTTTCTTATGCCATTGGCTGTATATTTAGCCATTGGCATATGTTAACTTTGTAATACATGAGTCTGGTCCGCTTTTACAGCTCCGATGTTTTGTTTGGAAAAATGTAAACCGTGTTTTTTGGTTTACATTTCTGTGGACTTACGCTATGCCTGCACCACTTCATGTATCGCTATGTACCTTCATTTGCATGGTGCGGCACTGCGCATGGGGTGATTAGCATTCCTAAGCCGAGGGCTGCGCAGATCTGGCGTATTCCGGTAGTGCATGTGGAATTCGATCATACCTGAATCGCTTGGCAGCCATATTTGGCATTATACCGCCTACTCTACGCCTGCGCCTGGCGCAAGCTTCATGAATCCCGGGGACCATCTTTTATGGCCTAACATAAAGTAATTTAATTTTGGTTATTTTTCTGAAGTTAACCTCCTGTATTCCAGTTTTCGCTATTAAAATATATACATTTAAACAGTTACAATATTGCATGTACATATCTGTTCTAATCTGGTAGGGCATACTGTGGCTACATTTGAAACAGAACTTTGCAAATACCTTTTCAACATGCTTGTCTGTTCAAGCAGTTTGATATACACATGACATACAGTTCTAATACATATATAACAAAAACATCTTATATAAATCATTTCAATATTCACCAATGACATATAATTATTTACAAAATTCCAGCTAGCTGGGCTGGCAGTATCTCCTTTCATCACACTGATAAATAGATCTGTATCCAAAAAATACATTTCTACCATTGGGAAAAAAATATTTTATTATACATTTACACAAAGGTGGCATATCTACATAGTTTAATAACTACAGGAGCATTGCAGTCCTCTCTCCCTATCAAAATACTTGAAAATGTATTCATGCTTCGCTTCTACATCATCTAAATTCAAATTATTTGCTCTGAGAAACATAGCATGGATTCACACCCCACCACAGCACAGCCATTGCCCTCATTCACTTCAACACTATAAACCAGCATAGGAACCTAGTATCAACTGTGTTCCTAGACTTACCCAAAGCTTTCAACACTGTGTCAACACCAACATTTATCACTGAACTCCCTTCTGTAGGTCTCTCTCAGTTCTCCTTTAAATGCTTCTTTAGTTATCTATCTGGAAGGCAGCAAACAATCAAATTGCAACAGGTGTCCCTCAGGGCTCTATACTAGCACCCCTTCAATTTAATATTTTTATAAACAAGCTTCACACTGCCATAGACATAGCAATCATAGTACAATATGCACATGATTTGAGTACATCCCTGACAATATCTAGACTCCAAGAAATCACTTCAATCGAAACCTGGTTTAAAAATTCAAATCTAATCCTTAATCCCAGTAAAACAAAACTGTTGCTATTCAGCTCAATACATAATCTCAGTCAAAAATAATTTTTCTTGGTTACATTTGCAAATAATAATAAAACTGAGGTAGTACCACATATTAAATCACTGGGCATTGTAATAGATGTTGGTCTTAAATTTTGATAAACATATTCTTCAGAAAATTAAAAAGGCCCACCAGAAACTTGGTACCATTTACAGGGTAAATCAATGCTGTAAAACCCTAGCCTCAACATATTTGCTTCCAAACCCCTTATATGCCTCACCTATCCTTACAAACGTAAGCTCTACACTAACATCCAAACTAGCCTCCTGTTCCAGCAAAGTAGCTAATTGTGTTACTAACACCACACTGAACTCACCACTGTAAAGCTTTAAAACAGCTAAACTGTCTAGAGTTTAACAACTACATGACATACTCTCAGCTAGTTTTAGAATACAAAATTATTTATTATCCTGAAAATTGGCCTGGATTTAAAAAAGCATATTATTGCCCAAAATCCTCCACAAGGGGACCTCTGGTCTGGTGATGGCATATTGGGTATACTCTAGAAGGATTTAGGTTTCAGCTACGTGGTCTTGTATACACAAAGGAGTACAAAGTGGACTTTTTTTCCAGGTCCATAACAGGCTTTGCTACAATCGTGGCATTTTACTCATATTGCTAAGATTACTACTAGAACAGTGATGTATGATCATGTTGCACTAAGTAGAACAGTAGCTGTTTGATTAAGTTACTGCTGCAATAGCGACACCCTCCCAGAATTATTTATATATTTGCTGGCATTTTTTTTCTGATCTGTGCTGAAACCTTTTTCCTACACCCTACTGCTGTTGTGTTCTTAAAGTTGGTAAAATTGGTCTAATAGCTTTTGTGTTATCTGATTGTTTCAAGGCTTGCTGGTATAAAAATATTCCCTTTTTGTAAATTCCTGCATATCACTGATAGAATCAGCTTGTATTCTGACTGAGAATGCTTCTCAAACAATCTGGAAATATAAAGCTGATAAGTATATTTTGGCACTTAAATTGTTCAGAGTTCTGCACTGTCTTAATTTTTGCTTGACTGAATTATTTATATATTTGCTGGCATTGTTTTCTGATCTGTGCTGAAACTTTTTTCTCTCACCCTCCCATCCTATTGCTGTTGTGTTCCTAAAGTTGGTGGCTTTTGCAGTTGCCTGCCCCTACTTTAAATTTGATCTGGGGCACTCCTCCCAGTCCCATCTCTTTAACTCATTGTACCTAATACAGAGATCATTTGGGAAGATCAAATCCCTTAGTCCCTTAACCTTGAACTATCTTCTATCCATGCTCTCTCCCTTTTTACTTTATAAAAAATACACTTTATTTAGCTGCTTATTTTTTTTAATTTGTGTTTCTTCCTACTACTCTGTTACTTCATCCTGCTTTGCTTTTTCCTGCGACTTTCTGCCTGTTCTCTAAAGTGTTCAACTGCATCTTTTCTGTTGCATTTACTACTGCTTGTTTACTGCCTGTATAAATTGTGTTATTCTTAAGTGCTATTCTAAGCTCTTTGGTTTAAGCACTTGTGCCTTAGGCCCAACCCTAAGCTCTCCCCTGGTCTTTCTCCCTCACAATTTGACAAATATGGATGGACAATTTCCTACAGTTTTTTCTGCCAGTCTGGTTGATATGGGCTTCCTGAGACAGTGTAGCAACTGCCTCATATACATGCACAACCATCTACTACTACCACCTAGGAACACGATTTGTGAGAGATGCAATTACATTAGGAACCTAGAGTTCAAGCTCTCTCCCTCTCAAGCCAGTATATCTGGCACTGAAAAGGTTGTCAACACAATCATTACATCTCAAACACCACCCACACGTACATATGCGGAGGTCCTCCACATAAACATACCCAAACAATGGAGACCTCCGAGGCAAAAACACACGCGATCTCCACAGCCCTCCACACCACATACTATGCATAGTCCACACACCTGTGCTTCACAACCACTAAGGCTTCACCATAAACCCAACATATTAGTCATAGGAGATTCCATTGTGAGACACACAGATGTGCCTCTCACCAGGCTGAATATGGAGAAAGTCACAGTTAGTTGTCTGTCAGGTCAGAATCTGCCATATCACACACATACTTAAGTCTCTCAACAACAGGTACTGTTATGACTCTGTCATAGTCCATGTTGGTGTGAATTGTTATGACTCTGTCATAGTCCATGTTGGTGTGAATTACTTGAGACATACCTCTCTGGACTATATGAAGAGAGACATGATTGAGCTTGCTGATTATGTGTCCCAGGCAGGTATGTCCCTAGCCTTAAGCAGCACTCTGCCATCACCCAGAATGATGCCTCAATACAAACAGAAAATTATTGACTTTAACAATTTTCTTAGTTTCTGGTGTTATTCCAGGAGGATCCTGCACATTACCACCTGGGAAGATATGATTGACAGACCATGATTCTTTGCCATAGATGGCCTACATCTGCCTCACCTGGGCTTCAGGCTTCTGGCAAAGGCTTTTGCCTCCCCTATAGTGTTTTTTTTAGGAAAAGTAATGAGGTTAAAACTACCAACATAAAAATTTCAACAAAACACACATTAAAGGTCATGCTGCTAAACGCTAAAAGTCTAAACATGAAACTGCACTCTTTGCAAGCATTCCTAACCCTGGAAAATGCTGACATCTGTGCAGTCACAGAAACCTGGTTCAAAGCTGCAGAGAGCACCCCAGCCTTACCCAGTTACTCGTCCTATCATACATTCTCACCCCAAACTGTGGGCAGTAAAGCCAATGGAGGTAGAGTTTCAATATACATTAAAGACATACTCACCTCCAGGCTGGTCAAACAGTATGACACACAAGAGACACTCCAGCTGCAGTTAACCATTGACAAGACCCCTATTGAAATCATAGCTAGCTACTAACCCCCAAATCTGACTCAAGATGCCCAAGCTGCCTGCTTGGACCTGTACGAAGCTATCAAGATTCAAGACTTTACCCTGATCCTGGGTGAGTTTAACTTCCCAAACATAGACTGGAAGAACTACTCATGCCAGAACACAAATGCCCAGAGATTCCTTGATTTTGTCAATGCAAATGCCTTGGAACAGCTAGATAATACCCCCACAAAAGGTAATAATGTCTTGGACTTGGTATTAACCAACATGAGTAACCACTGCAGCATTCTTATAGTATCATCCTCCCTGGCATGATCCGACCACAAAGCAGTTACTTTCAAAACCACCATCTCCCCAATCCCCCTTCTAGCTAGGATCAGACATAAAAACTTCTCCAAAGCTGATTATAGCCTTCTGAGGGATGGTATAAACAGCTTCACAGCCCCTTCCCCCTCTGTGGGAACTGGCCCAATATCCAAAACTACACCAAAGCACTTTACGAGCATTTATACAGATGCATGGAATCAGGACTACTCAGCAGGACAAAATCATCCTCCGCAAGGAAGAGTAAGAGTCTGGTGGACATCTGCAATAAAACTCTATAACAAAAAAAAAATTGCTATCCAAGATCATGAAGGAGCAGGTGCCCAATTAGAATCAATGTCTCCTATAGCCTGAACAAGCAAATAAGAGCACTAATGAATCCTCCAAAGCAAACTTCAAGTCCACATTGGCCATATCTGCTAGAGATAATCATACAGACGTCTTCACATATGTCTGCAGCCTCAAAGGAAGCACCCAAATATGTTCAGAACTGGTGGTCAAGGACACAACATATACAAATGCCAAGATATAGCAAACTTGCTGGTTGACAGATTCAGTGAAAACTTTACCCCTCTGCCCCCATCAGTAAATCAGGACATCTCCAGTACCTGCCCCCTTCCCCTTATATCTAGGGAACAAGTCATCACTGCTCTCTCAAAGGAAGATAATACAGCCTCCATGGGACCCAATAACATCCCAGTCTGCATCCTACGTGAACTCAAGCAGGAACTTGCAGCAGCATTAGGCACCCTATTAAACCAAAGCCTGAGTACTGGCTTTGTCCCAGCTGAGTGGAGGACAGCCACTGTCATCCCTTTACACAAAGGTGGAGCGTCCACCGATCTGGGAAATTATAGACACACCAGCCTAACTAGCCTGATCTGCAAGGCTATGGAATGAATTATCATGGACCTCATTTAACAAGGATATTGGCAACCTCCAAACGCTTGATCCCACACAGTTTAGCTTTATCAAGGGGAGGTCATATCTGATAAATTCGGTCGACTTCTTTGAGACAGTCACCAAAGCCATGGATAAGAGGAATATGGTGCACACCACCTACCTTGATCTGGCTAAAGCCTTTGACACTATTCTCCACTTAGGCATAATAGATAAACTCTCTCAACTAGGCATCAATACATATAGTACCTGATGGGTAGCAAATGGCTCACTGATAGAACCCACTTAGTCAAAATAGGGGAAGCCACCTCATGCAGTAGACCTGTAACAAGCGGCGTACCACAGTGTTCAGTCTTGGGGCCTCTGTTATTTGGGATATACTTTTCTGAGGTGCAGGCCAAAACAAGTGGGCTATGGCTGACCAACTTTGCAGAAGACTGCATGCTGGGTGCTGCCATCAACTCCCCTAGTGATGTGGACATCCTCCAAGAGGGTCTCAGTCAGAGAAATGACTGGTGCCAGAAACATGGTCTCAAGCTGAATACCAAAAAATCCATCATCATCACCTTTGGGGAGAGCAATGTCCCCACAAATTATCACATTACTAACAATGTCCTAAGCACTCAGCCATGAGGGATTTGGCCACCCAGGTTGATAGCAACCTGAAGTTTGACCACCATGTTGCTTCCATTGTACAGAAAGCTTTCTACATGGCCCACCTCATAAATAAGGGTATCTCATCCAGGGACAAGGAGGTCATAACATCCCTGTATTCTTCACATGTAAGGCTCATTATTGAGTACAACTCCCCTTTCACCATATACCTCACATAGCACATGCAGCAGCTGGAGAGACCACAGAGGTTCCTCACCAGGAGAATCCAGGGCCTCAAACATCTACCATACACAGATAGGCTAAAAGCCCTATCCCTCTACTCAGTTTCATACAGACTCCTCAGAGGTGACCTCTGTCTGGCATATAAGGTGATCATGGACCCTACCTTGATGGGACTGCAGCATATCTGCAAGTCAAGCTCCACTCAAGTACCTCACGCATGAGGCCTCAAAACTGATCTGTGACATAAGTTCATAGGTAGGTACTAGGCTATTGGCCCTAGGGTCTATATATGCCTAGCCAAAAAGGTACCCTGGCTTTCACCATCCAAGAAAATTATTTTCTTGTGCCCCTGTTGAGCAGAATCACAGAAGTGATCCACAGGATGAATTTCCTATCTCCCATTCAATCATCAAGATTTTTCTTGAAGAGTGCTAATGAGGACCTTTGTTTGATACAGTTAGATAGTTTGTTCTAGAGTATGGGAATTCTCTGGGACAGGAATCTATCCCTGCAGCATGTTCTGTTTATTGTGGTGACAAGGTTTAGGTCCCCAGTGCATGTAGCCTGGAGGGATTGGGATTTCTTTAAGTGGAGCATGTCCAGCAGCTCTGGGTTTGACATAGCTTTGTATGTTAGGCAGAGATCGCCTCTGAGTAGGCGATATGCAACGGAGTAAAGCTGGAGTTTATTTAGACGGTCTGCATAGGGCATCTGTTTGAGGCTAGTAATCCCCTTTGTGAGATATTTCTGTGGCCTTTCCAGTTGCTGTAGATGTCTTGTGAGGTACATACCAAAAGGGGCGCTATATTCTATAATGGGTCTAATGAGTGATGAGTAGAGGGGAACAATGACCTCTTTTTTCATAGATGAGAAACCTTTGGTGATGAGGTGTGCCATGTAGAAGGATATCCTGGCTACTGTGGCAATGTGACCATCAAAGGAGAGCCTCTGTCCACCTGTGTCCTAAGGTCACATCACACTTTCGGTGTTAAATAGACTACTGCCAATATGGTAGTTCATTGGCACAGAATTTTTACCAAAAGGGATGACAATGCACTTTTTGGCATTGAGCTTGAGGTCATGGCTTTGACACCCTGCATCTGTCTCAGTGAGGCCCTTTTGTAGGATGTCCACATTGTTAGGAGTTTTGATTATGGCTCCTAGTTTGCAGTCATCTGTGAACTTTGTTAGCCAAAGACCTTCTGTGTTGGCCTGTACTTCAGAGAAGTAGATAACAAACAGGAGAGGACCCAAGACTGAACCCTGTGGTACTCCACTTGTCACTGGTATGAAGTTGGATTTGTAGTCTGCTACTTTCACAGTGTGGGTTCTGTCAGTGAGCCAGTTGGCAACCCATCTTGTGACATAAGGATGTATACCTAGTTTGGTGAGTTTATCTATAATTCCAGAATGGGGGATGATATTGAAAGCCTTGACAAGATCTAGATAGGCTGTGTGAACCACCTTACCCTCATCTATGACTTTGGTGACCTCTTCAAAGAAGTCTATTAGGTTTATGAGACATGATCTGCCTTTTACAAACCTGAACTGTGTGGGGTCCAGAGTTTGGAGATTAACAATGTCATTGTTTATAAATTCTATGATGATATTTTCCATAGCATTGCAGACCAGGCTCGTCAGAATAATGGGGCAGTAGTTCCGGGGTCCATAGTGGCTCCCCCTTTGTGGAGTGGGATAACTGTCACTGTGCAGCATTCAGTGGGCACAAATCCTGAGGTGAGGCTATTATTGAACATGGTACCTAGGTGGGGTGCCAGGTCGTTCTGCAGTTCATGTAGAATGCAGCCTGGGATGTTGTCAGGTCTCATGGATGCTGTGTTCTTGGCTTTGGAGAGTGTGTTTTTTACCTGTGCAGCCGTGATTACAGGAACTTTGCAGTTGTCTGGTATAGAGATGGACCATTTAGGAGGTGAGTTGGAGATAAAGTTAGCATATTTAGGGCCATTGTGTTGTAACTCAGAGCAGATATGAGTGTTGCCATTGAGATTCTTGACATAGCTATAGAATGCTTTGTAGTTGTCTTTAGAATCAGTGGCAATTTTGTTTTCATAACTAGCTTTGGAGGATTTTATGAGGAATCTCAGCTTCTTACTGAGGCTGACCAGGGAGTTCCTCCAATTATGGGATTTTACTTTTTTTTGCAACACCTTCTTTCTTCTGCTGTCGTGTATGTTTATAGCAGGGGACCACCAGATTGGCTTCCTTTTTTTTGTAGGATAGCATCTTGGTTCTGTTAGGGATTGCATGATCCATGCACTCATGTAAGTGCTTATTAAGTGCATTTATGCAGGATTCAGCCATCGTACCTCTATTGTCCATCTTCATGGGTGCTGTGAAGTTTGCCACTTCTGTCTTAAGAAGCGTGAAGTTGGCTTTGGAGAAAACTTTTTACAGTGGTTTCCCTAATTGGGGGTGGGGGCGGAATGTGGATGCCTGGGGTGATTAGCTTGTGGTCGGATCTGACCAATGAGGAATTGACCTCTGGTGTGGAACACTTGTTGCCTATGTTGGTAATGACCAGGTCTAGGATATTGCTGCCTCTGGTGGGGGTGTGGATAAGATGATCCAGGGTGTTGGAATTTATGAATTCCAGACAACTTTGAGCAAAAGCTTTGGTGCATGAGTAGTTTTCCCAGTTAATGGTGGGGTAGTTGAAATCACCCATTATTAGGGTGTTAGTTTGTACCCAAATATTTTCCAGTGTATCAAAAAATGAGGAGTGGGAATCCTGGGGCATGGTGGGGGATATGTAGCAAGCGACAATTTGGATTGCAGTCTTGCCCACAGTTCGTTGCACTTGGATAATCTGGGATGCATTATGCTGAGCAACTAGCCTGGAGGTGCGGATATCCTTAATGAATATGGACACACCTCCACCTTTAGGGTTTCGGTCCAGGTTAGATGGCCAAAAGGTGTGGTATGAATTATAGCCTGGTAATGCAGGGGTGCTCTTTGGAGCCTTGAACCAGGTCTCTGTCACTGCACAGATGTCGATGCTCTCCATTTTAAGGAGTGCTTTTAGTGAGTGCATTTTGAGGTTTAGACTTCTAGCATTGAGTAGCACAACCCTCAGATTTTGCTTACTTGTACCTGTTATTGTGGTGAATTTGTCATTTGAACCTTGCCTAAAAAAGCACTATAGGGTTGGCAAGAGCCTTAGCCAGTATCAGGAATCCCAAGGGCGACAGGTGCAGGCCATCTCTGGCAAAGCTCCGTGGTCTGTTGATCATGTCATCCCAGACAGACAGATACTGGATCCCCTTAGAAGGACACCAGAAGCTTAGCCAATTGTTGGTCAGTCATTTTGTCCTTGTACTGTGGTATAATTCTGTGTGATGGCAGGAATCTACTCAGGGCTAGGGTCATACCTTCCTGGGCTACAAGATCGGACAGCTACTCCCTGTCTCTTTTCATGTAGTCCAGGGAGGTACGTCTCAGGTCATTCACACCAACATGGACAATGACAGAGTCATATTTGTACTTGTCGTGGAGTGACCTGAGTGCATGCATTATGTGGTGGATCCTGGCACCTGACAAGCAGCTGACAGTAACTTTCTCCTTGTTTAGCCTGGTGAGTGGAACATCAGTGTGCCTGACTATAGAGTTACCTATGACTAGAGAGTTGGGTATGTTGTTATGCCTTATGGGCTGTGGTTGAGTGGCAAACTGAGTTTGTGGGCTATGTGTCAATTGGGTTGTATTGGGTGGTGGAGGTTGCTTGAGTTCCTGCTTTGGAGGTCCTTGTTGCTTGGGCAGATTTTTATTGAGAGCCTCCTCGAATGTAGGTGTGTGTTTTGTGTTTCTATGTGTGTGTTTTGGTGGTGTAGATTTTGAGGGACTATTTGATGAGTGTGGTGTGGTGCAAGTGTTTACCTTCTCTTCTTGACTGTCTTGGGTGAAGAGAGCTTTGCTTCCAGTTTGGCTATATAAGTGCATCTCTCACAGGTTGTACTATTGGGTGGTAGGAGGAGAGGGTTGTCTGTGTACATGAGGGAATTGCTGCATTACCCCAAGATGCACAGATTCATCAGGTAGACAGGAGAAAACACCGGGAGCTGACCCTTAGACATGTCTGGATAGGTGCTTATTTATTAAGTATTAAAAACTGTTTTCCTCTAGACAAGTGAGTAAAGTTGAGTGCTGTCATAATTTTTAGCTTATTTAGTGCATACAACGAGTTCTGAACAAATGCTGAGCTCAAAGAAACAGATTTGATTGCTAAAACTAAAACACTGGCGAGTGCTAAGGGAAAATTCAAAGAACAGACTTTATGGTGCCGGGAATAGTTTAATCCTAGCTAAGCGGCAATGAATAAAGTGTTTTTTTTTATTTTATTTTATTTTTTAAGATAAGCTACCTAGAGCTTACCACTCTCAATGATAAGCTAGAAGGCTTTCCTCCAACACAGAAAGGCTTGGGAGCTCAGAAACTTGCATACAGTCCTGGATAAAGGCAGGAAACAAGCTTAGAAAAATGTATTTTTGTAAAGTGGAACGTGAGAAAGGAGGAGCAGAAGATAATTCAAGGTTAAGAAACTAGGTGGGTTGGCCTTCTCAAATGTTCTCCCTGTATTAGGTAGAATGAGGTAATAACCCTAGACTGGCAGGGGTGTCCCAGATCAAATTTACAGTAGGGATGGGTAACTGCAAAGCCACCAAGTATAAGAAAATGATAACAATAGAGAGGGAGGGTGGGAAACAAAAATCAGAACAAACAAACCCAAACAGATGCTTAACAAATGTAGAAAATTGCTAGTTAATACCGCACACACAGTGAAACTAGCTAGAAAAGTATCTAGCAGACAAAAAAGTGCTATAAATAACTCGTAAAAATAAGCAAAAAAACAGGATACTTAATGTTATATATATCACAGATCAATCTGCTCAGTGCCCTTCCTCCGATTAGCTCAGTGTGAAATGGCAGAAGCACACACAAGTTAACTTATTAAGTAACAGAAAGTTGAAACCTGAAACAACTTTAAAGAAGCTCAAAAGAACCAATGAGGTGCTTACTTCAAGCCATAGTCCAGGTAACCCCAGTCAGCCAATGACCATAAACACTTCCTTCTCACTGAAATGCAAAATGGCTTTGGCTAAACTAAGATGGCCTGGAACATGTGCTCAGACACACAGCCTCTACAAATAAGCAACTAGGCCCAAAACACAAGCCTGAATATGGACAATGCTACAACTACCCACACTACTTAGGTAGAAAAAAAACTTCAGAAATGTTTATCACAGCAGAAAAGCAGCAGTGAGCCTTTAAATGAAAGTTTTAAACAGATAAAAGAGCAAGAAGGCTCTAGAGAATGCTTTTAACTGCAAACAAATACATTATATGATACACTCTTTGACAGGAAATCAGAACAAACAAACCCAAACAGATGCTTAACCAATGTAGAAATGTTCCAGTTAATACCTCATACACAGTGAAACTAGCTAGAAAAATATGCAGCAGACAATAAAAGTGCTATAAATAACTCATAAAAATAAGCAAAAAACAGGATACATAATGTTATATACGACAGATCAGTTTGCTCAGTGCCCTTCTTCCGATTAGCTCAGTGTGAAATGGCAGAAACACTCACAAGTTACTTTCTAAAGTAAAAGAAAGTTGAAACCTGAAACAACTTTAAAAAGATCTTGAAAGAGCCAATGAGGTGCTTACTCCAAGCTGTAGTCAAGGTAAAGCAAAGGAGGCCACAGAACACAGCACTAAAAATCCAACGTGTTTATTCCAAAGACAGATAGGTGAGCGCTTTCACAGCCAAAGCCGCTTCATCAGACAAACAAAATGCATAACTGTAATACTTTTAAATGAAAAGCAGACAATCATAAATCAACAACAGTTAAAAGCAAATAGCAGTTAAAAAGATATAGCAATTAAAAAGGCACTTTAAAATCAACTAAAACACCAGCATAGTTACTAATAAACATGACAATAATACTATCTGGCTAAAGGTCTATTAACTAGAATGGGTCTAATAGAGATTTTGTCATTTAGACCCTTCCCCATATCTGCCCTCATCCTTATTAATCAGTCATGTTCTTTGCTCTCAACCTTGTTTCTGTTAGAGCCACCCCTATTGCCCACTCTAACGACTTCTATGACCATGAACTTAAACATATGTGAGTTACCTAGAATCATAATATGTTTGTATAGGGTATTATTATCAGCCTTTCTTGAAATATCATAAACATGTATTCTCTCATCCTATCCCGTAACCTACATGTAGTCATTCCAATATAAAATGAGTGGCATAGTGTAAAATAGGCTAGGTAAACAAGGTTCATTGTACTGCAATTGGTGCTGGCTTTAAAGTACATCCATTTCCCCTTATCTGGGTGTACAAAACTTGCCCCACTATCAATTAGATGGCAGAAATTGCAGGCTTTGCATGGATGTGCACCTATGGATGATTATGTGATAATATCTGCATCATATCTGGGATGACACAACATCTTCTTAAGGGACTTTTTGTTTTTATATGTATAGCTGGGATCCTTCCCCACTATGGAACCCACTCTCTCATTGGACATAAGTATATTCCAGTGTTTAGAATAGATGTCCTGCAAAAGCCTGATGTTACTGGCATAAGTTACAGGTATCCTCATACTATTATTTCTAAATGCTTTCTCCTTAGGGAGCTGGGATGATGCAAAAAAGTATGGTTTACCTTCATGTGATCTTAATCTAGAAACATTAGTTGTTACCATTCCATCCTCTTTCTTATTATAGCCCCTGTTCATAAATCTTTGTTCTAATGCATCTAGCTCATAAACAACAGTAGAGTCACTGCTGTTAATCTTGATATTCTCAGCGCCTGTCCTGTTATGATATTTTTAAACACATGCTTAGGGTTCATACTTTGTCTATGGCCAAAGGTGTTCCTATAGCATTTCTTCCTAAACATTTCTGTGGTAAATTCACCAGTGGTCCTCCTCATAACATTGACATCCAAAAATTCAATAGAGTCAACTGAAGTCTTAGCTGATAGTGTAAGAAAGTCAGTACTGGTATTAAGGGCATCTAAGAAATGAGTAAACTCATCACTACCTCCTTCCCAAAGGAGAAAGAGACCATCCACAAACCTCACATAAGAAATGAGTCTATCCATTCTAAATTGTTTATTAATATGTGCTTCTTCCCATTGGGCCATGACCAGGTTGGCATAGCTATTGGTACATTAAGTGCTCATAGCTATGCCATCCTCTGTTTAAAGATATTTTGTTCAGACATAAAGATGTTAATGTCAAGAACAATTTCCATCAATGAACATAAGAGATATATCTTATAATGATTATAAGTGCCATCTTGTAGTAAATAACTCCCTATCATCTCAATGCCTTGATCATTCGGTATGGATGTAAAGAGTGATTCTACATCAGTTGCCACCATTATACATTCCTGTGTCGGTGGTATAGCCTGTATATGCATATATAAATCCCTAAGAAATTGTTCAGTATCTTTTAAGATGGCAGAATTCTTTGCCAAGATGGGTTTAAGATGTTGTTCTATGTAGATGGACAGGGGTTCAGTACACCACCCCCTACCTGCTACTATGGGTCTCATAGGTGGTGTGTTTGGGTGTTTGTAGATCTTAGGTAAGCCCTGTATTATGGATATAAGTGGTTCATCTACCAAAAAGTAGTTATACAGTTCAAGACTAATCTGCCCTAGCTGTAAACATTCAAAAAGTTCATTGGAGATCCTATTAATACATTTTTCACTTGCTCAGTAGTAAATGGAACATACACCATGGTATTATTAAGCATAGCATTCATAGCATTACTATAAAAAGTGTAGTCCATGATAACCATTGATACCCCCTTATCAGCTGGTCTTATACCTAAGGTGCAGTCATGACATAACTGTTCAAGTACCAACCTCTCATTCTTATTCATATTAAAAAAAAAAATCTTTGTACATTTCTTTTAATCATACATGGCATAAATATCTCTGATGCAGGCTTTCTCAAAAACATCTATCACATCAACTGAAGGAGGTACATAACCATTAGCATTTCTGAAAATATTTATGTTGTTACAGTCATTACTAATCTCATTAAAGTGCATTTTTAATGTAACATTTCTTGTAAAAGTTTTAAGCTCAACAATATTTTCAGTCAATGTCATTTTACTAGTAGGTATGAAACTCATACCTTTATTTAATATATTAATTTCCATTGATGTTAATCTGCGACTAGAGATGTTCCAAACTAACGTTGATCCCTCGTTCGCCACACCTTCTTGAGGAAGGGAATCCATTAACAATCAAGTGGCAAACGAGGGATCAACATTAGTGTGGAACATCTCTAGTCGCAGATTAACATAAATGGAAATGGATATATTAAATAAAGGAATGAGTTTCATACCTGCTAGTAAAATGACACTGACTGAAAATTTTGAGCTTAAAACTGTTACAAGAAATGGTACGTTAAAAATGCACTTTAATGAGATTAGTAATGACTGTAACAACATAAATATTTTCAAAAAAGCTAGTGGTAATGTACCTCCTTCAGTTGATGTGATAGATGTTTTTGACAAAGCCTGCATCAGGGATATTTATGCCATGTATGATGAAAAGAAATGTACATAGAGTTTTTTTAATATGAATAAGAATGAGAGGTTGGTACTTGAACAGTTATGTCATGACTCCACCTTAAGTATAGGACCAGCTGATAAGGGGGTATCAATGGTTATCATGGACTACACTTTTTATAGTAATGCTATGAATGCTATGCTTAATAATACCATGGTGTATGTTCCATTTACTACTGAGCAAGTGGAACAATGTATTAATAGGATCTCCAATGAATGTTTTGAATGTTTACAGCTAGGACAGATTAGTCTTGAACTGTATAACTACTTTTTGGTAGATGAATCACATATACCCATAATACAGGGCTTACCTAAAATCCACAAACACCCGAATACACCACCTATGGACGCATAGTAGCAGATGGGGGTGGTTTACTGAACCCCTGTCCATCTAAATAGAACAACATCTTAAACCCATCTTGGTAAAGAATACCACCATCTTAAAAGATACTGAACAATTTCTAAGGGATTTATATATGCATATACAGGCTGTACCACTGACACAGGAATGTATAATGGTGGCAATGGATGTAGAATCACTCTTTACATCCATACCGAATGATCAAGGCATTGAGATGATAGGGAGTTATTTACTACAAGATGGCACTTATAATCATTATAAGATAGATCTCATATTCATTAATGGAAATTGTTCTTCACAATAACATCTTCATGTTTGAACAAAATATCTTAAGACAGAGGGATGGCGTAGCTATGGACACTTCATGTGCCAATTGATATGCCAACCTGGTCATGGCCCAGTGGGAAGAAGCACATATTAATACACAATTTAGAATGGACAGCGTCATTTTTGTAGGACGTTTGTGGATGATCTCTTTTTCCTTTGGGAAGGAGGTAGAGATGAGTTTACTCGTTTCTTAGATGCCCTTAATACCAGTACTGACTTTCTTACACTGTCAGCTAACACTTCAGTTAACTCTATTGAGTTTTTGGATGTCAGGGTTATGAAGAGGACCACTGGTGAATTTACCACAGAAGTGTTTAGGAAGAAATGCTATAGGAGCACCTTTGTCCATATACAAAGTATGCACCCCAAGCATGTGTTTAAAAATATTGTAAAAGGAGAGGCGCTGAGAATATCAAGATTACCAGCAGATGACCCTACTTTTGTTAATGAGTTAGATGCATTAGAACAAAGATTTATGAACAGGGGCTATAATAAAAAAGAGGGTGAAATGGTAACAACTAATATATCTGGATTAAGATCACGTTAAGGTAAACCATACTTTTATGCAACATCCCAGCTCCCTAAGGAGAGAGCAGTTAGAAATAATGGTCTGAGGATACCTGTAACTTATGCCAGTAACATCAGGCTTTTGCAGGACATCTATTCTAAACACTGGAATATACGTATGTCCAATGAGAGAGCGAGTTCTATAGTGGGGAAGGTTCCCAGCTATACATATAAAAACAAAAAGTCCCTTAAGAAAATGTTGTGTCATCCCAGATGTGATTCAGATATTATCACACAATCATCCATAGGTACACATCCATGGAAAGCCTGCAATTTGTGCCATCTAACTGATAGTGGGGCAAGTTTTGTACACCGAGATAAAGGGAAAAGGATGTACTTTAAAGCCAGCGCCAATTACAATACAACGAACCTTGTTTACCTAGCCTATTGTACACTATGCCACTCATTTTATATTGGAATGACTACACGCAGGTTACAGGATAGGAGGAGAGAACATGTTTATGATATTAGATTCATAAATTCATAGATTTATAGATTAGTACTAGGCTAACTGCCCTTGTGGGTCATTTTAAACCTAACCAATCACCCCATGTGAGAATCAAATCCTGCACCTTGTGTTTGTAAGGTAAACACCCTAACAATTATGCCAACCTCCCACCCCGAAAGGCTGATACTAATGCCCTATCCAAACATATTATGACTCTAGGCAACACATATGTTTAAGTTCATGGTTATAGAAGTGGTTAGAGTGGGCAATAGGGGGGCTCTAACAGACAAGGTTGAGAGCAAAGAACTTGACTGGATAATAAGGATTAGGGCGAATATGGGGAAGGGTCTAAATGACAAAATCTCTATTAAACCCATTCTAGTTAATAGACCTTTAGCCAGATAGTATTATTGTCATGTTTATTTGTGCCTATGCTGGTGTTTTTAGTTGATGTTAAAGTGCCTTTTTGAATTGCTATATCTTTTTAACTGCTATTTGCTTTTAATTGTTGTTGATTTGTGATTGGCTGCTTTTCATTTAAAAGTATTACATTATGCATTTTGTTTGTCTGATGAAGCAGCTTTGGCTGTGAAAGTGCTCACCTATCTGTCTTTGGAATAAACACTTTGGATTTTTAGTGCTGTGTTCCATGTCCTCCTTTGCTTTTTGCTCTTTGTATGTTAGTTTTCTTGGAGGAACGGTTTACCTACACCATTACATTTGTTTTTTGCTGTAATCCAAGTAACCGCAATCAGCCAATGACCATAAACACTTCCCTCTCACTGAAATGCAAGAATGGCTTTGGCTAAACTAAGATGGCCTGGAATATGTGCTCAGACACACAGCCTCTACAAACAAACAACTAGGCTCAAAACACAAGCCTGACTATGGACAATGCTACAACTACCCACACTAGTTGGGAAGAAAAAAAAACTGCAGAAATGTTTATCACAGCAGGAAAGCAGCAGCGAGCCTTTAAATTAAAGTTTTAAACAGATAAAGGAGCAAGGACACTATAGAGAATGCTTTTAACTGCAAACAAATAAGTTATATGATACACTCCTTGCCAGGAAATCAGAACAAATAAACCCAAACAGATGCTTAACAAATGTAGAAATGTTCCAGTTAATACCTCACACACAGTGAAACTATCTAGAAAAGTATGCAGCAGACAATAAAAGTGCTATAAATAACTCGTAAAAATAAGCAAAAAAATGGATACTTAATGTTATGTATGACAGATCAGTTTGCTCACTGCCCTTCCTCCAATTAGCTCAGTGTGAAATGGCAGAAACACTCACAAGTTAACTTCTTAAGTAAGAGCAACAAGACTGGTTGGTGTGACAGATTTGTGTCCCAGAGACTCCCCCATTTATGGAATGGACTCCCTTTGCACATCAAGCACAGTACCTTTTAACCCCTTTTTAAATGCAACCTGGATAACCGGATGGGAAACAAAAAATATACCTCTGGGATACCACCCATGTCCCTGCTGGACAGGTGCATTGGGTGCTGATTTGTCTAAACATCGGCTATACTCTTGGATAGACTTATAAGGGTCTCAGGGCCAATAGCCTAGTAATTTCCTATGACCCTATGATAAATTTGTACTAAATACTATTAAAGCAAATAATTAATTATGCAATTCATTAAACTCCTGCTAGATCTCCAAACTCTGGAACGCCATTCCTACACAAGTAAAAATAACTATCAAACTCACAAGCTGTAAAACAAATCTCAGCCAATACTTTACCCAGTCCTGGTCATGCTCATGTTTCTAGCCAGGTTGAGAACTCTAGTGAAAAAGCACAAGCTTGTTTTTGCTAGTCATTAATTTTTGCCCTCCTCTATTTGAATCATTTTACCCCTAACAACTTTCCCTCCTGCACTTAAATAAACACATCCCAACACTTCTCATCTTTATCTTTTTCTGACTACCCCATCCACTACTCAGCCTGTGTCATGCATCCCATGTATAAACCTTTTATGTACACTGATCTGGAAGAGGCAGCCTAAACAGAACTCATCCCATGCCATGCTCTGTCACTTATATGCTATTACTAGTATCCTATTCACAACTAATGTCTCCTCTTCCCTCCTATGAAATGTTATTACTTGCTTCAGTATAGATCTTGAACTCTTTATGAACCTATACAATACTAAAAATCCCCCTTTCTACATAATTTTCTTACTTACTTCATTACATAGCTTGAACTTCTTGCAAACCTTTCTTTACTGAAATGTAGAACACTAATGTTCTTTACAACAAAGCTTTCCCTTCTACAGTATCAAGCCATTTACTTCCTGCAAAATTTTAGAGTTACAAGAACTGTACATACTTATAATTGTTGATGTAAATACTTTACTGTATATACCTGCTTTGCAATTATGTTTTTTATCAGAAATGTAACTGTTTTTCTGAGAACTGCCTGAAATTCACTTGTTAATATAAGTGTATTCTGATGGATCTTTTCTCCTCAGGCCTCCACTGAAAATGGACTCTGCCCAGTCAGGCTTTCACAGTTAACAAGGACAAACAAACAAACAAACAAATAAATAAGTAGTTAAATAAATAAGTAAATAAAATTATGGCACTGATAGCTGTACTCAAGATTTTGTTCCAAGGTTTTTGATGAAAATAAGCCAAAAGACAATTGGATACCTGTTACCACAATGCATATACAAAAATAAATTGGTTAATTTAATAATTAACTAGCTAACTAACCAAGTAATATGTGGGGAAAAAGGAACATTAACATATAGTTATTATAATGAAATGGCAGCTGCTAACAAAGGCATGGAAACCAGCACTACTCAAGGTGAACCTGGTAAACCAAAGGAGTTAGGATGCTGGGTAAGACAGCAGAAGAGAAAAGTAGTTCTAGGTCAGAGCAAGTAGGAACTAGCCAGGAGATCAACTGCTATATCATGTCATAATTGAAGGCCTTTTATACCATTCCCCACTCAGGAATCATAGAAAAACTCACTAAGTTAGGCATCAACCCCTATATCACATTTTACACTGAGCTAATCAGAGGAAGGCACTGAGCAAACTGATCTATGATATATAACATTAAGTATCCTGTTTTTTACTTATTTTTACAAGTTATTTATAGCACTTTTATTGCCTGCATATACCTTTCTAGCTAGTTTCACTGTTTGTGAGGTATCAACTAGAATGTGTTTACAATTCTTAAGCATCTGTTTAGGTTTGTTTGTTCTGATACTTGGTGGCTTTGCAGTTGCCCACCCCTACTGTAAATTTGATCTGGGACAATCCTCCCAGTCTGGTGTCATTACCTCATTCTACCTATTCCAGGGAGAACATTTGAGAAGGCCAACCCAGTTAGTTTCTGCTCCTCCTTTCCCCTTTCCACTTTACAAAAAAAAAAAATTTTAAGCTTGTTTCCTGTCTTTCCTGTAAGTTGTCTAGTTCAGATGCAGATTTGCTGTATCCAGGACTGTTTGTAAGCTTCTGAGCCCCCAAGCCTTTCTGTGTTGGAGGGAAGCCTTCTAGCTTAATTTTGTTTCTTAGAACTAGCCAGTTTTTTTAGTTTCAGCACTCAAATCTGTTTCTTTGTGCTCAGCACTTGCTCAGAACTCATTGTAAGCACTAAATAAGCTACAAATTACTACAGCACTCAACTTTCCTCACTTGTCTAGAGGAAAACAGTTTTTAGTACTTAATAAATAAGCACCTATCCAGGCATGTCTAAGGGTCAGCTTTCGGTGTTTTCTCCTGTCTTCCTGATGAATCTGGGCATCTTGGGGCAATGCAGCAATTGCCTCATGTATACAGACAACCCTCTCCTCCTACCACCCAACACTACAACCTGTGAGAGATGCACGTATATAGCCAAACTGGAAGCAAAACTCTCTTCACGCAAGACAGTCAAGAGGAGAAGGTAAACACTTGCACCACACCACACTCATCACATAGTCCCTCAAGAAGTACACCACCAAAACACACACATAGAAACACAAAACACACACATGCATTCATGGAGCCTCTCAATAAAAATCTACCCAAGCAACAGAGACCTCCATAGCAGAAACAGAAGCAACCTCCACCCCCCAACACAACCCAAATGACACATAGCCCACATACTAAGTGTGCCACTCAACCACAGCCCATAAGGCATAACAACATATCCAACACTTTAGTCATAGGTGACTCTATAGTCAGGCACACTGATGTTCCACTCACCAGGCTAAACAAGGAGAAAGTTACTGTCAGCTGTCTGTCGGGTGCCAGGATCCACCACATAACACACGCACATGGGTCACTCCACAAGTACAAATATGATTTTGTCATTGTCCATGTTGGTGTGAATGACCTGAGATATACCTCCCTGGACTACATGAAAAGAGACAGAGAGGAGCTGTCCGATCTTGTAGCCTAGGCAGGTTGCCCTGAGTAGCATCCTGCCATCATCCAGAATTATACCACAGTACAAGGACAAAATGATTGACCTCAACAATTGGCTAAGCTTCTGGTGTCGTTCTAAGGGGATCCAGTTTCTGTCTGCCTGGGATGACATGATCGACAAACTACGATGCTTTGCCAGAGATGGCCTGCACCTGTCGCCCTTGGGATTCTGGATACTGGCTAAGGCTCTTGCCACCCCTATAGTGCCTTTTTTAGGCAAGGTTCAAATGACAAATTCACCACCGTAACAGGTACAAGCAAGCAAAATCTGGGGGTAATGGTACTCAATGCTGGAAGTCTAAAGCTCAAAATGCACTCACTCGAGGTACTCCTTAAAATGGAGAACATCAACATCTGTGCAGTGACAGAGACCTGGTTCAAGGCTCCAGAGAGCACCCCTGCATTACCAGGCTATAATTCATACCACACCTTTTGGCCATCTAACCTGGACCGAAACACTAAAGGTGTAGGCGTGTCCAGATTCATTAAGGATATCCACACCTCCAGGCTAGTTGCTCAGCATAATGCATCCGAGATTATCCAAGTGCAACTAACTCTGGGCAAGACCGCAATCCAAATTGTAGCTTGCTGCAGATCCCCCACCATGACCCAGGATTCCCACTCCTCATTTCTTGATACACTGGAAAATATCAGGGTACAACCTAACACCCTAATAATGGGTGATTTCAACTACCCCACCATTAACTGGGAAAACTACTCATGTACCAACTCTTGTGCTCAGCGTTTTCTGGAATTCATAAATTCCAACGACTTGGATCAACTTATCCGCACCCCACCAGGGGCAGCTATATCCTAGACCTGGTCATTACCAACATGGGCAACTTGTGTTCCACACCATAGGTTAATTCCTCATTTGTCAGATCCGACCACAAACAAATCATCCTAGATATCCACATCCCACCCCACCCCCAATTAGGGAAACCACCGTAAAAAAATTTTCCAAAGCCAACTTCACACTTCTTAAGACAGAAGTGGCAAACTTCATTACACCCATGCTGATGGACAATAGAGGTACGACTGCTGAATCCGATACAAATGCACTTTATAAGCACTTACATGAGTGCATGGATCATGCAATCCCTAACAGAACCAAGATGCTATCCTCCAAAAAAAGGAAGCCATTCTGGTGGTCCCCTGTCATAAACAAACTCTACAACAGATGAAAGAAACTGTTGCAAAAAAGAGTAAAATCCCATGATTGGAGGAACTCCTTGTTCAGCCTCAGTAAGAAGCTGAGAGCCCTCATAAAATCCTCCAAAGCTAGTTACGAAAACAAAATCACCACTGATTCTAAAGACAACCACAAAGCATTCTAAAGTTATGTCAAAAATCTCAATGAGAACACTCAGATCTGCTCTGGGTTACAGCACAATGACACTAAATATACAGAACCAACTGATATTGCCAACATACTGACAGATAGGTTCAGTGCTAACTTTACCCCTCTCTCACCCCCAAAGGGCCCATCTCTATACCAGAAGAATGCAAAGTTTCTGTAATCACTGCTGCACAGGTAAAAATCACACTCTCCAAAGCTAAGAACACAGCATCCATGGGACCTGACAACATCCCAGGCTGCATTCTACACGAACTACAGAATGAACTGGCACCCTACCTAAGTACCATGTTCAATCATAGCCTCACCTCAGGCTTTGTGCCCACTGAATAGAGCACAGCGATAGTTATCCCACTCCATAAAAGGGGGAGCCACCACAGACCCCAGGAACTACCGCCCCATTAGCCTGATGAGCCTGGTCTGCAAGGCTATGGAACTTATCATCATGGAACTTATAAAAAATGATATTGCTAATCTCCATACTCTGGACTCTACCCTGTTCAGCTTTTTAAAAGGCAGATCATGTCTCCTAAACCTGATAGACTTCTTTGAAATGGTCACCAAAGCTGTAGATGAGGGTAAGGTGGTTCACACAACCTATTTAGATCTTGCCAAGGCTTTCGACACCATCCCCCAATATGGAATTATAGATAAACTCACTAAACTATGTATAAATCTTTATGTCACAAGATGGGTTGCCAATTGGCTCACTGACAGAACTCACACTGTGAAAGTAGCAGACTCTAAATCCAACTTCAGACCAGTGACAAGTGGAGTACCACAGGGTTCAGTCCTGGGTCCTCTCCTGTTTGGTATCTACTTCTCTGAAGTACAGGCTAACACAGAAGGTCTTTGGCTAACAAAGTTCACAGATGACTGCAAACTAGGAGCCATAATCAAAACTCGTAACAATGTGGACATCCTACAAAAGGGCCTCACTGAGACAGATACCTGGTGTCAAAGCCATGACCTCAAGCTCAATGCAAAAATGTGCATCCCTTTTGGTAAAAACTCTGTACCCATGAACTACTGCATAGGTGGTAGTCTACTTAACACTGAAAGTGTGATAAGAGACCTTGGGACACAGGTGGACAGTAATCTCTCCCTTGATAATCACATTGCCACAGTAGTCAGGAAATCCTTCTATGTGGCACACCTCATCACAAAAGGTTTCTCATCCAGGAAAAAAGAGGTAATTGTTCCTCATCTACTCATCACTCATTAGACCCATTATAGAGTACAATGCCCCTTTTGGTATGTACCTCACAGGACATCTACAACAACTGGAAAGGCTGCAGAAATACCCCAAAAAGAGGATTACCGGCCTCAAACAGATGCCCTATGCAGACAGTCTCAAAAAACTCCGGCATTACTCCATCGCATATTGCCTACTCAGAGGTGATCTCTGCCTAACATACAAAGCTATGTCAAACCCAGAGCTGTTGGACATGCTCCACTTAAAGAAATCCCAATAGCTCCGAACTACATGCTCTAGGGACATAAACCTTGTCACCACAATAAACAGAACATGCTGGAGGGATAGATTATTGCCCCAGAGACTTCCCATACTCTAGTACAAACCACCTATCTATATTAAACAAAGTTCCTCATTAGCACTCTTCAAGAAAAATCTTGATTGGATGGGAGATAGGAAATTCACCCCTGGGATCACTTCTGTGGCTCTGCTTGACAGGGGCACAGGAAAATAATTTTCTTGGGTGGCAAAAGCCAGGGTACCATTTGGCTAGGCATATATAGGCCCTAAGGCCAATAGCTTAGTACCTACCTATGAACCTGTGGGCTATGTGGGTTGCAAACTGGCTCACAGATAGAACTCACAGTGTGAAAGTAGCTGATTCCAAGTCAGACTGCCAACCAGTCATGAGTGGACTCCCACAGGGTTCGCTCCTGCGTCCTCTCCTGTTTGGTATCTTCTTCTCTGAAGTCCAGGCCAACATGAAGGGCCTCTGGCTGACAAAATATGCAGATGATTGCAAGTTGGGCACTATTATTAACTCCCCAAGTGATGTTGAAATCCTACAGAAAGGCCTCACTCAGACCGACAACTGGTGTCAGAACCATGGCCTTAAGCTCAATGCCAAAAAATGTGTCATCATCCCCTTTGGGAAAAACCCATTTCCCAAGAATCACCACATTGATGGTAGTCCATAGAATACAGAAGGCATTATAAGAGATCTTTGAACACAGGCTGACAGCAACCTTTCTTTTGATCACCACATTGCCACTGTGGTCAGAAAGTCCTTCTTTGTGGCACATCTCATTACTAAGGGTTTTGCATCCAGGAAGAAAAAGGTCATTGTCTCCCTCTACTCTTCCCTCATTAGGCCAATCATTCAGTACAATGCTTCATTTGGCATGTACTTCACTAGATACATGCAACAACTGGAGAGGCTGCAGTAGTACTTCACAAAGAGGATCCTAGGCCTTAAATACTTGTCCTATATGGACAGACTCAAAAACCTCCAACTATTCTCTGTCTCATATCGCCTACTTAGAGGTGAACTCTGCTTGACTTACAAAGCCATGTCTGACCCAGCTCTGTTAGAAATGTTACATCTAAAGAAATCCCAATCCCTCCATACCACACACTCCAGAGACCTCAACCTCATTACCACAATCAACAGAATGTGCTGGAGGGACAGGTTCATAATCCAGAGACTGCCCATGCTATGGAATAGACTTCCCATACATGTCAAGCAAAGCACCTCACTGACCTTCTTCAAGAGAAATCTTGATGACTGGATGGGAAATAGAAAATTCACCCCGGGGATAACTCCAGTGGCTGTACTTGACAGAGGCACTAGGAACTAAGATTGGGTGGCAAGATGCCAGGGCAATCCTATGGGCTAGGCTTGTAAAGGCCCCAGGGCCATTAGCCTAGTACACACCTATGAACCTATGAACCTCTTAACAGATGGCATTACTAGATGTAAATCCAACATTACATCTGTGATGGCCCACCACTAGACTAGTAATCAAAGAGCCTTGATCCTCACCACTGGCAGCAGTGGGGAATGTACATTGGGAGAATGACAAGGTACACGCACAGTATTTCCAGATGTACCCCCTGCATCAAGTGCAATTTCCTTTAAAATCACACAGATACCACAGCCAGTCTGGGGCTGTATTCACCCTCTTTCTCCAGATCCCCATTAAGACTCCCCACTGGCACAGCTATAGCATTGCGATTTAAGCTGAGTGGCCAACCCAAGACCTCCATCACCCTTTCTGTCCAACCTGTGCTTTGTGTCCCTGCCCAAGTAGCTGACACACACGCTCTTTGAGGTTTGATTCACACACACACACACACACACACACACACACACACACACACACACACACACACACACACACACACACTTGGGAAAGGCCGGCACAGGTTTACTAGCTATGAATCCTTTTGCCTAGACTATAAGGTAGTTATCACTGCCACCAGCCAACTCCTTATCAGCTACTTTAAGGCCCTTAACAAAGGGTGTCCAATCTTACTGTGTAATATTAATACAAACGGTAGCTTGACCAAGAGCAAGACTATTAGGAGTGGCCCACAGTGTCAACAATTAAATATGCAAGTACTCTCCAAACTTAACTGTCTCTACACAGATCAGCCATAATGAAATGTTTAAATATATTTAATAATAAATAAAAGAACAAGGCAATACTAAATATATATTCACAGAGACATCAAGAGTTCAAAGTCACAAAAATATTTAAAACAGCATTGCAGGATGGTCTCAAATAAATAAAGAAAACTATTTAAACTAAGCTTAACTATATTTCTGACTGAATCTAAGAGAATTACTATACCCTAGTTAACTTATTAAGAGCAAGGCAGATGTGGTGAATGGGTCTTCTAGTTGTTGTTGCCAGGTCCACGACAGAATACAGAATGCTGTGTCTCTCTAAGAGACTTCTTAAATTAATATCTCAAATAATTTTGCTGGGTTAACTTGCAGAATGTCATCATTTCTTGTCCTCTGACTATCCCAAGTGAAACCCCCACTGCTGGAAGCTAGCAGTATTTAGCATCTACCTGTGAAAATACATAGACTTCAGATCTTTTGCAGATGCCGGAAATCATAAAACAATTGTAGTAATTAATTCACTCCAAAGACACTAGAGAAAGATTCTCAGCACAAACATTGTGTCTGTAGCCACCATAAAGTAACTTAATTTCAGCTATTTTTCTGAAGTTAACCTCTTGTATTCTAGTTTCCACTGTTAAGAATGGATACATTTCAAGCACAAACACTCTACAAAATATCTTCTCAAACATAAACACCTGTACAGAGCAGTCTGATATACACATGACATACAGTTGTAATACATTTGTAACACAAGCATCTTATATAAATCATTTCAATATTCACCAATGAAATATAATTATTTACAAAACCCCAGATAGCTGTGCTGGCAGTATCTCCCTTTGTCACAGCTTCAGTGGTACTTCAGGTAACCATCACAGAATTCAAACATTAAAGCAGATGGTAGTGATATCAAATGGGAGGCTCGGTGGTTGCACACACACATAAGAGTGCTACATTTTTTAGTCAAGTCGTACACCTGCTACACACTAGCAACATGACAGTATGCAGCAGTGATGGCAGTGGTACTAGAAATATAGGGGAGATATATGAAACAGTGAAGTCCCAAAAAAAGACGGGAGATATATGAAACAGTGAAGTCCCAAAAAAAGACGATCTGCTTTCATATTTACTGCTGTGATAAAATGAGCAGTACCCATAAGCACTGGGTTTGTAGACATAATCATAAGTAAAATACAAGGGTAGGGCTATAACTATGTCATGAGCAAGTGGGAAAGAATTGTCAAAGTTTTCCAAATGCCACCGTCTATCTGAGAAGGGCAAATCCAAATCTTGTACAGATTTATGTATAACAAGCTCCATATTAAGGGATACCATGTGTCTATCCATCAATGAAATTATGTCATCTACATCTTTGGCAGTCACTGCATCTAAGTCAATCCAGAAAGCCATGCTTCAGACTGTGTCTAGGGTTTACAAACATAAACTGCTCAGGGACAGAGTGGTGGAGTTGACTCTGTTGACAATTAATGTAGAAGATTTCTCCATAAAGTGAAGATATTTTCTACAGAGAACATTACATGAAAGTAAATCATCCTCCAACATGGTCATGCTGTCATATGAGCAGAACCTAGTTGATATGAGTTTCTCAACTATATGGCTCATGGACGTTCCTTTCCAAGGGTAAGGTATGCCACCATTTTTACAGTGCTTGTTCCTCCATGAAGTGTGGATCTTTTAGTAAATACATTCTACTAATGTATTACCTGATGTCCTTAACAATCTGATGTGGCGGGGTACATATGAGATGTTGAATGTAATTGGGTTAACACCATCTGTGAAATATATTATCTGTGACTTTCAGATCACAACCATAAAAAGTATTGAAAACAACATCCTAGGTGCTAGTAGCAATAGCTGCCTCTTCTATTTTGTCCAGAATATCTGGCAGAAGGTACATCAATAGGCCTTGCTAAGTTATATGGTCAAAGCACACAATTGCAGGTATGTGTCAAACATTTGGTATTTCCTTGTGATAATGAGGTGTATTCTATGTTAACAGAATTCACTCAGCACTTTCCCATTGAAGCTGGTGAGCTACTGAGATAATTCAAAGAATAGTATCTTATAGGCAAGCCACACAAATTTGCTACTAGGGCAGCCATCACTTCCAGGTTCCCATGTATTTTCCAATTACATTTTGAAACTGCAATGAATTCAATGAATTATCCATGCTATGCATGGAGAACAGCTTAGAACAATGGTGTATGATGATCCACCGTCTTTTGGGCAGATGCATTTCAGACCTGTGGGCCGTCATGTGTATAACTGTTAGTGAGCAGGACCTTTGCAATGAATTGTATGTTGGGTTGTCTTCTGCAATGGCAAGTTCACCCGCTCCACCCAACTTAAGGAAATGGCACTAGAGATTTAGGTATGTGATACAGCATAGGAATGACTATGCAACATAAAACTTTTTAAGGGCCATTTCTGTTCTTCTACAAATGCGAAACTCAAGCGCAGATGTACCGTGGGCACAGGAGTGTTTGTTTGCTTTGTTCTTAAATATGCTGTTTATGTCACATCACATTCTCAATGCTGATTTACTTTCTCTATCTCAATATTTACTTTCAAGGACCCCACACATATCCCTTGCGTATTATTATTCAGTTACACACTAACATTTGTTAAAGTTATTTACTGTGGTAGTGATATTTCTGAGAGGGTAATAAGTAGCACTATTGGCCTGTAAAATTTTTAATTTACAAAGGGAACCACACTGGGCTGTTGTTATGACCCCAGTGATCATTTTCAGCATTTTGTGGTTCAGTGTGTAACAGCTTTGATCATAACGTTCTCTGTTTTTTTCACTGTTACCTGTATTAGCAGTATGATACTTCAGTCTTATGACTATTTGATATATATATATATATATAGGGAGAGAGAGAGAGAGAGAGAGAACGTGTACAAATTATATATATTGTGTGTATAGCTGTATAACACAATTATTGTTTTTATTTCCTGGCAAATATGATAGAGTGGATCAGTGGATGCATTCATTAAGTAAACAGCAAGGCCATTTCAGACCCAGCCTTGCTGGAGTTGCTGCATATCCGTAAGACAAATTCCACTCATGCAACCTGCACGCAAGGCCTTAACCTGGTCTGTGACATTAATACAACTTGTTGGTGGGATAGATTTGTGTCACAAAGACTCCTCCATCTGTGGAATAGATTCCCTCTCCATGTGAAGCAGAGTACCTCTCTAGCCCTCTTTAAGAGGAACCTGGATGACTGGATGGGAAACAGAAAATATACCCCTGTGATCCCACCTGTGTCCCCTGCTGGACAGGGGACACAAGTGCTGATTTTGAGGGAACATGGGGAAAATTCTTGGCTAGGCTTATAAGGGCCTCTGGGCCAATAGCCTAGTATCATCCTATGAACCTATGAACCTATGAACGCAGTAGGCCTTGATACTGTAAACGCAAAGTGCCACCAGTGATGAGTAATCTCTCTGTATTCACTGACAATTTTATTTCAGATTATTATATCTTCTTAAATTTTTTTCTTCAACCAAGTGGAGGATACAATGTCTTCTTATGATATATTTATTGGCTGCAGATTGTCTGATGTGGAAACTAGTAAAGCTTACCTATTATTGTATTGGTATATTTTTTGTTACAGGCTTCCAGGTTTAACAATAAGTTGCACTACAGTTTTGTATACCTTACTTTTGAGTTTCTTTGCATTTTTTTCTGTCACAGACTACTCCTGACAGGGTGTGCCAGATGGGTGTAGCTCCTCTAATATTAGCTTTGATTTCCTCATCAGACCCAGATACTTGAAGCTGTTAAACTGTTCCTCTATTTCCCTTCTTTTAGAATGTTCAACTTCTTCTGATTTCCTCCACTTGCTGCTATTACACCTGTTCTATGATATCTCATCTTCATCCTATGTGCCTTCATTTTGTATCCCATTCCCCTACTATTTGCTGAAGTTCTTGCTCAGGGTCTGCCTGTAATGCCACATTGTCTGCATACAACATCTTTGTTGATCTGTCTCCGCTGACTTGATTGATAATGCAATCCATCACTAGTATGAACAGCAGTGGTCTTGAAGCTGAAATGCACACCCTTTCCACTGGAAACCCTCTGTGAGTTTGAATATTGTATATGCTATAAGTGTGTACATACTCCTGTTAAAAATGCCAGGTTTTTGTGATATAAAAAATGAGACCACAATAAATAATTTCAAAACTTTCTCCACCTTTAATGTGACCTACAAGTCATAGGTTCATAGGTTGGTATTATGCTATCGGTCCTAGGGCCTATACAAGCCTAGCCATAACAATTCCCTGGCTATTTCTTCCCACAGTATTTACTTCCCTGGACCCCTGTCTAGCAGGGTGACTGACATGATTCCCAGGGTGAATTTCCTATCTCCCATCCAATCATCAAGGTTCCATTTGAAGATGCCAAGGAGGCGATCTGCGTGACATGTATGGGCAGTCTATTCCAGAGTCTGGGGAGTCTCTGGGTCAGGAATCTATCCCTCTAGCATGTTTTGTTCATTGTGATGACAAGGTTTAGATCCCTGGAGCATATGTCTCTGAGGGAATGGGATTTCTTTAAGTGTAGCATGTCCAGCAGCTCTGGGTATGACATGGCCTTGTATGTTAACCAGACATCGCCTCTAAGTAGACGATATGTGACAGAGTATAGGTGGAGTTTTTTTAGATGGCCAGCATAGGGCATCTGCTTTAGGCCTGTGAGTCTTTTAGTGAGGTATTTCTGTGGCCTTTCCCGTTGTTGCCGATGTCTTGAGAGGTACATACCAAACAGGGCACTGTATTCTATAATGGGTCTAATGAGGGATAAGTACAGTGGAACAATGACCTTCTATTTTCTGGATGAAAAGCCCTTAGTGATGATATGTGCCACATAGAAGGATTTTCTGACTGTTGTGACGATGTGGTTATCGAAGGTGAGACCACTGTCCACCTGTGTCCATAAGTCTATTATCACACTTTCAGTGTTTAGTGTACTGCCACCTATGTGGTAATTCATGGTTGCATGTTTTTTTCCCAGAGGGGATAACTATACATTTCTTGACATTGAGCTTGAGCCCATGGCTCTGGCACCAAGCATATGTTCCTGTAAGGCCCTTTGTAGAATATCCACATCATTTGGTGATTCAATAATGGCTCCCAGTTTGCAGTCACCTGCAAACTTTGTTAGCCAGAGTCCCTTAGTGTTGGCCTGTACTTCAGAGAAGTACATGCCAAACAAGAGCGGTCCCAGGTCTGAACCCTGAGGTACTCCACTTGTCACTTGTCTGGGGCTGGATTTGGTGTCAGCTAATTTTACAGTGTGGGTTCTGTCAGTAAGCCAGTTGGAAACCCACCAAGTGACGTAGGGATTAATGCCCAGCTTAGTAAGTTTATCTATGATTCCAGAGTGGGGGATGGTGTTGAAGGCCTTGGTTAGGTCCAGATAGGCTGTGTGGACCACCTTACCCTTGTCCACAGCTCTGAAGACTGATTCAAAGAAGTCAAAAAGGTTCAGGAGACAAGATCGGCCCTTCATGAATCCAAACTGCGTGGGGTCCAGTGTTTGAAGGTTGCCACTGTCTTTGTTTATAAGTTCCATGATAATATATTCCATGGCTTTGCAGATCAGGCTCATCAGACTGATGGGGCAGTAGTTCCCGGGATCCAAGGTGGATGCCCCCTTGTGGAGTGAGATGACTGTAACTGTCCACCACTCAGTGGGCACGAAGTCCGAGGTCAGGCTATGATTAAACATTACACTTAGGTGAGGTGCTACTTTATTTTGTAGTTCATGTAGTAGACAGCCTGAGATGTCATCTGGTCCTATGGATGCTGTATTCTTAGGTTTGGAGAGTGTGTTTTTTACCTGTGTGGCCGTTATTACTGGAATTTGGCAATCCTTTGGTACTGAGATGGGCCATTTAGGGGGTGACAGGGGGGTGAAGTTTGCACTGAATCGATCTGCCAGGATATTGGCAATATCCTTGGGATCAGTATATTTAATGCCATTCTGTTGTAGCTAAGAGCAGATCTGAGCATTGCCATTTAAATTCTTGCCTTACCTATAAAATGCCTTGTGGTTGTCTTTGGAATCTTTGGAAATTTTATTTTCATAACTAGCTTTAGAGGATTTTATGATTGATCTCAGCTTCTTATTGAGGCTGGTAAGGGAGTTTTTTTTCATCCTGGCATTTTCCTCTTTTCTGCAATAGTTTCTTCATTTTGTTGTAAAGCTTGTTTATGGCAAGGGACCACCAGATTGGCTCCCTTTTTTTGCAGGAGAGCATCTTGGTTCTATTGGGATGGCATGGTTCATGCATGAGTAGATGTGCTCATACAGTGCCTTAGTGTAGGATTTAACAGTCGAACTTTCAGTTCCCATCTGCATGGGTGTCATGAAGTTTGTCACTTCTGACTTGAGTAGCATGAAGTTGGCTTTGGAGAAGTTTTTTATGAAGGTTTCCTTACTGGGGGGTGGGATGTGGCCATCAAGGGTGATTAGCTTATGGTCAGACCTGACCAACAAGGGGGTGACCATAGGTGTGGAGCATTGACTTCTCATGTTGGTAATGACCAGGTCTAGGATATTGGAGCCCCTGGTGGGACTAAGGATTAGTTAATCCAGCACATTGGAATTTATGAATTCCAAGAAGCATTGGGCAAAGGTGTTGGTACATGAGTAATTTTCCCAGTTAATGTCAGAGTAGTTGAAATCACCCAGTATTAGTGTGTTTGGTTGTATCTTAATATTTTCCAGTATGTTTATAAAGGTGTAGTGAGAATCTTGGGGCATGGTGGGGGATCTGTAGCAAGCTACAATTTGGACTGCAGTCTTACCTAGTGTTAGTTGCACCTGGAGAATTTCAGACACATTGTGTTGGGCAACTAGCCTGGCGTTGTGAATATCCTTGGTGAATATGGACACTGGTCCACCTTTAGTGTTTCGGTCCTGGTTTGGTGGCCAAAAAGTGTGGTATGATTTGCAGCCTGGTATTGCAGGGGTGCTGTCTGGAGCTTTGAACTAGGTCTCAGTTACTGCACAGATATCAATGTTCTCCATTTTTAGGAGTGCCTCGAGAAAGTGCTTTTTGAGGTTTAGACTTCTAGCACTGAGTAGCATTACCTGCAAATTTTGCATGCTTGTATCTGTTACAGTGGAGGTTTTGTCTTTTGAACTTTGCCTAAAAAAGGCACTATAGGGGTGGCAAGAGCCTTAGCCAGTAACTAGAATCCCAGGGATTATAGGTGCAAACCATCTCTGGCAAAGCATCCTGGTCTGTCGATCATGTTGTCCCAGGCAGACAGATACTGGATCCCCTTTGAATAATAACAGAAGTTTAGCCAATTGTTGAAGTCAATAATTTTGTCCTTATACTGTGGTATAATTCTGGGCAAAGGCAGGATGCTACTCAGGGCTAGGGTCATACCTGCCTGGGCCACATGATCTGAGAGCTCTTCCATGTCTCTTTTCATGTAGTCCAGGGAGGTATGTCTCAAGTCATTCACTCCAACATGGACAATGACAGAGTCATATCTGTACTTGTTGTAGAGTGACTTGAGTGTATGCATTATGTGGTGGATCCTGGGACCCGACAGGCATCTGACTGTAATTTTCTCCTTGTTCAGCCGGGTGAGTGGGACATCAGTGTGCCTGACTATAGAGTCACCTATGACTAAAGTGTTGGGTATGTTGTCTTGCCTTAGGGGCTGTTGTTGGGTGGCACACTGGTGTTGTGAGCTATGTGACACTTTGGTTGTGAGTGGTGTTTGCATTTCAGCATCGGAGGTCCTTGTTGCTTGGGCAGGTTAATGTTAGGGGCCTCCACATATGTGGGTTTAGTGTTGCTATGTGTGGGTGTTGGTGGTGTGAGTTTAGAAGGGCTATGTGTTGCTTGAGGTGTAGTGCGGGTGTTAACCTTCTCCTCTTGACTGTATAGCTCAATCTTAGGTTGAGAGAGCTTTGCTTCCAGTTTGGCTATGTAAGTGCATCTCTTGCTGGTTGTAGTGTTGGGTGGTAGGAGGAGAGGGTTGCCTTTGTACATGAGGCAATTGCAGCATTGCCCCAGGATGCCCAGATTCACCAGGTGGACAGGAGAAATCTCCAGAAGCTGACCCTTGGACATGCCTGGTTTGGTGCTTTTTTTTGTAAAATACAAGAGCTTTTTTCCCTTACCTTTGC